>NC_040023.1:17751520-17780359 GCF_000972845.2 Larimichthys crocea
AGACACAATGATAAGGAACCTTTTCTTTGGTCCACCCATTTCTGGGACATGTGAGCCTTGTCTGGTGAAGGCACAGACTTTCTGCAATTGTGGGAGATGGCACAAAAAATGGCACTCACTATCACTAACGTCGCATGCCTCCTGAAAAAAAAAACATAGATGGGAGGAGGGAAGCAAACATACCATTAATGACATCAGTGAGCAGCCTGAAGTTACCCATGACAGCATTAAGGACCCATGCAACTCAGACAGCAGCAACACAATGAAAATCACACGACAAGAACTGTGTGGGTGAAAATCACCCAACGTTAGTGTCCTGGGGTTAAATGTTTCATTTGAAATAAAAAACGGATGCTCTGAAAACAGACTTTTTTTGACAGTACCTGAATGCAACAAAAGTTCGAAAAGTATGGCGGCGGAGTGTTTGACAGTAACGGAGCAGTGGATACGGGACAGATTACAACTGAAACATCCGTGTCTCGGTAATATCGTTTCTAATACGAGCTAACCACAGGACTAAACAGCAGCTAACAAGCCACGGCGTTCAGCTTTTGACCGTGTACATGGTTTTATCTAGTTATTTCCCTGCGCTAAGCTAATGACGGCTAACACAGCGTTAGCCTCTGCGGTACCTATCACCTGCTGCAAACAGCTCCCATTCATAAAAACATAACTTACTTTTTACAGGTGATGTTCGCTCTCTGAGCCTCCCGGGCACGTATGAGGAGAAGATTACACATCTGGGAAACGCGCTGAATAACTTTGTCCGTCTGAAGTCTCTGGACCTCTCCTGCAATGCGCTCGTCTCCGTCAGGGTAAAATCTGGATGGTGTTTTTAAAGCCCAGGGTGGAGGTGTTAGATCCTTTCCTGTTCAATAGCTTTAAAGTTGTTACCTGTTATTTCACACGGACTGCATCACATTTTGTATTGGCTTGTACAACTCTTCAATGGAGCCGTTTTATGTACACACTTACAGAAATATTCACATATTTAGATATTTGTATCCTCGAAATACAGCCTAGAAACACATTTTTAAAATGTTTTGTGTAGGATTTATTGGCATCATGTATTGGTGAGGTTGTAGGTTTGTAACCAACTGAATACCCCTCGCCTCACCCTGCCCCCTGGCCATGAAATTAGAAAAAAAAATGCATCAGTTCTCATTTTCTGGTGATTGTACGCATACTTATCTACCAATAGACCCCCCCTAAATTTTACACACTGGACCTTTTTTAAGTTTAAGAAACTATTTGACTGCAAAGCATGAGTTTATACTGACTGACCAGCCTCCAAGATATGAAATTGATGGAAATTACACCTGAGAGCACATCATCCCTCCCTGCCTTAACACAATAAGCACTTACAAACATACAAGTTGTAGGTGGAAAAGCTCAGTGACATACATTGTTCTGAATGTATCTGGTAATATCTGTTGTTTTCTCCTCAGGGGGTTCAGCATTTGAAACTGCTGGAGAGGTTGATCCTGTACTATAACTGCATACCTTCCCTCGAAGAGGTGAAAGTACTGTATGAGCTTCCAGTTTTGAGAGAACTGGACCTCAGACTCAACCCTCTGACCAAAACTGACCCACACTACCGCCCTCATCTGGTGCATGCCATGCCCAACCTACGCAGACTAGGTGAGACATAGCCATGTAGCACAGACTGTGTTAATTTCAGATCAGTTTTCATGACTGAGAGTCCTCCATTGTTTCCTAGATGGCTGTTCAGTCAGAGACACTGAGCGCAAAGCTGCCATAATGCAGTTCTCCTCGGACCTTCTACCTCAGCAGAAGAGCTCATCTTTGAATCAGGGCGCTGACCAAAGGTACGATGAAGAGTTCATGTGTTTCAGCTTAACTTTGACTTGATAGAACGTCTACCAATGATCTTGAAAACATGGAGAACACACCAAAGCTTATTGTGATGTTTGTTGGGTCTAAAATAGGTTGAAGAAGGTAAAGAAGCTTTGGGAATGTTTGGTTAATTATTTTTAAAACATCACACAACTCTTCTGAAGCACACCGTGCTTTATTCACCAAACCTTTTAGATAGATACCATGTATACAAAACTCTACAGCCATTGCTTTCTTCAAAAATACTATTTAGAAAATGTCATAGTCCTTAATTTATACAGAAACAGGACAATGAGGACAAATCTGATGAGTCAAGAGAAAGCACATACATTTTAAATGACCAAAGTGTTGTAATCACCCACAGAAAATTCCAATTATCAAAATAACTTCCTTGTGTCTTTCCTGTCTTGCTCATGGTTCCTAGAAGCAGTGATCAGAGACTGGCTTTAGTTGACCGCTTAACCAAGAGACTCTCTCTCCTGACTGACACTGATGATATTGTCATGAATTTTGTTGCGACAAATCATGGAGACCGAAGTGAAACTCTGCCCTTCTTTGACTCACTTCACAAGGAGGCTGAAGGTAAGATGTCAAAGTCCAAAAGCCAGTTCTCAAAACAAAACCACACCAGTAGAATTTGCTTTCGGTTTTGTTTTCAGACGTATGTTAATTGTTTGTCTTCTGCCTCAGATTCAAAAGAGGAAGACTCAAATGATTTTACTGAACAGAGGAGTTCTACTCCAAAAGAGGTGATTTTTGTTTCACATTTTAAAAACAACAGTATCAGTAGTGCATCAACATTTTCACACATATTGCATGTGCTTTTTCTTTTTAGGAAATTGCTAAGTCCATCCTCAGGTATCCTACAACAAATTATGGTACGTTTCTGCAGCTCTTTGTGCAGGGAGTCATTTCGAGATGTAGAGTTAATCAAGTGCATATTAATGGCTTATTAGGAGGATAGAGGTTGAAACAGATCATATGACGTGGATAAAACTTATTTACTTCTTCCATCTAAGGGCACTAAATCAGTTATTTTTTAACAATGTGTAAAACCACCACTAGGTGGAGACAGAAGCTAATTCTTATGTATTTTTTCATCATGAACACAGTGTGTCTATTGAAGGTCAATTAATATCAGTGTTTTATTATTTCATTTGCAATTGACAGATAACACCAAGTCCAAAGTGCCACAAATGAATGAACCGTCTCATAAAAGAAGCTCTACCTCATTGAAAGTGACTGACAGACCGAAGGTGTCCTTTGGCCCTTATGTAGAGAAACGCAGGCCTGTGCTTGGAAAACAAAAGCAAAAAGACCTCCCCAAACAAACCAGACATGCAGCCAAAGGACATTATACCCCTAATCCTGGTAAGACCTGAATGTCTGTACTTAATGAAAACCTTTTGTCAGACATTATACACACACAAATACCACATTTTGACTTTAAGTTGTTAAATGTGCTTTTAACATTTTTCCAGATCAAAGTCATCGTCACAGTTCTTCATTTGTTAATATCCGGCCTCCCAGTCCACGTCGTCCTGGTTTAAATCTGTCTGACCCTTCCAACCCCATCTTACATCCTCCGAGACTGACTTACTCTAGCTTCAGTAAGACAGAAGGGGGCTCCAGCCTGCCACAGCAAGAAGAGAAGAAGAAAAGGGTGGGTGAAGAGAATTCAGTCTTCTTATTATTTCACATACTGAATCATTATTTGTGCTTGTTTGTTTGGTGTATATCAACTCATCTTTAAAATCACCACCCAGGGAAGTTATAGGAAACCCCTGGAGATGCTCCTGAACCTCGTGGACAAACACTGGATGGGAGAGAGGTCGCTGCATCATAACAACAACTTCCTGTGTGAGTCGGAGTTTGGTTTTGGGGAATGTTGTATCTGATTACAGGAGCCTGAGATAATGAATGTGTTATTATCGTCTCTATTTTGGGATCCAGCTCAAGCAGTCCAGATTCTATCTATGATGGAAAACGATATTTCCAGTCGGGAGGCTGAGGTCAGGACCTTAAGGCGAGAGGCTGATGCACTGAGCTTCCAAGCAGCTGTGCGAGAGGAAGAGCACAAAACTGAAGTCCGTAACCTCTCTGCTCAGCTGGAGGAATCTCGCAGTGCATGTGTGAGTGGATTGAGCAGTGTAAAATAATGCTGAGCTTTAGGTAGCTTTGATGAGTGCACTGAATTTATTGGCTTTACTTTAACACAGGGCAAACTCAATGAGCAGCTGAGGATTGTCTTGGAGGAAAACGTGGCTCTACAGAAACAGCTCATCAAGTTAGAACGACAGTATCTCAAGTCTATGATGAAAAGTTCACCAATTAGTCAGATTAAAGGTGGGTGTATGCCAGAGACATTTATAAGTACATTTTTGCTGTTTTCCTTCCAAACTCTCATGCTCTGCTTGCTTAGAGGCTCAGACAGAAGTGGAGGCGCTGAGGAAAGAGATCGAAGGGCTGAGGGAGAAAGTGCAGGAGGCTGAGAAAGTGAAGGATCTGTCAAATATGCTGCAAGAAAGTCACCGGTAAGAGGATGCAGCTATCCTTAGTGTTGACACTTGTTTTTTTGTCTACACACCCATAACAATGATTGTTCTCAGTCAGCCCTACTTTGGTGGTTGTTTGTGATTTGTCTGTCTGTGTATACAGTATACTGCAGGTCCCTGGTGGCTACCAATGAATGTTTGCTAGCCGAGCTGAAGGGAAGTGGGGAACTATGAAGGAGAATTTGAATGAAAAGACGCACACTGGGATGAAAATATCAAAGTCAGGCTAAGCAGAGCGGCATATTAGCCTTCCAGAATTTTTTAAAATTCATTTTTACTTTGCATCACTGCAGTGTACATTTATTTTTTGTATATATTAAGTTCCCAGCCCTTGTGTGTTTATAGTCTAGTGTTTATTATTTCAAAAGAATATGTATAGGCTGTGTTTGCTTGATGTAAACAGTAGCGGGGAAAGTCAATTCATTCATGGAAGTTTGTGTACAAGTGTGTGACAGGGCTGCTATGTTAAATTATTATAAAGGGAAAATGTTAGAGAGAAGGTCATAATGTATTTCCTGGATCAGTGGCAAGATTGTGTCTCTCTTCCTATTTTCCCTCTTTTCTTTTTTTTTATAGGTCACTCGTTTCTCCATCTGCTTTGTACACGGCAGTGGAATGAATGCATCTAGATTCCAGCTGCACTATGCCTTTATTTATACCTCTGCCTTAGGGCTGGAAAGCTACACACGCACACACACACACACACACACACACTCCTCTTGCAAGACCTGGCAAACCAGGTTACGATGTGGGTGCTACTACTGTACAAGAACTGAATGTAGCTTTTGGTTGTCAGTGAATATTACAGGTCACTGTTTGGTGCTACTTGTGGAAAGTTTCAGTGTGCCTGTGGGGAAAAAAATAACATAAGAATATAAAACAATGTGGTTTGACCGACACCCATAACCTACTCAACAGAGGTTCAGAGGTGTGTTTTTCTTTTTTTTTTATTTTCAAGAATGCACTACAAATCATGAAACACACATTAAGAGGCCTAAAGAACAAGAACAAAAACACACTGCATGCACCAGGGCACAATAGTACATTAAAAGTTATTTTAAAAAAGAAAAAAAACAACAACATTGTTCCTCCACAGTAAAGGTGCACAGTATTTGGCATTAAGCACAGAAAACAGATCATATCCGAGCTCCTGCAGCGGACAAAGACTAACACAATGATAGCTGCTAGTTTTGCACTTGATGCATGATTCTTCATCAGCTGAGGCTACAGGTAATGTGTGACATCTGTGAGTCAAACACTGTCACTATGTTGGAAAAATACTCTACAAAAGTATATTACTTGTTTGCAATTTTCCCTTTATCTCATACAGTATGTAAGGATACAATAGTAAAAACCCTGCATTTGTTTTCAGTTGAATTTGTGCCTTGGGTGACAGTACCAAACTTAAGAGGTACTTTTTTTTTTCTTTACCAACAGAGAAATATAATAGCATTGGAGTGCAGCTGACTTTGTACATGTACAGGTTGATACATATTGATTTCAAGCAATATACGATTTTATCATGATCTCACAATTCCATCACTTAATATTTATTAATTTTAAAGTCTGTCCAGTAGTGTGTCCTCACAGCAGGCACGGCAGTTCAGATAAGATATGACAAACTCCTACTGTTATCTATATGCTTCTGAATCAAATGCAATATACATAACATGCACAAAGTACAGCAATACAGAAAAAAAAACAACAACATATGTAGCCAGTGTCATAAATTAAGCCATGTGGCTATAACTTTTTAGAATATACACAATCTTACCACAAATATATTAGAACTACGGTATAGAAATCTGATGAGGAAATATAAGTAGAATGTTAAAAATACAATCTTGTACAACCAAGCTCACCTACTGTGGTTAGAGCTTCCTTGTTCAGCAGAAGTCACCAATTTCAAATTTAAAAAGCATGTTAGCAAACAGGGAAGGTAGGTACAATAGGGTTTGAATAACGACAATGTAAGAGAAAAAAGGGAACTACTTGTATATCTTTTTGTTTGTTGTTTGTTTGTTTTAAGCAGGCCCATTTAAAGAGTTCGCATGACATGTTTTACATATTCACTGAAGCAAGAAGATATGGCAGGGTTCAAACATGTTCAGTCTAATGACGAACTGCAAAAAAGTTTAAAACGAGGTGACAAAATCCTCAATATATTTCTCTTGGTTTGAGCTGAAGGCAAATTATTTAAATGACTGAACTTGTGAAATAAAAAAATTAACTTTTTAAGAAAAGTGTTGATGGCAGACAAATAACACTGAAGATGGAATAAAACATTTTCAGAAGAAACAAACATTGATACTGACTGATAATTGATAATACCCATGTCATACGTGTTATTGCCAATTATCATTGAAATGCCTCTCCAGCTAAATATGGGAAGAGAATATTAAAAAGTGCAATGTTGTTAATTTATCAAACTGTTGTCCCACTTTTGTTTTTCTTGGCATGTTGTTTCAATTGTGCTCAGTAAATATTATAAAGCCCTATCATAACAACAAAGCTTCAATATTCATAGCGTAGCAGTTTCTTTCATTTGTTCTCTTCAGTGTTTGGCAGTAACTTGCAATCAGACAGGAATGTACCAGCTGGTGATGACTTGTAAAAATAGATGTAAACAGTTTTCCAGTTCTCACACTTCACAAAGAGAGGAACTCAAAATCATCTCTTTTTCTCTCACACATACAGACACACACACACACAAAATAGATGGGTGGGAAAATATATGAAATCCTATTCTTTTGTGCTTTCTCTGAGTACCCTTTAATACAAAATTATCCTAGTAGTTGAACAAATGTTTATTCCCTCATCCTCGCCCTCACATGGGTTTGCCCACAGTGGGTTTATTCACTTTCTTTTCGTACGTTCCTCGGTGTTTGTATCCCGAGACGTATCCGGAAGTGTCAACTATGTCTTCTCGTCCCGCCTTACCCTTCCCACGGCCAGTGGGGTCAAATCGCTCCTTGTGTGACCCTGTAAACTTGCTGGTGTCCGTGAGACGACTCACTGTCGGGGAGGCCACAGCCCTCTGTGGAGGAAGTTTTTTTTTAAATATTTGAGTTTATACTGTGATTTCCAGTATAAAGTTAATAATATTCATGTGTTGAGTCTTACCGTAACTCCTGCAATGACAGGTGCCTTCCCCTCAATCAGCTTGAAGACTTCGGCCTCGGCCTCCTCTCCAGTCTTCTCTTTATATTTCTTCTTGGCCAGCTCTCCAAGTGCAAGCTTGAATTCGTCATATGTGATGTTGCGAGCGGATTTCTTCCTGAAATGCAGGTGGAAAAGGAGCTTAAGTATGGGATTAACACTTGTCACAGTACATAAACCCCACCTAAAAAACTGTCTCCGGGCAGAGAAACGCTGTATTTAGGTTTGCTTTAAAAGCAGGTCTTTTCTTCAGCGTCTCAGCAGAGTTTGAAAGCTTAAAAAATTAGAGCAGACAGTTGTGTACACAGAGCCATGTGTGATCACTTCAACATGGCAGATGTAAGACACAGCATGGAGATGGTATCCTACTGTGATAAACAATGAGAAAACTTTCTCTGTTTGGATCTTGTCTCCCAGTGTGTCTCTGTACTTAACTGTCGTCTGAGCAACTCCACATACTTACACACACACACACACCTGTAGACTGTATATGTGACTGTCTGTTCATATCATGTATCATATTGTGTTAAGGCCCCAGAGCCCTGATGTTTTTCATTCCAGCTAGAGACATTTAGACCTGCTGTATATATCTGCATTCTCACATATAAGATAAAAACCGGTTGTAACCACTGACAGTACCGTACCACAGATCATCATCATCAATCATTCTCTTCTGAGAGTGCTCGAGTTGTTTAATTGGCCATGTGCCCGTTTCACTTCCATGTTAAAAGTGCATAGTAACACAAACACAAACAGCCATTGCTGTGGTGATAAATCGCCCAAACAACAGTCTATAAAGCCTGCAGTCTCCCCAGGCAACCTGCTGTCATAGCAACAAGCTACAGTAAACAGGGATGTTTGGGTTTATTATTAATTTGACTCATCCAGTGACCCGTTTTTGTGTTTGGGCGATCCATCAGTGTTGAACATTTGAGAGCTCCATTCCTCTGCGCCTGTTCCATGCTGTCTATTGTCAGGAGGGAAACTGGATTTCCAGCTGCCGTGTCTGTCCGAGGAAGATAACTCTGTGTCCTCTGCAGATCGCCTCATACTCAGCTAATAAATTCTCCAAAGTATACAAATGATTAAGCTGTGCAAATAAACATCAAATCAGAATCTGAGAAGGCTGAGATAAGGGTTGAATAGGACAAAGGTTAGAGGGTGAGTGGAACTTTATTTTTGTTCAGGATTCAGCGGTAGTTGACCTGCTGTTTATTTGCATAGTCCGACCATCTGCAGTAAATGATCCATAAGGATCTGACACAGTAATTGGCTGAATATGTTTAATGCAAAAAGGCTCCTGCACCGCCTACGATCGAGTTCAGTGATGAGGAAATACAACTGAAGCCTGGAAAATGAAGCCATCATAAGACCATGCTAGTAATTAATTAGACCATACCAGATTTCTACCTCATTCATAGTTCATGCTGTGGTGTTCTGGCTCCAAACAGGCAGACAACACAACAGAGACTCGATATGGTGCAGCAGACCTCCATACTCACAATAAATAAGGACTCATTTAGCCATACCGTGATAAGCTCATTAACTTGTTTAATTTTTCATGTGCAAGAAAAGAGCTCTGACACTGATTTAAGGGAAAGTGAAGATCTGCATCTCTGGCATGGTAGCCAGGCTCAGTCATGCCTGGAGTCAGAAACTACATGGAAATGAGACCCTCCCCCAGTCTGTACCTCTTTTTATCCTGTGGCTGCATCTGAAGTGTATGTACACATGCTTTGCTCAGATTCCACTGATTCTACTGCACGATCCTCCCTGATAAGACCCTGCACATCTCAGACGACAGAGCCTGCCAATCTACATGGCACACACATCCAAGGACCTAATATATACAAGTTGTACAGGTTCACCACAAAAAGCATGAAATAATAAATGTTTAAAGTGGTCATACCATATTGTTTTTACATTGCTAAATACTGCTCACCAATGGAGCATGATGTAAACAAGCTTAAATCTCACAGTCAGCTCTAGGTTCCCAAGAAAAATATTCATAGCAGTAAACATGAACACCCATTGCCATGCCAACTGTGAAGGTGTTTATGTGGGTGACTCAAAGTCCAGAAAAACAAGAATACTTATTTTGGTTTACTGAAGTAAGAGAGTAAAGAAGATGAATAATTAAATAATAAAAGAACATTTGGATGTTTACACACATTTAAAATACATAAAACCTGCATTTATATTAAGGGTACTTTCTTAGCAAAGTTGCTTATTATTTTTCAGAAGTAAATGTGCATTATTAAGTGCAAAATATGTGATATATCTTGTGAGTTTTTCGGTTTATTTTACAGAAACTAGCAGGAGTATTGACAAATTGATTTAAAACTGAGCACAATAAGTTATACAACTGTGCATTTTTCTACTTGATACACGAAATCAAAACATTTTTACACACTTTTAGTTGATAGTAGTGATGAGTCGTTGTTGAGTGGAAATACATTTTTGGACTGAAATATATCTTGTCTTTCCTGAACTCTGGCCTGTTATAAAACAAGGATAAACAGTCTCAAACAGAAAAATAACACTAAAAACCATTTTGGAATCTACTGTATATAAGTGTGTACACAAAGTGACTGAGATTGAACTATAATTACACACCAGCAGAAGACGGAAAATCTACTAAATCAATATGAGATTCCCAAGCAGACATTTTTCACGGCCTTTTCCCTCCTGCAGCAAGGCTGGATGACGAGTGGCTTCCAGCCATACTCTTCTGTTCTGGTGCTGTCTAACAGAACAATCTTTAACATTCAACCAGGATAAAAATGAATGAAAACTCCAAAACATACACGAAAACTATACTATACCCACATTATAAAAGCCCTGTCTTTTCATACACCAGCATTATTCTTACTTGCCACTTAGGAGACATCTGTATGTACCTTACTGTATTTGGCCAATAGTATAACAATACTGACACTTGATGTCGTGGGGGAAGAAATTTACATTCATCTGTCATTGTTATGAGTCCAAATAGTGTGCAGACACTCGGTAAATGTAAGCACAGCTGCACGGATCAAGTTTTTCTTCTTCAGTCTTTTCCACTGCCCTATCTGTCTGATCAGTTCATGTATGACATTGATTCAATTCTCTGGACACTAAGAAATATAAATAAATATCCTTTTTACAGAGGCAGTTTTCATGTCCACTTCTCTGTGCGAACAACACTACTGTGTCTGCATCATGTTAGTGGCCTTTCGGGCATGTCGATCTGGGTGACTAACCCTGTAGTCATCTCTGCTGCTGCTGCAACAGTAAGGTAGTACTATGTAGTAAAAGAACACAGTCCTGTAGTGGCATGCCTGCTATAAGCCTGTAAGCTGGCTGAGATGTTGACGAAGATTAAATAACGGCAACTAAAACAGGCTTTTAGACAATGAAAGGTAGAAACCCAAAGAGGCTCAAGAAGAAATGGGAATATTTAAGATACACACTACATTTGGTGTCTTTCTTACTTGACTTTGCTGAAGACAATGTCCACGTCGGTGAGGGTGATATTCTTGCCGTCAATCACGCCACAGTCTTTGCAGAGTTTGGACCAGTTCTTGCCATGCATTTCTTTGCCGGTAGCGCGAGTGTCACCGTGGATGGCAAAGCGTCGAAATGCCTCTTCCAAAGCTGTCATTTCCACTGGTGTGGACGACCCCATGCCTCCTTCACTGGTCCCATTAGACTCAGATGAAAGCCTTTTGGATGCCCGGTCTTTAGACTGTTCACTGTGTGGCCGTAAAGGGGCCGAGCTCATGTTAGGATGCTTGGCTGTCTGGACTTTAAAGTCATCTATGTTGTCTCTATGAGGGGAAAAAATACAACATCTGATCATTATCAGATACCTAGACCTAGATATATCATATACATGGACATGATAGTTTTCAGTTGAGGTAATATAATGGAAAATGTAAGTACAGAAGCCATCTGGAATTAGTTGATAAAAGCAGGCATATGAGGTTGAGTAATAACATTAAATTATTTCTGTAAAGGAAAGGCTAATAGAGTTAATTAAAACCAACAGATTAAAGAGAAAAAGACTTTTAATTACAGCCTGTACACGAAGGAGGAGAAAGAGGATTTTTGGCTCAAACACATCTGAACTAACCCTGTTCTGCAAGACTTTCAACGGACAAACTCTTCCACGATAGGTAAACAACACGTCATGCCTTAAGGTCAAGACACAGCTTGCTAATTTATGTCTTAGCTATCCCTTTTTCTACCGTAATTCTGTTTTACAGGCAAGATTAAGACTCTCCAGAGGTGTGTTTCTGTGGTTACACTGCCTGTGAATGGGCAGATGTCTTGCGTGTTCTGGCACAGAGGTGAAGGATATAAATAGATCTCTGTGGAATTCAAAGGAACACAAATCAAGAACCAAGAGAGCAGATGGGTGTTTGAACTAACACACCAAAAAGTGAGGTGAATGCTTCAATACTGTGGATGACTTTGAAAACTTACTTCTGGTCTGCCATGCTTGTGCAGGAATTTGGTTCCCTCTGTGCAGTGCTTGGATGAGCTGACCTTTGTCTTCTCTCTGTGCTGTGGAAAAGATGAGAACAGAGGTGAATACTGTGAGAGAGGATGTGTCCGTACAGATGTGAGAGCCAGAGATTGGAAGGCATAATTAAAGAAAAGAATAAAATTAAAGCAGTTAACGCACTCAATCACTGCAAAAAAGCACAATATTCCACTGATGTCCTCATCACTCTTTAATTATGCACAATTATTTATGACATAATGTCTTACCCAGGCTGACAAACACACACACAGAAAGAGCTTTAAGGCAAAACTTTAGAATACAGTGAAAATAACCACAGCTTCAAAAGGAACAACATCAAAATCCTCTTTGTTATCATTAACCAGATCACTGTCTGTATATTAATTATTGTTTGGTATGACACATAAATGAGCGGTTCAGGGATTCCCCTCTATACACATCATAATCCTGATTTGCATGTACAGAGCAGCAGCATTTCAACATTGCTTGAGTAACATGCAGGAAACTCTAATTAGTGCCAGACAAAATAGCAATTTATCAATATATATGATGTAACCATGAACTATATTTGTAGCAAGAGATGATTCTCTGCTCACCTTTCAGCTGTTCCCATACTTAGCTCAGCATCCTTAAAGGACGTGTGTTGCCATGGCAAAGTACACAGCGTCAAAGTCTAGAGAAATTTTCCAATAGATGCACTTGCTAAAGTTTAAACAAGATGCAAACCAGAAAGAGAGATATCACGTCCCGTGGACTAAACTGTCTGCTGCGGCTAGCAAAGTTTGCCTCAAGTTGCCAATAACATGCTTTCACTCACCCCCAGTGGCACCAAGTGAAGCAAAGGGTTTTGTTTCCACGACCCTTGTGGCCAACAATTACAAATGTGACCTTGCTAAGTACAGTCGACACTTAAATGGGTACAAAAGTTCCAAGATTGACACTGCATCGTGCCATTATAGTCAGGATGTCAATTCTTATTAATGTGTATGAATAATGGCATTCAGAGCAGCAAACACTGAGAATCCATTGTCCAATACTAGTGGCTTCTCCGTCCATGCCCATTTCTTCACACATACACACATGGTGACATCGCAGAGTACCACTATTCATGGCAGGGGGTTTTGTAGTCATATGTCATCGAGGACTCAGGCCAAGACAATCCAGATAGAGTTACTGAGGTTGTTGAAGCCTCAAACTTTTATTTCTCAAGTATAAATAATCACCAGTACAGTAGTGCTCTAATAACTCACTGAACTGCTGATTTTTAGCTTCAAATGGTATTTAAAATGTATTTAATATACTATGCAGTCATGGTATATGCATCTTTTCTCTGTGAATGTGTATACATTTGCACCAAATGTAATCGGTACATGGTTATAAACGGTACAGGCCTATTTTCCTTGGTTGTCTGTTTACAAATTAGCCTATAATTTGGGAGGTTTACTCATTTATAATTCACTGAATTGCACTGCAATGCAAAGGAATAAAACATATTATTACAATTAAAAACACAAAGCCGTTAAATCTGCTTTGTATTTTCAAATGATGTAAGTTTTGATTTAATCTGGTTCAGTGTTTTGCAACGATTTCCTGTAATGCCCTCATTGAGGTTCCATAATTATTGACTGTACTTTCAATAGAGGTCCACATCCTTTCAAGTAGATCAGCTACTTGTTGTGTGTGTGTGTTTTCCTTTGTGCTCTAATGACAGCAGCAAAATCTATGTGAAACAAAGGGATCTTTTTACTCTCCTCCTCCAATTTATAGTCAGTAGTTTCAAGTGTCTCAAGTACAACAAGCCTCCTCAAACCACATCATGTTCAATACATGAGGGAGAGGTCATTAACACTGCAGCTCAGTGGCCTGAAGTAGAGCACGGATGAAAGGAAATGTAGTGCTCTGACAGCTTTTTTAATCATGTCATTAAAAAACTATTAAGACTATTGAGAGACATTTAGTACAGTATAAAGTTCTACCTAACTAAATTACTACACATGTATTAAAAAATGAAACAAATACAAACCTGTGCCTTTTTTTTCTGCCCCACTTTGCCACATGCAAACGAGAGGCCATTTAGTTAAGGGCAGCTCTCCAGAGACAAATCTGTGACTAGATGACAGCATGCTTACATACACTCGCCTTCTGGCAATACACTGCACAGATGAGTGCTTTAACTATAAATTGACCCATTTTGAACTGCATCTATTCATAGCAACAATATACCGCCATGGCTGGAACATTCTATTCATTCTCAAGGGAGGAGATCAGCCGGTAGACAACATGCAGGCTGAAATACCTAAAACAAAAATTTGGTGTTTAACTCTCCGTTCGGCAGATGGTGTTTAACTCACAAAATGTTGACACTGTTGTCAGAGTGATGTGTGTGAGAGAGAGAGTTAGTGAGAGAGGAAAGTGTTTAGCAGTAGTCTACTCCTCCATCATGCCATCATGGTGAGTGGGCACGCAGAGATGCCATCTGCTTTCTATCTAGATCAGCGTCCTTTCCAGGCTGCTGCTCTGGAGTGTGACAGTGTCAGTCTATCAAAACAGAAAAACCATCATTACTACACCCAAGCCCTCCACTCTGCTCAAGACTGACCTCCATCTATGGTACACCACCATCTACTAGCTGCTACTCCATTGTTACTCTGACACACAAAGAGCTGCAACGTTTAGCTTGATAGCTTCACCTTGGTCTCAAGAAAATAATTAAAAGCATTTTTTTTGCTGTTCTTCTGATGGTTCATAGACCAAATCATGATTGGTAAATTGAGAAAGTCTGCATGTTAGCTAAATATTTACTTGGGTGTCGTGATATATTGGGAGTGAAGATAAAAATGAATGGAAATTATACAAATAATATGGTGTAAATATTCCAGCACCTCTTAAATAACTGACATGTCTTTCCATTCTCACAACATACCATGTGGTGGTAATGCACCTTAATGCTGGTTGCCAGTGTTGCGGTTGAGAGTAATTATTTTGTCAAAAAAAGTAGACAAAACACACACTTAAAGTTAAAGATCAATTTGCCTGATAGCAGTATTTAGTTTTATTTTGTGTTGTGAAAATGTGATACCATGACTACCCAAGCTGCAGCCCTAATGAACCCACACTGTTGCACTTATGCACATGGGCATTGTAATTTATTCTGAGTTAATCGCACATACACTGAGATTTACTTTCTCTCTCACTCCCTGTTTCCTCTCTGCAACTCCATCTCCACTGTAAATCTTTTAATGAAGGTAAAAAATGTAACAACTAATACAAGGCTGTATTACTCCACAGCTGAAAATAGTCCCTAACCCTAATGTTAGCTAAAAACTACAGTGCCCAGCTGTTTAAGAAAATGAAACAATATTTGTGAACTGTTAATAGTTACATCTTTAATAGAAATCACTGGGTTTGGGGCTGAGTGAGATAGTATGGGGGAGGTCAAAAACGTTAATTTTGGTTGATAATAACAATAATATCTTTGAACATGGTCTCAACGTCGCCCCAGGATTGTACCACCTGACACCAATAAATACAGCCTCCTAACCATTTCCCAGTATGGCCACAGTCCTCCACCCTCACACTCCCCCCAAAGACACAAAGCGAGAGGACATGACATCATATGCTGTAGCCCTCGTCTGAGGTCACCACCACGCTGTCTCTGTCAGTCCTCGCCTCCCTAAACCCTTTAACTGCTCTGTGAGTCAAACATCTTGGCAAGCATTGTGCAATAGAAAAACAAGATGTTTGAAATTAGCCACAGTGGTTGTTGTTGGCAGCAGCAGCAAGCCAAATAGAGGTATAAGGCAGTATAAAAAAAACCTGGGGGTCCTCACTCAACCCCACATTTGTGAATGTTCCTGACATGGCTCTGATGGAGAGAAGCCTGTTGAGCCAGCAGCAAATTAACTCTGAATAGAGTCCAGTTAAAGATTTTAAGAAGCCAGACCGTGTCTCGCTTACTTAATTAAGATGACTAATATTAAAATGTTTGTAATGTCATGGAAATGCCATGTAATGTCTTTATCCAACAGACACAAATGCTTAAAAATAAAACAATGCACTATGGAAACTGTCCCAAATAGTAATTAATGTAGACATAAACGACAATGCTGTTGGACTACAAAGCTTCTACAACTTTTGCCCTTTATTTTGAAAACCTGACCTGCATTTGAGTCATCATAAACAACATGGGTTCATTTACATTCTGAGGTTGATTCTTTGTGATAGAACCCAAAGGCTCTCAGACCAGTACAATAAAACCTAGAGCAGCGAAATCTGGGACAAATCAGTGACTGTGTCTTCTTCTCATGCATACATAATTCAACCCATGAACGTATGAGAGCACTCACTGAGAAGAGATTAACATATTACAATCCTGGGCATAATAAACCAAATAATCTAAACTCAATTTGATTCAATTCTGACATTAATTTGTCATCAAGCACTACAACAACACACAATTACAATGTGATTACATCATATGCTCACAAATAGACTCCTGCTACTCTATTTCCTATCATTAAGAGCTCATTCACACAGAATCAGGAAGCTAATAAAAGAGGGCATACATTTTTTTCATGCATAATTATGTAACATGTAACCCAGCATCTCGGCATATAGGCTGCAGCCACAGGCCAAATGCATTATCAATCATTCTTTCTAACCAATAAGTGTGATTATTGGACAAACCCTCCTCTCTGGCTCTCATCGAGCCCACGTTCAGAAGATAAACAAGACAGGAAAAAGCTCATGTTTATGTTAGTGGACATGGCAGCAGCTGCTGGTTTAACCAGTTGATCTGAGCAAAACATGTTACATAAAGTCGAAAATGCCAGATTCACACATATCCCACGTGATTTCTTTGTTATTGTCAGCCCCTAGTGCTCATCTGTCGATGCGGAATATGGCATTATAGGTAAACAAACAAACTAAATAAATAAATAACACCTTTCAAATGAGATATATAAAGAACTATAAGCAAAACGTGCAGCCATGCGTCCTCACAGGTTAAAACGCATCTTACATTTGAACGTCAGTACAAAGGAAGCGTGCAGAGACATAAAGGCAAAACAAAAAGCACGCTCGGGAATCAGCTGAATTTGTGTAGGCTGTCATCTTCATTTTTCATATTGTGAAAACATGCAGGTTTACCATGTGTCAACACAAGTCACCATGATGGAATAATAATGCAAAATTCAGTTTTTTAAAAAAAAATCACCTGGTGTCGTGATCCTCCACCTTCTTGTCAAGTTCACAAAACCATAATTGTGCGTCGCGCAGTCCTGAAGTCTTTTTCCTCCCCGCTGCTTGAGCTCAAGTCCGCTCGATGCCTCCGCACCTCCGAGATGCTGAAGAGAAACCAGCCCGCTGATTGGCTGCCGAGCTGTTTGCGACGAGCTTGTTTTCTTCTTGCCTCGTCGTGGTGAGCTGTGATGGTGCTCCAGTGCTCAGTGGAGCGCTAACAAGCTCGGAGCATCTTTTTTGAATGGAAGATGGAGCCTGAACAAAGGACGTGGATGTTTTTTTTAATTTTTTTAAATTTTTTATATGAAGGATCGTTTACAGCTTCATTAATAAACAACCAATGTGAAGTCCCCGTGTGTGATTGTGAGCTTTAAAGGAAAGAAGAGAGGCCAATGGTCATACAGTATAGAGTAGCAATAAAAATACTTGATTCTGGATCTTGTCCAAGCACAGTGTTTTAATGCCATGATGGTGACCAGAGGCAATTAACTGCAGTGATTACATCATGATGAACAAATAAAACATCCTCTGATAAAAAGGATGCTCCTTTTCCAGAAAGCAGCGCTCTGAAACTTCCTCGTCTGACTCCAGTGCTGTAATCTGTTACACAACCAGCAGCAGTAGCCCAATGGCTGGACATTATGTAACCTCAAGCTCAGCTGAAGATTCAAGTGATTTATGCAATACCAAGCTCTCAGATATACAATTCAAGACTGGGGGCAAGTGGTAAAAACGTGTATTCATTTAAGCAAAACAAAGGGCTCAGAATAGTGAGTCAGTCATTTGATGACATAGTTTGTCTCAAGCTGCTTCAATTACGCCACCATGTGGTTGAACTGACCTAGAATAGTTGCCAGATATGTGAAAATAGCACATGCTATGAAACCACAAACTTCACATGAACCAAACATATAAGAGCTAATCTCTTTAGTTTTAGGAAATGCCAAAATATGTTGCGTCATGTCCATGAGGCTCAGAATAGTTAATGAGAGCTGCAGATTCCCCCCGAGTCTCTTCATCTGACTCGGGTCAAAACTTTCCCCTTTCAAGGAAACTAATAAATTAATATTTACAAACAACTTATGTAGTTATGTAACATATATAAATGGTCTTATTTTGTTAACTCATACTGATAAACTTTTGGTGTTCCTTACATTTCTTTTCCTTTCAGACATAGCAAATACAAAGAAGGATAAAACATTATTATTTACATACAGGGATTGACAAGAAATGGAAAATTGCTTTGGAATACTGTTTCAATGTAGACCAAAACACAATACACCATGCATACATGTAGCCAATGTCACACTTAACATTAAAATATGAGTCTTGACAGCTGAGAAAAGAGACTATGTCACAATTTATTTATAAAAAATTACTAAATATGTACTCATTTAAGGAAGGTCACATCACAGGTAGTCCACACTAAAATAAAAGAGACGACTGTGGAAGGAAAAAAATGCTTTAATTTCCACTCAAAAGCTCTAATTTCCTGTTCCCTAATCCATTTGAATACCTGACTACCAGACACCCACAGCCCTCTAGTGGTGACAACATGACAGCCAACAAATAAACAAGCACTGTGAGGATAAACAGGCAACACTTGAATTGGCTGACTCTCACTGAAAAGGAGAACATTTTGTCCTTGAGAAAGCTGACTTGAATCATACAAATGTCAGCGGCAGCGACCATCTGTAAGAAGAAGAAAACAATGAAGAGTTTGAGTGGACATGTCACAGAGTAGAACAAAAAATAAACATATATCCCACCTCATCTTTGGATTGACAATAAAGCAGCAGCATCTCAGCTTTTCCCTGCTATGTCGCCAACAATCAGGTCGCTATCCGGGGCCATCAAAACATCCTGCTCAGTAGCCGTGAGCACAAAAGCCTCCAGGTGCTGTTGAGTTAAAGTACTGCAGAGCTCAATCTTGATTCGTTTGAGAGTGGAGAAGTTCCTTTCACAAGCTGGTACCCAACAGTGGCAGCAACACACTGGGCCAGCTTTATTTCCTTCAGGTTGACCATTCAGGTTCCTGATTGTGTTTTCTTAAATCTTCCTTTGAATATATTCTGCTGCTCAATGACACTTTTGGTCTTGCCCGCTGTTGTCAAATTGCTTAGTGTGTGTTCTTTATGTTCCAAGCGTGCTCTACTTTCATGCCATTTTCAGGTGCAGAATTAAATCTACCTGCTTTTTGCTCACCCTACTCTTGCACCTTCCTGTTGGCACACTGAATGTGTCTGTGAATGTAGGCTCCTGCATTGATCTGTGCAGAAATACACTCAGGGCTTTATCTGGATTTCCATCTACAATCACTCTCTTCAGTGCTTTGTGTTTAGCCCAATGTGAGTCTGCGCTATAGACAAAGTTGCTGCTGATGAATGAGTGTTCATAATGTTGCTGACAAATCCAACCAGTAGATACCTATTCAGCTTAGAATATAGACAGACATTCTAGAAACAGCTGGAGGGACTATCATGGTCTGTAATGTAACTGTGTGGTTAAGTAGGCAAAAGAAGAAGTAAAAAGGAGCAAACAGGAAAACATAAATTTATAGTATTTAACAGTTGCCAAACACTTCCAGCTTTGTAAAATCAACAGTTCATAAAACAGCCAAAGAGAGCTGAAGTGCTGTTCCCTTTTCAAGTCGATATCTGCTTCACTTCTCTCAGTTCAGAAAATGTTTTTTTGCCACAAGTTCTCTCTTTGGTCATCAGATGAAATTAGATACCAAAACGTTACTGTCAGTACAGTACTTGATACCCATTTGGCTTAAAATATAAACAGTAAACTCCATTATCATGTTTCAGCTTTTCAGGAAGATGCCAAAATACATCTCTAATCATATCTGACTTTAGCTAACGGAACAAAGGCTTACCTGCAAATGGGGCTGGACTTTTGGCTCTCAATATTAATCGGTGAGATAAAACAATGCTTTAAATAATTCAACCAGTGTCATAAAAAGAAACAAAATAAACTTAGGGGTTGTTCGGGCTGCGTACAAAATGTCAATGCAATGAAAAAAAAAACACAACAACAAGATGTTCCATATATGTATCACACTGTGGAGTCAAATACGTCCTCTGTCCCCATCAACAATGGTCCATAGTTGCGTGGCTCAGTTTTAATGAAGCATACTTTCATACTAAAAAGTTACTTGGAGCAGCATATCCTGATGCATCACCATGCAGATATCGATCAGTGTTAAGTATCATCTGGAGTCATCACTGAGCTGCCCAGAGGGTCCTGCACTCTAGGAACACCATCAACAGACTTCACGACGGTGCTCTGAGATATTTCAGTGCTTGGTTTCCAGCTTTTGATGTCGCTCATACATATTTCCCCTGTCAGACACAAGAAGAGACGAATATTATTTACAAACTGCATGCACCTTTTGTAGTCCGCACAAATAAATATAACTGGCCAAAAATCCCATAATCTGCCTGCAACAGATTTCTGTGCATATTATTTACACTTTACACTGTGATGCAGTTATGTGATCCTGTTGTAAATAATGTGAAACTTCTCCTAGGCTATAGCTTACACTACTGTATTTGTCTGCATTATATTATTATAAGGTATTTCTAACGTTTACTCCTCTGTCTTTTATCAATGGTCTCAACTCAAAGAAAAGTGAACAATAGTGACGAGTCAAATACTTACTTGCTGTGTTCTCTGTAGGATTTTCTGTCCCATAGTGGAAATTGTTGTCCTTTTCTGCTGATTTATTAAAGTTTTCCAACTAGACCAAAACAGATTTGTAATGCAGTGTTACCCATTTGATGCATATAAAATCATTCAAAAGTAGACATGCTTACCTCCATGCATAAAGACTCAGAAAGTCGAGTGGAGAGTGCGCCTTTATCTTCAAAATTGCAGGTACTGCAGGAACGCCAGTGTCGCATTAATCATCCTTTTCTATAAAATGATCTTTAATAATTTAATATGAGGACTTAGTTTTACCTTGAATTCTGTGATAATGCTGGCTCACAGTCTACTGAGCTCTCTTGATGCTATTAAAAAGAGGGAAAAATGTTTTACACACATGACAGAATGAAGTGACAGACACTGAGAAGCAGAGGACAGGTATTATCACCTGCGGGGCCTTATTAGTGATTTTCGCATCGTGTGGATTTCCTGTCTCAGCGTCTCGCTTTCTGGACTCTTTCTGGCGCTGCATCTTTACATAGTCATAAGTGCTTATGCCTTTATAAACTGTGAAGTAAAGAGAGAAAACACCAGAGGGAAATGATGAGGATTAATAACTGAATGAGGAGAAAAGAGCTCACAGAGGTAAAAGGATTGTGACTCACAGAGGTATAAGTGGAAGCAAAGCAGATGGCCGAGCAGCAGCAGGGATATGACGCTCAGCATGACTGTTATGAAGGCTATTATAAGGAGACCAGCCGAACTCGTCTTTATGGGTGCTAAAGGTAGAAACACCAGCCAGGTGCCATTCCCCAGCATGGCTACAGAAAAGAGAAAAAAAACAAACACATACAATTTTAATGATGCAATCAACAATTAACTGTGCCTTCTATTAAGTCAGATTAAAAAAAAAAAAGCTCAATATTGCAGTGACTCACTGTCAAACTGTGGGTCTGTCCGTAGGCTGTTCGGGTCCAAATAATGCTGGATAAATATGAACAGGATGACAGCAACAAGCACGAAGACACCTAGTGTGGCAGAGGACAGTGCCACAAAGAAGCACCTGAAGGCAACACACAAATCCTGATGTTAATTTATATCCACATTTCATTTGGACACCAGCCATGAAGTCAGGTACAGGATAAACACTAGTTCATCCAAAACGTTGTCTTACCAGTAGTTTCTGCCACCCACACAGGTGTTCAGCCACTTGCAGTGATGATCAAAGTCTTCCACACACTTGTTGCAAACACCACAGTGTTTTACTTTGGGGCCACTACATGATGATTCATATTGTTAATAGCATTAAACACAACATTTTTGTGATTACCAAAATTGTCTATTAAAGGCAAAATCACAATAGACATACATACACTTTGACATCACATAGATAACAGCGTAGGTCCTGGATGACATGCGTCTGCTTCGTCCGGTCAAAAAGTGGCATTGGACCAGAATAGCTCTGTTTGGCCCTCACACTGGCATCTGCTGGGTCTATAGTCACAGCAGCAATATGGGTGAAAAAGTGGACGATACATGCTACAGCCATCACCTGCACACAGCAAGAGTCAAGAAGAAAAACACTAATATTGGAAAATACTGCTGGTGTGACAAATGTGCCCTAAAGTGTGGAATAGTAAGTGTGCATGACCTAGAAACTGCAAACTGATACACACAAGTGGAGCTTTTGTGTGAGAAATAAAGTCAGTTCTGAAGAAAACAACTGTTCTTACTGCTGAGTGAAGCTTCAGTTAAATAAACCAGTGTTGACATCATGCAGCATTCAACATGTGACAAAAACACCACTGATTATGTCTTTTGGACTTAATAGAGACCACAGAAACAGAGACAGAGTCACGTCTGGTGTGACTGGAGCCCATACAGAGAGCACACACAACTAAATCCTTGTCTTGTCCAGCAGCACAAACAAGAACTTAGCGGAGACTAATGTTTGCTCCATATTCAAATCCGAAAGCAAAACAGTCAGCTACAGCAAGCTTTCAGCTGTGTGTTAAGGATACAGCATAGACGATGTAGTTCCACGGCGTAGGAAGAAGAGGGATGTAGATGCCGAAGCTGACTATGGCAAGGTAGATGTACAGCAACCAGCCAACCACTTGTAAAACCTGAGGGGGCCATGACCATCCATTCATCCTGGGAGGCTGAGAGGGGACCAACTCATTTCTGCTGCTGCCGTGGACAGGAGATGTACGCCTCAGCCTCTGACTGAAGCAGTTCATCTAGACAGCACAAGAGGAGAACAAACGCAGTCAGTCGAGGGAAGGCTTCCTCTTGGTGTCTTCAAAACATCCATTCACGCATGATTACACACACACTGTAGTGTGTGGCCACATTTGCTGGGGAAATGAGTTAGGAAAATGAGCTGAGCTTTAGATAGTGACTGATAATGGACCTATGTTTAGTTTCAGCCTGGTGCGCCTATTACACTGACGACTAATACAATAACCCTGGTGTGAACCTCATTAAATGGGATGGACAAAATATAAGAAACACCTCATAAGAACATGACTCAACATAACAGCCTCTAAAGTAGCCATAAAGTTAAATCAACATCTTTATAAACTGCTTTAAAAAACATTCAAGCCTTCATGAGGGCAGAATCTATTGCTCAGCTGTTGCATTAACCTGTATTAGTTTTAGATACAGCTTGTCGTGCGACTTATCCATCTTAACAAATGACAAACGGAACCACTGCGTATAAATAACAATTGTCACGTACCCTACAGAAAACAGACGATCCAGAGTAAAAGGGTTACTCAAAGTGCAACATCTCTTTCTCTGCCTTGTAATCACATGCTTTTTGCTTTTGGCCATAAGCCTGACACAATTGAACTTGTGCTATAAAGAACTACAAATGAGCTAAAAACAACAATTTGTACGCTTTATAACACATAATGCTCATTGTTCACCACTTTATTTGACCTATGCGTGAATTTTAAGGCTTATTGTCGAGTAAAGAGGTTCGGCTGTTGGTTTGCATAACAACTAGACCTACAGTACTAGTTTATGTCAAGTTAAAGGGTAACGTTATCTGCTGTAGTTCTCCCCGCATTTGTTTAATTAAATAAATGAAATTAATAAACCGCCACCAGCTGTATTTGTGTATTTCCATACCGACAATAACCCGGAGCACAGCAGCGATGTGTAAAGTTTTTTAAATCCACGAAGGAGTACTTACTTTTGTTAAGTCAGCCACCGTGAAATTAAAACAATATGCCTCCTGTTCAAATACAGACGCAGATTTCCACCGTTTGATATCCCATAATTAAGTTTGTGAGCCGGACAGGTGCTTCAAGAAGTTAAATTCACATTATGAGGAAATGAACACTACATAAATAAGACAAAACAACTTGAAAAAAACACCAGTAAATATGGATAAAAAGCTCCGGCGTCCTTGGGTTTGTGTCACCGAAGGACGTGAGTCAGAAGTTGAAGAATCAACTCACTCAGCAGGTCGTCGCAGCGCTATGGAAACAGACCTACTGCGCATGTGCAGTACGGCTCTCTACAAGATACCCAGCTTTATTGTGGCCCTTCACTGACTGAATAAACACACATATAGCCTGTTTTTTTTCTTCATACATTTAGACCCTGGAGGATGAAAGCTGCTCAGAATAGCCGGCGCTTTTAATTACTCATCACTCTGTAATATAAAACCTGACTCCCAGCAATGTCCTACAATACTCCAGGAACAACATTTATTTTGAAAATCTGCCTTGTAGCTTGGGGCTTAATAGGAGGGAGGGATGATTGAAATAAGTCTGCATGCATGACTGCAGAGATCTACTTTGCAAAATTGTACTGATGTATGAACATTATCTGTGTATTAGCTAGTGCTCTTTTCTCGCATGCAAGAGGAAACTGCAAACAAGAAATATGCATGACACTTCTGCTTTCAACAACAAAGCCCTTCCCTCATCCTTAAGGTTCTTTTATGTGAATGTAAACTGCATACATTTAGCTTCATTTTCACTTCCCTGTGTGTGCGTCCTCGCATACTGAGACATCCTTACAATAGCAAATATTGCTTAATTAAAGCCTCTGAGTGAAGGTTTCCTGCTGCAGAAATCTGAGCACTCAGCACTGCACCTTCACTGCAGCCAGACAATCTTACAACACTCTTTCACTTGAACTGATCTAAATTTGGATGAGTAGTGCTGGTAGACAGTTCCTCTAACGGGTACCGGTTATTCATTTGCATTAAACCCCACACATTTATAAATACAGGTGCAAGCATTTATTTTTCAAGTGTTGCACTGAAACAAAACCATACGATTAGACTACAAACATTCTGTACAACTTATATTTAGTATTTAAAACAGGTCCGAGGCTCCTGGTGTCTCCACAGTGTTTAAACAGTCCAAGGCCGAGTACCCAGCGTTGTTAACACCAGGAAAACAAAATGGCAGTGTGTGTGTGTGTGCGGTCAGCTGTTGGCTGTGCTCTCTGGCTCCGGAGACTGCAGGAACTCGTAGGGATCGTGAACCATTTCAGACTGGTCGCCAACGCCCAGATGTGATGGGCTCCCTGTGGATGAAAGAAAATATGTTTATGTTGTTATTGCACTGGTGTTACTATTCCACAGGAAGCAGTGAAAATGTAGCAGAAAAGTTGACGTGCAACAGTCAAAAAACGCATAAGCGGTGCAGCTATATTTTTTTAATCATACTCTAGTTGCAGGTACCTAAGTGGTGCTGGTCCCTCTCTGAGGCATTAGACAGGGAGGACAGGTTGGACGAGGGTCTGGAGCCGACTCTGTCGACCTGAGCATCCTGGAACTCCTGCAGAAGTTTGTCTGCCTCATCAAATTGCTGCTGGCCCTCCTCGTTCCCTGGCTCTTTTTTTACAGTTTTACCTGATGAAGGAAGAGAGAAGATAAGATTGCTGCAGAAAATCAACATGAACTCTCTGTCTGAGACTTTTAATAGATTGAGGCTATCAGGTGTTACTCCTGTTGGTCGGACTCCGTCTGCCAGCCTTATCACATTAACACGCAAACTTGTGTACATGGACTCAACCTTACACATTTGACTCCCTTTATTGCGTTATGATTGGATTATTGGTGTACATGTGAGTGCTGATGACATCAATCACCTAATGAGTTCAGCATGGATATATCCAGAGACATATCAGGATAGTTCTTCATTGACATGAAGTCCAGGACTGAACCACTCTCTCCCAGGCCGGAGCCATCTCCCATCTGAACAAAAATACACAGCTTCAATTAGACAATCAAGAAACAATTTAAATGTATAATCATCTTTACAACAACTACAGCATACCTGCATGTCACAGATGTTGGATTTGGTTTCATCAGGTTTGAGTACGATGTTTCTTTTCTAAAAAAGGTAAAATACGCATCAACTACATTGTTGTAGAATTGGTCAAGACAATCCTGTAAACTGAGTGGATGACTGGAAATAAGTACAAGTCGGATACCTGTCGGATTTGACTGACAGCTTTAATGTGATCGCCAGCAGTCATTTTGTCCAAAAGCCCGTCGACCCAATGCTTTGTGACGCTTCCACAGCCCTTGACAAACTCCTGTATGCTGAGGGTGAAGGTGAACACAATTACAAGCTGAAAACAGGGACACATTTACAGTCAAAGTTTAATCTGTGTAAGGGAAGTCCCACCTACCTGAGAGCACACTGTACCCCTGTGTCATCTCCATAAGCTGAATAGAGCATGTCCACCTCATCAGACAGCAGGTCTGGGAAGACGGAGTTCTTCTGAAGGGTCTGAACATTGTAGGCACTGCTCAGAAACGTTACTGCACAGAACAAGAAAAAAAAAAGGATAATCCATTAAAAGCCACAGACTTTGTGTCAATAAGTAATTCTTATTAACAAAAGTGCACATCATGACGTACCTTTGTGTCTCCTGTCATCTTTGAAACCCAAGGTGGTTAATCCAGGCAGAAGCTTATTCGACAGAGAACTCAGATCCACTTTGTGAGTCTCCTCTTCTGCAAAAAAATGAAGAACCATTTGCTTGTTTCTCGGATGTCACATATTATATTAATGTAGTGCAGATCATGTGTGATCATTGGGTTCCAAAAGACATTTAAAAAGACTACACGGTGATAACATACCTTCTGCATCAGGATCAAGCTGATTTACAACAGTATATAGAAGAGAACTGTCTGGTTCTTTGCGCAAGTAGCCCATCTGAAATCAGAGAACAGAAAAAAAGATATTGTCAGTGCAAACCTCACTGACGTAACACATTCAACTGCTACAACAACATACTTATATCTAGTCAAAATTGACTTTCACAAAGTGTGGAAGCCTTACCAAGACTTATGAATAAAATTAATTAATTTAAAACTGCTCTGAGATCTGTCTCTTTCTATGTGTAGTATCACTTATTTTACCAACCACAGCAGTATGATTGGTAAAACATTACAAAGAGTAATACTTTATGTTATAAATATAATTAAACACGTGCTTAAAGTACTCAGATCTATTACTTAAGTAAAAGTCTTAATACTAGTGTACAAAAGTAAAAGTGCAAGGATGACCCATTTCAGGATCAAATATATTACATTATTATTATCTATTAGAATAGAATTATTGACGCATTAATGTGTTCATCATTGAAATGCTGCAGCTAATAAAGGTGGAGCTGATTTTAATGACTGTATTTCTGGGCAGTTTAACCTGTAATAACATAGCACAACTGTTGCAAATAAATATAATAATAATAAAAGTAAAATGCTCAAGTAAAGCAGCAATGTAGTAGTAAAGTACCTCAAAGTTGTACTTACTTACTAATAAACTTTATCTATGTCTGCCCTGAAAAAAAAACAATCATTGTTTGGCCCCTATTATGTACAAGTAGGAATTTATACATAATAAAATGAGAAACCTTTGAGTTGGGCATGTATCTGTTAATCCGATCTCGAGCTTCATCTGCAGAATGTTCGACAAGTGCAAGAACATGCTCCTCTGCTGTACTGTCAGTCAAACTGCAAGCGTTNCATTTTTTGGCCCCTATTATGTACAAGTAGGAATTTATACATAACAAATTGAGAAACCTTTGAGTTGGGCATGTATCTGTTAATCCGATCTCGAGCTTCATCTGCAGAATGTTCGACAAGTGCAAGAACATGCTCCTCTGCTGTACTGTCAGTCAAACTGCAAGCGTTCCCCTCTGGTTCATACAGATAACTGAAACAACAGAAAGGACAGTGTCATTGGTTCATCATGCTGACAGGGTGCTGATTCACAGACAATCAAACACTCAGGATTTTACCTACTGGCCTTTAAATGTGAACAAAAAGTCACATTTAACAAGGACATTACAAAGAGGGATTACCTGATGACTTCCTTCATGTCTTTGACGGGTTGTTTTTTGGACTTCTTAGCAGACTCCACTGGCATTGGGATAATTTCTGGAGGAGGTATATCAGCTGTAAGGTCTTCATCTCCCAAAATGGCTGCCTGCTGGGTGTAGTCCATGTCCTGCATGAAAGACATGCTGCGCTTCAGAGCCAACAGTCGTTCCTGTAGACAAGACAGAGAAAATAAAAAAAAGGCAACTTAACTTAACTTTACTCAGTGTTCTCTGTCTCTCTAATTCAGCTTAACTGGCAACATATGAATAAAGAAGGAAATGAATAGAACGCGACAGTACAAAGTTGTTACAGTGATGTTTTAAATCCACCCTTGGTCAATTGACAATGACATCCGTGACGGACTTCCTGTATTGACTTTGTTTAGGTTTCTATAACCAAATGAATTTTATGTCTGTACTGCTCAGCATCTGGGAATTAGAAAATGTCACAGTGTTTTGAATATATTCCATTACTCACTGTGTATGGATCAGCGCCATGATTTGACTGTG
>NC_040023.1:17780567-17810771 GCF_000972845.2 Larimichthys crocea
ATTATAGTCCCTTGTTTATATGGTGACACATTACACTGACAATTGAATCCATTCCATGTAGGTATTTTATGTTGAAGTCAAATATCTGTCTATTGTGAAACATTACCCACAATCAAAAGAGGAAACAAAGTCAAGCACTAATAAAAGTGTCTCAGTTACCACAAGGCAACTAACATGAACAAAGTTGGTGTCAAATGAATGGAAAAACTGACTTGTTATAACAAACATATAATGTAAGTTTGTGTATTTTAATTCCATTTGACATAATTACCTTGCTCATCATCTTGAATCCTGTATGGAGCAGTTTCTTGGCAGCCTTATAATACACAGTCTCTGGTCGGTTGTACACCATGGCATTGTCACACATCAGCTTAAAGTCTGCCTGCAGGCCAAAAAGTGTTCAAACCGGTGTGAGGGAACACTTTAATACTCTCAAAAGAAATACATATTCAACATCCTAACTGTCCTCACCTTGAACTCTGTGACTGTGTTGTACTCATTGTTTCTAATCTTGTCTTTCATGGTGCTGAAGTCCATAGGATGTTTGATGATCATTGAGTAACCGGGAGCAATCGCATCTGTTACTGGAAATGAGAAGAATCCATGGGGGTCTTTCCTGGAAAGACATCAGTACAGAAGCAACCATTATATTTTCTTAGACTTGTTTTGCTGGGGGAGCTGCCAAATGTTCTTGTCTGATCATGTCAGGGCACATTATCTGTCAAGTCAATATGAATGGATCTTGTATGTGTGATCTTCAAAAGAGTAGTGTATAATGAAAGCTTTTATCTGTGCTCCACTCAATAATAAATGCTCAAAGGCTGAAAGCCTACACTCTATAGAAGCATCGCTCATCATTTGAGGAGCGTTATTGTGTTCAGTAAATTTCATGGAAACGTACTCGTTCATTTAAGACAGTTCTAGGTGTTTGAGAAAATGGGCTTACCCATTAGGATTCAACCTCAGAGATAAATAGCAGCTTTACCCTTAACCTTTAGCCCTTATGCTTCTGGATCTTTAACGTACTTACTCTTCAGGAGCAGTGCTGTGACAATCAAATGACAGAAGGTTGATATTACAGGTGATTGCAGCAATTAGACTGAATCAGTGTTCCTCACCTCTGCAACTGCCTCAAAAAGTGCTCCAACAGTTGTTGACGAGGAGTGGACTCATTTTCTGCATTGGGCAAACATACACAAACACATAGAGATACTTTATTAATCCCTCGAGGGGGAAATTATTAATTTTTAACATGCATTTAACCCTAAAATACAACAACAGACACACACACACACACACACACACAAAGGGCTCATAGACATGTAATTTGAAGAGAGATGGTGGAGTGATGGACAGCCACCCAGAGCAGCGCCCTGCGAGCAGTTGAGGGGGTTCGGTGCCTTGCTCAAGGGCACCTCGGCAGTGTCCAGTAGGTGAACCGGCACCTTAATGATTGCTCAAACACAATGTAATGTTTGCTCGTCAAATCTGATGTTGTCCCCACAGACAGGGATTCTCACCTTGCTGTGTCCTGCATGCTCGGACCGGTCTGTCTCCTTGCTGTTCCATATCCATCTTCACCATGGGGGAAAACTCGTCCACTTCAGGCTCTGTCTCAAACTCTCTGTCTCGCTCTTTTTTCTTTTTCTTCTCTTCGGGCTGATGAGACACAGTGATTTGTCAAGAGAAATCATAAACAATCTATTGGACATGTTCTCAGGATTAACTTGGGTTTACTCACCTCTAATCCTATAGTTATAGTTTTTGGCAATGGGAAAGGTTCAACAGGTACACCGGCACCGGTGGCTGCTATAGCAGCTGCCGCCTCGGATTCATTCTGCTCTCGCTCTCTCTTCTTCCTCTTTTCCTCCTGTAAAGAGGATGAGTGCCAATTTATAACTTGTAGTGGGGAAAAAAAACAGGTGGTGTGTGTAATAAAATATAATTTTGTAAACTAACCTTCCGCCGTCTTCTGTCCTCATCATCCACATATTTGTCTTTATCCTTTTCAGACTTTTTCTTCTTCTTTTTCTTCTTCTCTTTGTGGCGTTCCCTCTCATGGTCTGATCGGTCATCGTAGTAGCTGGAGTCATGGCCCGAGCCGGAGAGCTCTGTCACTTCACTTCCTCCAACTTTGAGCACAAGCTTCAGGGGCTTCTCGAGAGCCTTGTCCTCGTAGTCTACAACAAAACATAAACGATAAAGCACCAATGGTTCAGTCAGGAAGCATGGCACATGGTGAAAAGTTAATGTTGATATTAGTATTATTAGGAAGTTTTGTCTGATATTATTTCAGACAGCAAATAGGCTGTAAATGAATAAATGTAACAAACTGTAGCTTCTCTATAGATATAGATAATCTTATACTGTATGCTATGTTTTTGTTTGTATGGACGTAACTCTTTTTTTTGTCTTAACTGGTTATGTGATAAATAAAACTTTAAATAGAAACACATGACATTCAGACACAACTAAAAACAGATGCTTACTTAAGTATAAGGTACTACTACTAATAATAATACATTTTATTCCATAGGCGCCTTTCTGTCACCTTACAACAAATGAGAGTAGACAGCAAAGAACAGAAACAAACAAAAAGAACCATAAAAGTATATTAAATTACAAGAATACAACATTTAAAAACAGGTTAAAATAGGACAATGCAATTGAATCAGATGGAAAAGGCTATTTTATNGAACAGAAACAAACAAAAAGAGCCATAAAATCAAATCAAATTACAAGAATACAACATTAAAAACAGGTTAAAATAGGACAATGCAATTGAATCAGATGGAAAAGGCTATTTTATATTTTACTGGCACACAACAACAAAACATAGGCTATTTAATTTATGACTTTATAATGTGTGCAGCGTTTTGTTATTCACTAAGAAACGATGCAGGTCTGGGCTAAGCTAACTAACACAGAGCTCGCCGGAACAAAAGCGGCGCTGAAGCTTCAGCAGTAAAAACATGAACTCAGGTACCATCGACGGTTCTCCACTCCGGTTTATGTTTCTTGTGTTTTTTCCCCATGTCTCCGTATTTATATCAGAAGCTTCGCGGTTATTTCTAATCACTTTAAGGGCTGTAACTGTTTTTTTTTCTTTGCAACAAGAAAGCTAGCCAGCGACCGGAAGTGCTACCCCTCCAAAACAAACGATGTGCTTCCGGTGTAACGGACCAGCGCGCTGGATTTGAGCCCCGGAGGATCGTCGATAGTTTCTCTGGGTACCCAAACTTTGATTCATGAAAGTGTTCAGAGTGATAGCGTGCAGGTTTTTGGTTCAGGGCAGCACACTTGTTAGCTTCAGACTACTAGTCTGAAGGGTGTTAGCGTTAGCCAGCTATGTTAGCTCGCTCCGACCAACGTCGCCAACTTACCTGAGCTAGCTAACGACACAGATTTAATTTGTCATTAAACTAACTGCTGAATGTTGTCCGGGTGTCTCCAGTTTTACAGGAATGGACGGTGACATAGTTGAAAATGGAAATCCAAAAGCAGAAATCCACGTGGAGGTCCATGTTAAATCTCACAGGTGAGCTTTGCTTCTGTTTATTTGACAGTTAATGCTACGGCCGGTGTTTCGGTTTAACTAGCGACCATGTTAACTGGTGCTTATCAGACGTACGCGTCTGTGGTTGCCGTGGTTACGGTAGTTGACGTCGTGACGTTAATGGGGAAAAACGAGAGACATTCTACCACAACTACAGACGGCTCAGCTGACGGGTCATCCGTTAACAGGGTCGCTCGTTTTTTCAAAACACCGGTAGATTCGCCGGAGGCTGACATGCGATCACAGTGTCAACATTACTGTCCAACTACAACTTTACAACTTTGTGCAACGCTTTACTCTTACAATCAGTATTTCAACNGTTGACGCTGTCAGAGAGGTAATGATTCTACTTTGAGTTCATTATTGAGGTCTTAGTGGGTGCATTATATTGAGAGGTGTTTCTAATATTATGGCCTGGTCTCATGTATGTAAATATTAGGGACATCTCTCAATATAATGTTGTCCACTTTAACACTGCTACAAACTACAACCTCAGTAGTATGTTGTCCACTTTAACACTGCTACAAACTACAACCTCAGTAGTAAACATAATAATTAAATCAATACCTCTCTGACATTGTCAACAAAAAACTAAAAGATTTATAGGCTTCATAAAAATAGAGTTTATGGCAGAGTCATTGCAGCGGATCATGTTGGTTGCACTGGTGTGCCTAATAAAGTTGTCGGTCCGCGCATATCTTGATTAAGGTCCTGTTAATTTTTATTTAACTAAACTTTTTATTCCCAATATGTTACATTCATTTAGTTATGTAATTTTGCACATGTGTCTGACCTAAACCCTGTTAGAAATACTCCTATGTATTAAGCAGATCAGAAATACTCAGGGAAACAGCAGACAAAATGTTTATGAATATGTAACTGACATGAAACAGAAACCAAAATTAACACTGGTACAGTTTTGGCCATCGCAGGTGAGAAAATAATATTTTTTTTAATCTTATGATTATGTAATTATGAAACCGCACACTTTGATCATGTTTCCATTGTTGTTCATGTTTCAGCACAGCTAAACTGTCCGATGTGAAGTTGCACGTTCTGGCTCTCCTGCATCGCCACAGCATGGTCTTTGGAAATTTCAGATGGACAGAGTTTGATGAAGACTTCCTACAGAAACATGTAGAGTCTGTGGTTCTAGCTGATCTTGACCCAATGGTAATACTTTGTTGTTGATGTTGTTGTTTTTATTCAAAGTTTCAGAGTTTTTTTCTTGTTTATTTATTCTTCTTTTTCACATTTATGCCCACTCAGCCCATTGATTTGAAGAGTTGCTCTGTCGACATTCACATCTTCACTCTGAATGAGGACGGACCCAGCACGCTGAGTTTGGAGGAGGATGAGGAGCTTTCAGCAGCCAATCACTGGTTGCTGCCAGCAGGTGACACTAGACAAGATTTAGTACAGGAAGTGATTATCCTACAGACTGTATCGTTTATTAGTCAACCTGACCTAATGTGATACTAAACCCAAAATATCTTTGGAGTATGAACTCATTCCCTGTAGCTGAGAAGGGGTTCTCCGCACTTTTTTCCAGCAATGTGCAGCTGAATCAGGTGCTATATGGCTAAATGCACTGCTCCTGTCATGTCACGATATTGTAAAAGTAAAAAGTGTTTGGAACGTATTGAGTTACTGAATTATAGCTGAATTATAGCCCCACCAATACTGCTTCTTCAAGACTGATTCTGAACTTTAAAAATGTATACGTATATGTATCACAGTGTTTCTAAATGACCCCAATCCTATTTTGGCATTTCTGTACAGCAATCAATTTTTACTTAATTCCTGACATACATACAGATTCTGAATAAGCTAATATCTTAATATGAATGGGCACTTAATATAAATGGGCTGTACTGCAAGAGTAGTTTGAGAAGATTCTGTGAACATTTTGCTACTTTTTTCTGCTGTGAAAACCTGAAATTTATTGAAATCCATTCTATGATCTGAACCAAACCTGATCAAAGTCGCCTTTCTCGGTTATGAACAAAACATACAGTTGCTTATAACCCCATTTTAAGCTTTCGAGGGATCAATATTGCATAACTGTGTCCAGCATTAATGTAATGAAATGAGTCATATTTTATGTTTGGTGATTTGTTATTTTTTCGTCTCAGCTCTGTGTTGCCTGAAGGACTTTGGCTTATTGTATTTATTTTTTTTGCCTAACATTTCGTTAAAATGACTCGGCCTTTGTTTGTTTGTTTGTTTTAACAGCTGAATTTCATGGGATTTGGGAGAGTCTGGTATATGAGAATGGAGTCAAAACTCAGGTAAGAAAAAATGTAATATCTGAAAAGAGATGAGAGGAAATGATTACATAACTTTTTTTAACATAGCTGAACTTCACATTGTTTCCCCCCTCCAGCTCCTGGATTATGTCACAACAACAATTTACTTCTCTGACAAAAATGTCGACAGCAACCTGATTTCTTGGAACCGTGTGGTGCTTCTTCACGGTAAATATGTATTGAGCAATCACAGTAATGTTTATTGGTAGAGGTTGCATCAGAGGCGATGTGCGTAAATTAACTGATTTGTCACCGTGTATGCCCAAATTCAGGACCCCCGGGCACAGGGAAAACGTCACTGTGCAAAGCTCTTGCCCAGAAGCTGTCAATCAGATTATCAAGTCGGTAAGACAATCCTCATTTTTGTGAAACCGCTTCAGTACTGACTACACCTGTTCCTTTTATTTCAAAATACACTCCTCTCCCTGCAGGTATTCCTATGGGCAATTTGTCGAGATAAACAGTCACAGCTTGTTCTCAAAGTGGTTCTCAGAGGTACACCTGGCTCCTTTTTTTTATATTTAATGGTTCAGGTGGAGGATGCTCTTGAACAAAATGATAATAATTTGGTCGCTAATCGTACCTTTTTGTTACAGAGTGGTAAGCTGGTCACGAAGATGTTTCAAAAGATCCAACAACTGATTGATGACAAAGAGGCTCTTGTGTTTGTTCTAATTGATGAGGTAAAAACTGTTGAAAAGAACTGATTGATTGAGCGTGGAGCCTTATTCTGAGGCCCTAAAATTCCCTAAATAAGAACTTGCCCTCCAGATCTTCTGAAATATATCAGACTTTGTTGTGACTTGTACCTTACCTATCCCATGTCCAAGACTGTCTCTGCTGTGACTTAGTTTGTTTGTTTGCAAAACCCGTTTTATGACATGCAGGTGGAGAGTCTGACAGCAGCAAGGAATGCCTGCCAGGCAGGAACTGAGCCGTCTGATGCCATCCGAGTGGTCAATTCTGTCCTCACTCAACTAGACCAGATCAAACGGTCAGGAAACAAAGTAGTCTATGTCCTCAGCACAGTCTATGTACTGTTTAAAACCTCTGTCTTATAGCAGATGAGACCTTTGCATTCTTGCACTCACTCTTAGTTATGTCCCATTTAGACATATCTGTTCTGTGTTGACTTTTGGGGCTCATGTTTCAGACATTCCAACGTCGTGATCCTGACGACCTCCAATGTGACAGAAAAGATAGACTTGGCGTTCGTGGACAGAGCTGACATCAAGCAGTACATCGGACCGCCATCTGAGGAGGGCATCTATAACATCTACCTCTCCTGTCTGGAGGAGCTGATGAAGGTGACTGAACAATGTAGCAACATTTATAATTCAAAGCACTTATACTTCCACATACAAACTTTGGGGCTTATTTTGAGAGTGATACGATTCTACAAGTTTGCAGGGGATTGTTGTTGTGAGATAATTAGTGAAAGAAGGAACAACTGTGCCCTGACAAGACAACATTTCACAGGGTTGATAAATTAGAATTATTCCCATATGTCTGTGCTTCATGTTTGACATGTGCAGTGCCAGATCATCCACCCTCGGCAGCAGCTGTTCACCATATTCGAGCTGGAGACGATGGGCTATGCAGAGACTGAGGTATCCGAATTCAGTCTGAGACTGAGGAACATTGCTCTGTGAGTACAACCTTCCATAATGCAATAGCACCCCAAATCACACTGTCTCTGTGCTCTAAGCATAACATCGAGAGCCTGCGAGAAGTGAAGCTGCCAGCGGCTAATGTTTTGTTTTTCTTTTCATTTCCAGAAAAAGCAAAGGTTTGAGTGGAAGAGCACTCAGGAAGTTACCATTTCTAGCCCATGCACTGTTCGTTAAGGTAAGTATTTGATTTTCTTCTACAGAGTGTAGGCGGAAAAACGGAGTCGTATTGTTTCTTTAATGTAGTTTGTTTGCCTGCAGACGCCAACAGTGACTATTGAGAGGTTTCTGGAGGCAATGAGCAGAGCGGTGGATAAACAGAAGGAGGAAAAAGCTAACCTCGTCAACGGTGTCTGAACTTATTCAATGCCCAAAGGCTGACACATGATTGTTCGCGATCTCTCAGTCGCATGTCTTGATTGTGGCCTGGAAAATAAACCTTAATCTGTTCATTTGGCAGCACTATGTTGAATATATATTTGTAAGTATTGCCCGTTTGGTTTTAAGATGGAGTACCTAATGCTTGAATTTTCTTTGTGCTATTAAGTGTTTACTCTGTTCTTGCTTTCAAAGTAATATTTTTATGTAACATGAAGCTTTAACCTTAACAGCGGCGGCTTTTTTTTTCTCATGCTAAAGGGATACTTTGATTTCTATTTGCATAAATTATTGCCATTAGCTACCGTATTGATATCACTGCGTACACATTAGCTCAGTCTGTGGATTTTGTTTGAGATATCCCATTGAAATAGCAGCTTGTCGGACAGAAATGAACAGCAGTCCCATAATAGGCCAGAAGCCTCAGTGGACAAGCATCAAAAATACAGTGTGCAATCTTACCACTTTGTGGTTTTGTGTGTTTCTGTTAACTGCTTCTATTTTCTGCTGTTCATTTCTATAAAACAAGTTGCCAGCTCATGGAAATACTTCCATACACAGGATCTGTAAGATAGACTAATGTTCATGTACGAAACCAGCCTATGTTGGAAAAATGTTGTCTTTAAACGTTAAACCACAAATCCTCTTTAACCTCTGTGTTCATTACAACTTTATTTTTACACGTTGCATTGAAATAAAGACTTTTGTTTAAGAGAGTGTGTGTGTGTGTTGTTGCAATGCTGTATTTGAAGCAGATGAATTTTTGGAAATTTTAACAAAGCCTTGGGGCCACCACTTGGTGGCGTACAGACGCTGTCACGCAGTTTTACGTGTGGCCTAAGACTGATTTTATCTGGTGTATTTTATGGCACATGATAATCACAATAAGGGCAGTCAGTGGTAATGATCACAGCGATAAAATGAGAGTACAGCTGATCTTGAACTCATCTCATTTTATGTAAATAACAATTCCAAGGGGAAAAAAACCCAACCTATAATAACTATACACCAATATAAAATGTGTATATGAAAGTTAAATAAAAGTCTGACTGTGCTGCTTACAGTAATCTCTTTTTATCATAGACAGAGACATTAGAGATTATCAGAGACATTCTCAAAGTGACATGTCTCTGTCTGACAGTGTTTGCTCATGGCTGCCACCGATTCGGGAAAAAAAAACAAAACCTTGAAAGATGATTCAGTTTTGTATCAGTTTGTACGTACAGTTTACATGAACATATCAGTGGCTCCATTGTTTGTATGAACATGTTTTGCATTCTGTGAATGCTCTACTGCTTTGCATGTCAGCTGCCGGGTTCAGACAATGTGCCCTTTGTTTGTTGTTGTGCAACAGCTTTTTCACTCCACTTCAAAGGTGGATTCTGTTGGCTGTTCCTGAATGTAAAAGGAAAGCAAACATTGAGTTCTTCTTTACTCACACGCTTTCATTCCTACTCTATTCTAATCACTGTCACCTTTTTTTGTGGGTGTTTTTTTTATTGAGCACATTTCACATGAAATTCAGCTGGATTTTGATTTTACTCTCTTGAGTCTGTTATTAAGATCAAACAAAAGATATGCACTCTCTTTATACTCTAATCAAGGTCTTCAAGGACAGATTGGTTTTGGAAACCCAGAATGGACTTTCCCTCGTGCATAAAGCCAACATTTCATTAAAGAAACATAACTGTTGTTTGTGTGAATTACCCGTTTAATGCCACCTTATCCTTTTACATCTAATTGTTTGGCACCCGCTATTTTCATGCTGCAATGAAGTTTTTATGCGAGATGAATTGCACGAGGAAGCTGTACTTTTCTCTAATCTGATCAATGATCACAAAGTCGAGTGGAGAAAAAAAGGAAGATAGAGAAAGGCAGAGCTGTAAGAACGGGCATGGTAAATAAAACCATAATTGCTCTGTCTGGAGGCCCTTTTTCTTTTGACTGTAGTTGGTCCAAAAGCAGGCAGCTGTTAAAAGGCAATCAAGACGCAGAAAGAAGAAAAGTCAAAAGCCTTATTGTTACAGGGTTTTATCACAGTTTCAAGCGGTTTGAAAATGTCAGAAAACTCCAAACAAAACAAATAGTCTGATGTTTATCCTCTCAACCGTTGTTCAGGTACATGGCTGAAAGCAATGGAATATCATCGCATGTGCCAATGGTGATTCACATAGGGAGGGGATTAACTTACACACATACTTATAGGCATGTTAAGAAGAAACAGAGCAGAGCTGCGCACAAAACCATGGAAACTATCGCTCATTTCTCTGAGTACAAAGTCACACATTGAACTCGAAGAGCTTTATGATTTACATTGATATGATCTTTAAGATGATAAAAGTTTAGGGGAAAAAATGCACTTTTGCAGGCAGGAGGTCCACATCCTCTGTATAAATACAGTCCATAAAACATATGCTGTGTCAGGGCTTCTCAATTCTTCATCCACATGACAGCCTTTGATGATAAACCAGGACTTTTATCCAAGTGAACATTGCCCTTAAAAGACGACTTCAGCTCCTTCTCTCTCTCTCTGTCTCTCGCCCTGTTTCCAGTCTAAACCAGACTGTCAGTCAGAAACTGTATGAACAGTTGTTGTTTTTTGCTTTTTTGCATCCCATACGTGCGTCATCCATTTAAGTGGGATGTTAGAGGGAGTAGGAGAAAGAGGATGAGGTAGAGATACATTGTAAAGAGGCAGAATCCTGGGAGCCTGGATGCATAAAGCAATGGTGATAATTAGGCACGGCAAGTAGGATCAAAGAAGGCTGCCATCAATGAGTTATGCAAATGTCGGCTCATGCTGTCAACCAAAGACAGTGATCTGAGAGTCCTGTGTCTATGAGAAGTCAAATGGCAGACACATTGTCAGGAAGAGCAGTATAGCTGTACTCTCCATTCATCATGGTATGGTGGTGAAACTGGGACACTATGATGTAGTATAATTCTGACAGAAAATGAGGTGTTCTTAGAGTGGCACAGAGAATACGTGTCTCTTATGTTCCTCCAGGCAGAGCGCCTTTGTTTAGATAATAAAGGTTAAAGATATGGTTTAGTGCATGGACTGTAATTTCTTCTATGAATGCAAGACTTTGAAGCTGTGAGTGATTGACACCCACTGTACAATAAAAGTGTATGCCTTGATAGCATGCAAAGAGATCAAAGTAATATGGCTCCTTGTTTTGAATATAATCTGCACAGGAGTGGAATATTTACAAAACACTAACATCACATTTATGTTTTCAAAAGGTTGCCTAAGTAAATGAATATTCATAACAGCTGGCGTGTACACAGGTCCCTGCTTTAACAACCTGCCTAAGGAAACAAACTATAAAACTGCTAAAGGGCTTTTGATGTGTGTGAGGTTAAAGTACAGCATGTTCTTCCTGGTTATTTTTTCAAAACAAAAGTTTATCTTGAGCACCTTTAGTACTCAAAGAAAACAAATAATATCAATTATAATGGCATTAGAACACAGACAAGCAGCACTAAATAACCATGGTATTATTAACACCGTGTGTGTTTATACACCAACAACACACAAACCAAAATCTAATTTGGATGTTACTCTATTTCTGGTTCATATACAATCATAAACCTATGTACAGACAGATCTAATTAACTCCTGTTTTGTAGACTAATACTTTTAGATGTTTACCTTTTGGTGTTAAGAGAACCTGTGATGCAAATAGATACAATCTAATGTGACTAACAAAAGTCCTCTTTATTTAAAGAAAATCTACTTTGAAAAACCATGAATGGAGCTGTGCGGAAAGTTACACCAACAGAGGACGCGGTTTTACGTTCAACGACACATGAGCTGCCAAACCAGTGTTCAGTCTGTCAAGCCAAATGAAATCTACAACCGGAAAATAAATGATCGGTGTTTCAAAATAATAGTACAATTGCTAAAACTAGGGATACAAACACTTTCCATTAGATTAAGACAAAAAATAAATACATCTTGTCTAAAGTTGTTGTTGTTGTTTTGTTTTTGTTATTCTAATCTGGAGCAACTAGACATTGCTGATTATCCATGAAGATGCTTCAAGTCTTATCCAGGCTTCTACCTGTTTCTCTTGGATGAGAGGTGGAATGTGACAATCTTTACAAGCATGTTGTTTGAGGTAAATAAACAGCTAGTTGGTTAAGATAAAATACTGAATGCAAACAAACATTTATGTCTTAAAACTAAACAGCAAACTGGTTATAGCTTGTCAAATGTGAAGATTTGCTTTGCTTTTTTGTGTGTAAACCAGATTCGTTGGGTTATGGAAGTTTTTCAAATGACTTTGATATGCAGCTGTATTAGGTACGTCTCAGATCAAGGACGACAAATTTTAGAAGGTTAAAAGTTTCTGGAGCACACTGACTGCATTTGCCATTTTGATACTGATGTGTTTTCGCTATAATTTAATGGTGGGAGTATAAACAATTGTACTATTAAAGGCTGCAAATCAGTGAGTGTACGCCACCCTGTTTTCCCCTCTATTTGTACTATGCATTAACTTTGGCCTATCTGTGAGACTGTGTTAGGTATTTATCCTCATTTTACACACACTATAAAGACAGTCAGTGAGGGATTAATAATAAAAAAAAACTGTTGATTGGCCTAGATTAATCAACATGAAATGATTACTGCAAATAATATATAAATTCTCCATTATGGGTTAGGGTTAGGGTTAGGGTTATGTAACCTTCAGAAAACCTCAACCTATGTGGACAAGGCAAACTATCTCTCTGCTTGCGTTATTTCAATTAAAGACCTTTTTTGTTGTTATTCCACACAGAGGATAATTGATGCATCTTTCCAAATATTTCTTAATATTTTATTACTTGAAAAACTGGTTCATCAATGGTTGGTGTTTTATTTTGTAGAAGCACTAACAGGAAGTACACACTCTGCGTGTCTTGACTGTGGCTCCGTGATCTCTGCCGTGTTCAGAGCGCTCCTACACTCAGTTGGACTGGAGGGAAGTCTGGAGACAGACAGCGAGTCGAGCCCTGTCTCCTTCATACATCTTTTTTTTTTTTTTTTTTTGGTTTCTGCACAGAGACAACTGATGCTTCAATGAACAGGCGATCTAATGACCTGCCTTTGGATGAAGTTGGAGTTTTCTTCTTGCAAAGCAAACACAATGTGACCATGTTGAGCCAGTGACTGTAACGTTATCCCTGTCCGATTTCGGAGTACCTTTATTGATTCAGGGAAGAGGGACTTAAGAATGGGCAAACTTCAGTCAAAACATGGTAAGAAATGTTGTAGTCTAAAGAACTGGATGACATTTTGTTTAAGTATTTTGATTATGGTATTGCTGTTATACATAAACTAACGATTGTCTTGTCTGCATCCCTGTTTCTGGTGGATCTGAAGCGTGTAAGCGCAGAGAAAACCCTGAAGGTGAGGACAGATCATGTTGTCTAATGAGGAGGTTTATGAATGATGACAGTCTGATGAAGCAGAGGTTGACTTTGACATTTATACCCGCTGATCGGTGTGTTTTGTTCGTGTCTCAGGAGACAGTTTTGTTGTGAACGCCTTCCTCCGGAGAGGGATGGAGGAATGTGAGAGGTACAGCTCGACGGATCACAAGCTAAAGAACATGCAGGTATCAGGCATCTTTGTCTTTATTTCATGCTTATGTCTTCTTTCTTTTTCGTGACAATAATAATCCCAACAACAAAATAAGATTATTTTCATTGATTAAACATTTTCAAGAGTAAAACAAAAAATTAGGACCAAAAATCTAAATTAAAAAAGCTCTAATTTATTTTTGGCAAAGGAGGTTCTTTAATCCTGTTCTGTCTGAATGGTTAAATTTTGACTGCTACACTTTTGCTGTATGTGTGACACTCATGTTTGTTGAACAGTTTTACAAAATTCATAATTCATTATGGGGAAAAAAAGTGTGTCAGGTGTGTGTGTGTGCATGTTTGCATTTGCTGATGGGATGAGTCTGTCAAGCTCTTCAAAAGATGAACTTCTTGACTTAAGGGGAGGTTAAGTGTATTCACAAAGCATGTGTGAAGACATGCTGATGTCTTTGCAAAGTTGTAAGTTGTTGTTCTTTCTGTCATGTCTGGCTCTGGCACAACACTGCAGTGGTTATTCCCCTGCCAGCATCGTTGGATGGGGTTATGACAGCCATGAGCCCCGTGTGTGAAGCGGCTTGGCAAAGCAGCATACACACAGACACACACACGCAGACACAGACTGGATGGAAAGGTAGTCGTTTCTCAGACTGAAGGATATAAAGTTTGCTCTTGTGGCTGCTGGCATCATGACTCAGGGCTGTGTCTTTTTCCTCAATGCCTCCCATTCTAGTGCGGCTCCCAGTGGGCAGCCCTCTGTGGCAAAACATTACATCACTTCAATTAGCATGTCGTTTTGAGGGGTACAAGAGCCCACGAGCTCTCAGACAGAAAAGTGCAAGAAGTTCACACAGAGGTACTGACAATCTGTGAGGTTGGTGGTTGTAATAGTGGAAGAGTTATAGATTATATCAGGGCTATAAACCGCCCACTCATGGCAAATTAAAAGAGAACTTTACTCTGCTTCAGAGCAGTCTGAGTTCACACTCCCCTGAAGGGAAACCACCAAAGGCATAAGCTTGACACTTATTAGTAGGTGGGCCCAACCCTCACTTCTATCAAAGTCATGCTCCTGATTTATTTTGCATCATTACTTCATTGCATCAGAAGCTTGTTCACAGACTAGAACTGTATCACCACTAATATAACCAGCCCTACTTTTCCTGTTTTCTATGAGATGATTGATTGGGTAGATGTGGTCAAACCAAAATGCAGGCAGATCTGTGACCGACATATTGGTTCTGACATGTATTGATGGTAAAAAAATTTTGCATAAGAAAGAAAAAAAAAGAAAGGAATCTCAATGATCTGCTGGGTGTAAACCCAAATCATTTAAGCGATTAATCGATTGAACAGTCGATTAACGGAAAACTAATCACAAGGAGTTTTATTTTATCTAGCTTCTCTGATGTTTGATTGGACAAATTTATCTTCTGACATTTTATAGGAAATGACAATAGATTAAGGTCAAAATAATTCGCAGATAAACCGAAACTATTGGTTAGCTGCAGCCCTGGCGCAAAGTATCAAATGCCAAATAACCCAGTATCATGTATGAAACCGATACTATGACAATATGTTGCATATATGCACACTATTGTATAGCAGAAGCAATATGTGACTTCCCGCTCGTATACAGTGACAGCTCTATTCATGCAGTTTGAAATGAGCCTATGTCTACATTAATGTAAAGATAGATGATGTCCCCAGGGTTGTTTTTCATGGCATACACTTTCCCCATCTAACAGCATGACTTTCAACAAAGATAGAATTTATCCCTGCTGTAAGACAGTAACACCATTTCCACGTTTGATCCCACATACTGTTAATTAATGCCTTGCTAGGATTGGATTACATTGTCACGTTTCCAGATATAATTATTGGATTATGGGTTCTTAGATGTCTGGGGTTTAGACCAAGAATAAACAAGTCCAAGTCAAACAGGAAAAAAAAACAGTAATTATATAATAATAATTTTAAGATGATTTGATGTTTTTAGATAAATTTCAGCCATGTTTTCTCCTTCTGATTGATGGTGCTCACCAGATAGTAGTTTTTACACTTAGTCCTGGATGATGAGCAGCAGGGACTGTTAAAATTACTTATGATTTGGTACAGGAGGAGATTGGCCAAACACACTGTTTAGCTATGACCATCCCCCTCCTCATTGTCAAATGGGGGAGTAGGATTCCTGAGCTGTCTGGCTGCAACTTCAAAGCGCAGAGCTGGGAGTTATAAAAGGGCTCTGATATCAGCGGAGCCTCCGAACCCTCACCCCTCTATCCCCCTGCCCTGTCCTGGGGGATGGGCTGAAGGATGGAGTACAACCAGGGGAAAAAACAAAACAAAACAAAAAAGTGCCAACACAGCCCAACATCAGTTTGCGTAAACTCAAGAATCTCTTTAACAAAGCAGTCATTTCTATCCAACAAATTCTGAATGCTTTGCTGTGCCTTAGTAGGAAATAACAAAAGATCAAAGGATGCAAAGACCTGTTTAAACATTGATATTGTGGCAAACCATAAATCAAGATTGCAGCTGGCAGACTGCCTTCGGTACATAATCCTACAAACTCTCAAAGTGTAGTCTGAGTGGACAAAAAGAGCGTGATTCAGCAGCATGACTTGGCTCATCCTGGCTCATCCAGAATTTGACACTTTGTTGCAGGTGTTCAAGACAAGTCTTACCTGTCCGGGCACCTGGCATAATGTAGAAATATTACAGGTGAGATCAAAGTGGCAGTCCAAGGTTTAGTCACCCACCACACCCCTTAAAAATGAGCCAAGCCTGTAGTTACTGAATATGTAAAATGCAGAAAACTCAGAAGCCTGTACTTATCCAAACCTGTGTTCATTAGTGGAAGAGCTCTGTGAAGGTTCACTGTGTTTCACCTCTGGAAACATCAACACATCAACAGTCCAGACCCTCACACACATAACCACACTGCTTCATATTGGAGCTTCAAACAGACGTGCTCGGATGCCCAAATAATGACAGGCTAATTCAGCCTTTCAGCACCATCTTTTGTCTCAAAACTTCCCACAGACTTGGCCCATGAAGAGGGAGTGTGTCAACATTTTAAATTCCACAACAAAGACTTTTAGTATTTCACTTTGAAAGGTTAATAATATCACACTTGAAGCAAAAAGGCTCAGTTAGGGACTCAGTTGGACGTAATGATGTGCCAAAAGCTCAGAGACACAAATTTATTTTGACTTTCGGAGAGTTACATAGCACTCACCCCTCAATAATAAATTTAGTTTAAGAGCAGAGTTCCCAAGCAGCTCACTAAACTAATTGTAAGCTAATGTTTTTTTAACATTCATTTGGAATCTGTGAATAAGACTTTCCTCTTATATAAAAATCCTCATTTGGCGATCCTGCTCAAAATGGATGTTATGTTTGGACAATTTTGCCACTGGGCATTTGGGTATATCTTTGAGTATTTGATTTGGAGCTGAAGCTGGGATATCTGTGTAATCTTAAGTCAGTGACCCGAAATGACATTTTATTTTTTCAGTACACAGCCACACGTTTATAACTGAGGTCACATCTTTTGAGTTTTGAGTCGTGCGTACTTAGACGCAATCGTGTGCAGCTCCTGAAGAGTACTTGAAAACTTCTTTTGAAGAAATATTCTCGTCAGCAACATCTCATGACTTTTTACCTCCGCCTCTCTGACGTCCACGACTGACAAAAAGAAAGAGAAAAAGAGAGAAATGATGCGGAATCAGCAGGGAGCAATGCATGATGGAGAGGAGACAAAAAGGTGTGCTCATATATGTACTGCTTTTGAAGGGACTTGAAGGCATTTGGAGAGTTTGTTTTTTTCCACCTCTTTTTTTTTTTTGAAATTGGCTTCACAAGAAGGCGAGCTGTGAGCCTTCATCTCTGAATGAAAAGCATGTGGCTGGCATCCAGAACAGCGGGGTCTTTCAGCATGGCCCCGGCAGACATCTGTTCCTGGTTTGTACAGCAAAATCCTGGAGCAGGGAGAGGGGCTGTGGTGGAAATGGGGTGGGAGAGGGTGGTGGGGAAGAGGAAAAGGAGGAGGAGGAGGAGGAGTGAGGGGGGGTTTAGGGTGTGTGTTTTTTTTCATGGGGGAGATATTTGAGGAGTTTTTAAAGGTAGTGGGGGAAGGGGCGTAATGGAAAGCCTCATCCGCCTTGTCCACTGCATTGTTGAGCTGACCATTGATCTCACCATACCTTCTATATTAACTTGTAACAGCTGTTAAACATGCAAATCAAACTCTTCTCTTGGGACTTTTTTCCCCCTGTTTTGGTTGCCATTTGTCCAGAACAAACTTCTCTGTCAGTGTAAACATCATCACCTGGTTTGGCTTCGACACTCGTCACAACTGCGAGATGCTTGTTTTATCCGTTCTTTCATGTCGGAGCGTTTCAGTGTGTATCACCACATGGCTTCGCCTGTGAGTCAGAGGTCGAGTCCCTCTCTGTCTGTTTGTGAGTGAATGACTGAGTGAGAGGCAAAGAGTGGTTTGTGTGGCCTGTGCCTAATGGAGAGAGACATTAGAACACTGCTGGCAGATTAAATGTTTATTTTTCTGAGGATATTTATACTGTCTGAAGTACTTTGAAGCAGTTTGCTCACTTTCTCACTTTAATTCCAACGTGACCTGCACTCATGAAGGGAGCAAGGCCTCTCTCTGGCCATCAGGAGGAATCAAAGAGCCATCTCACATTGGTTTACAATCCTTCAGCACAAACCAGGGCTGGATTAACTTACTTGGGTGCGTCAGGGAAAAAATTAGCTGTGGGCCCCCTTTGACCCTCCCATCCCTTTGATTGTTGGATCAAAACTAAACTTTTACTCAAGATTAGGTAAATCCCGGAGCCATCTTAAATGCCTTAATATTTCTGTCTATAATGTGCGTTAGTGGTGCATTTTACTAAGTAAATTTACAATTACAATAACACACACTAATTGTCACACAAAGAACCTGATGCCTTTAACCCTGGGAAAATTACCTGGTTTGCCTTCGCTTGGTAATCTAAATATTGTCTCTTAAAGGAATAGTTCAAGTATCCTTATTTGCTCTCTTGCCAAGATAGATTAGATAAGAGGATCGATACAACTTTCATGTCTGTGCAAATGAAGCTACAGCCAGCAGCTTAGTTTAGCATTAAGACTGGAGACGTGGGGGCAGCTACCCCGACTCTGTCCAAAGATAACAAAATCAGCCTACAAGCCTCTGAAGGTGCTTTCAGACAGAGACAGGCTGTCTTAGCCATCTCTGATCCTACCAGCCTGTTTACCACAAGCTGCTGCTACCCATCATCACGCAGCTAAGCGGGTTGTAGTCTAGAGGATAGCAATATGACACAATTAATGTAGGACATTTTACCAACTAGTTTAATACACATTGTTTATTGTCCCTAAAGATCAAAAACTGCATGCTGGCGTCATGCTCAGGCTCAAATGTTGATGCAACGGAACATCAACAGCAAGGAGAAATCACATAGGCCTACATGCAAACTTACATACCTGGTTGATTACTTTGTAACATAAATCTGAGTTTTAAAATCCTTTGTCAGTGTTATAAACCAGCGTTTTGCCGTATGAGAAGCCTTCAAATTCATGGGTTGTCTGTTACTCAAACTGGACTTCCAAATCCTGGATTGGATTTCATGTCTCACCAGTACCTGAAGTAAGACGCCCCCACCAACGCAGCCCCCTGCATTGTTTTAACGCTGGCGTGATTGCTCAACATGTTATATCTTGTTTGTTTGTGAAGTCAGTGTGCCCTGCCAAAAAATAATCCCCCACAAATGGGATATAATGTGTGAATTAGCGAGCTTTAGAGGTGCTGGTACACGGATTTTGTTACCGTTGGATAGAGTCAGGCTAACTCTTTCACCCTGTTTCAAGTCTTTAAGCTCAGCCAGGCTAACTATCTCCTTCTGCACAGACGTGGGAGTGGTATCAATCATTAATATAAGCATGTACATAGCATAATTTTTACCTATTTTTCTGCCAAGGGTATCATAAAAATAGCTGTCTGGAATTAGATACATAATGTAAGTATTGCTTGTTGACTGGCTCTTTAGGTTTCAAACAGACAACGTCGTGTTGTCATACCATAAAAGCATTTTATCCACATATTTAATTACATAAATAATAAATTCTCCTACAGCTCAAAAGAGAATAGTATATTTTTAGACAAATGACAGCCGCTCAACGTCCTTCATTATGCAAGCTCTTATCCGCAGACATATGGAATGAAGCTCTGTCGCCTTTGGAGCCATCTCAGTGCCGTCATAGATGCTTTGAAGTCACTTCCTGTCACTTCTTTTCATGATATTTATGAGATATCTCTTTGTTTACTTCAGAGAGATCAGTGAAGCTTCACAGGACCGGATTGCAGCAAGTCATCAAGCATGCAATTGTACGTGAATATCTCAACTTCCTCAATGGAGCCCATCCCAGGTTTTCAGTGACACTACATGACCCAGACGTGCGTGGTCACTGATGACAGCAGGGAGACCTCACTTCCCTTTCATTGGTTAGTGTGCTGGTGGCTGTTTGGGGCAGCCCCGCCGAGGGTTAACACTGGTCTGTGTCTTTGCTCTTGCTCCCTGCCAGGGGAAAGAAAATACCTGAAGCTGGAGCCCAGTGCTTAGCGCTGACATTTTTGGCAAAGGCTGCTGGATCCAAGTCTGTGTTTGATCTTATGCTTCTCCCAGCCAAGTAAAACACCGGGAGACTCAAAGGTTATTACATTTTAGTGTGTAAGGTATGTTTCCACATAAACCCCTGTTCCCCCTTAGAAAGCTTTAGCTCTTTTCCAAGTGGACTTCATTTCGCAAGCCTTAGAGCAGCCAGGGGAATATCATATTTTTTCAGTTATGGTTGTTGGTGGTGTTATTACATGCTGTCATTACAGCCATTGTTAATTGATTACATTGTTTAAATTACATCCTCAGTGAGTACAGTGCATGTGAGGAACTCGGAGAGGACACAGGACGCTTCAGATTCAGTGTATAACTAAAACATTATCAGAGGAGACGTTGCAGATCTATATTTTGGAGATTGAAAGAGAGAGGAAGATTGAGATTTTGCTTGTTTGTTTAAAGAGGACAGGGGGTTCCTCTTTTGGACACAAGTTTGTTATCCTATGCATTCAGTCAGTGGAAACACGAGATTGTCTCCACAAAGGTCAGATGCTGACCTGACATATATTCCACAATACAAGCACAGGGGGAAACTAAATAGCAGTGTGCAGAAGAGTATACTGATAGCTATGAATGACTTACAACATAAATCATTGTCATGAATACATCTACATCTGTTGTCCGTGTAAGAAAAAACACAATATAATAATAAAAATAAAAGCCTTCCGAGTCACCCCCTGAATGCTTCAAAACTTCATCCTTGCTCCACATTCCTGAACCTGACGCCCTGCTAGGTTTGAGACTGGAGAGTGAAACACCACACACCACAAACCCTGGCTTCCTGTATGCTAAAAAAAAAAAAAAAAGAAAAGCCCAGTGGGGGGCACTCAGGGCTGCTGGCATTGTTACTTATTGTTGTGATGCCGTCTTTGATGCTGTTATATGAAGCATTCTGCAAGGGTGTTAGGCTCATTGTGTACACTCCAGATGTCTCTTGTGATTTAGGAGTATTGCCATGATTAAGAGTGTTTATTCCATATGGAGTCATTACGTTAAGTTCATTCGATATTCAAGAACTTGGACAAAAATACGGACTTTATAGCAGAACTGTGCTCAGAGGTGAACAGACATTACACAATATACGTCTTCCAATTTCATATACACAATGCCATAACACAAGATTTATCAAACACACCTAAACCCCAGACCCCCGAGGAGTTAGGCATCTTTCTTTTTGCTCTGAGCTGAGCCTTCCCCTCTTTGGGACCCCAAGCCTGCACATGTGTAGGTATCGCTATTACTCAGCTCATAAAACGCCACAGTCCCATCTGAAAGTGGTTAGCTGTTGAAACACACTAGCGGCTTCAAAGCTTGGATCCAAGCTCAAGCAGACAGCACAGGCCTGGCCCTCCTTCTGCACATCACATTCCTCTCCAATGGGGAATGGCTGCAAACTTTGCTTTTGTTGAACAAACCTGTTCCCGTCATCAAAACCCTCAATGGATCTCCATTGAAAGGAAGTGGTTTATTTTCGGTCATGGGGTGGTGATATTTCAGGTGAATCAAATTTTGGGAAATTTTTTGAATGATTTTTTTTCATACGTGTTCAAGAAGAATTCAGCCATTCTCACATTCAGCGTCGGTGTATTTATGTTCCGAAACACCTTTTGTGCTCTTTCTATATGTGACAAAAAGGGAGGGAGAGGATGAAACAGTGCTGAAAGAGGCCACTGTTCTCATTTCCTCTGAAGGCAGCCTTCTTTTCTTCCCCCACCCATTTCTTTCCTGAGCCCATCCACTTCAAAAGCTGACCTGGCCCTGTGTGCCATGTAACATGTTTACCTAAAGGCTCATTTCAAATAAACAGCAGTTCTCCTTGAGATGCCTGCCCCCCTCACTGGGAGCCTTTTCAGAGACACCATCTGCTCATTGGAGGTGTTTCACAAAGGAAACGCACTCTTTTAAATCAGGATTTTATTTCATGATATTGCTATTGAGTGTAGCATGTAGCATGTGTTGAAAACTGTGTGAAAATAAGATGAAAACCCCTCCAGCTCATAGAAAATCTGCTTTTGGAAGATAAAAGTAAGGCAGTGTAGGCCTTTAAGTTAATACAGCAAAGTTCTCATCATAGTTCTTTCTTTATAACCAGCACCTACTTCTTGTGTTGATAGGGGCTTACTGATCCTATCACTTCAAGAATGCCAGTGTATCGGAATATTTGAACTTCGACCCACAGTGTCATGTGCTTAGCTCCCTATCCTGGCAGCACCTGATTATCTCATAGTGTTTAAGGTGTTATTGCATATCAGCCTCTTATACCTTTTGAAGCATAAATCGTCTTTCAAGGACTTTTTGTCAAACACTGAGTGTCACACTTTGTGCTTCTAAGTGGACTGCCTCCAGACTTGTTGTGTGATAGAGAACAAGACTCCATCAGACTTGTAGCTTTATACCTGAGATAAGATAAGAATATACAAGCAGCCAAGCTAAGCAAAGTCAGCTCGTGTTTAAGTACTCATACTCACTTCATATAGCCTCACAGCCCTGGTTTCCAGTAATTATAGCTGTGAAAGCAGCAGCTCTCTGTGCGCTCTGCTGAGCTGCCCTCTGCACCATAGCCTTTTGATCTCTGCTTGTGCCATGGATGAATTACGTTGCAGAATTTCACACTGGGGAACAGTGTTTCAGACACACACAGCTTGTCTGTCAGGTCACTAAAGTGCACACATGGCGGCTTCAGTACGAAAGGAAGAAGCACAGATGTTGCAGTCTCGCCGACTGTGGCCTCAAAGCCTTTACTTGGCATATTTCTGTGATGTGTCACAAATAAAAATTATGATTCATGCTTTTGCACTATGAGGCTTTAAAATTCTTGTCTTGTAGCTACGTTTTCAACAGTAATTCATCCAACACATACCCTCACACCCTTTTTTTATTTTCAGTAACTGGCCTGTGTGCTACTTTCTTTCTTCTACATTTCATCTTTTCATCTTCATCTTTCAACTTTGTCCCCTTTTTCATGGGAAGTTGCGTCTCATAAAGCAAAGCCTTACAACCAGTGGCCATTTCACATATCCAGGATTTCTTCACATCGTCTCAGGATCATGGAGTCTCCTCTGCTTCCTGAGCCCAGCAGGAGTGTATTTTTAGGAATCCTCAGGAAAACACTTGGTGTTGACCCTGGGATGACCCCCTGTCCAGTTCCAGGCCTGTGAGGAACTTCACAGCTTGGAATTAAGCCTGTTCTTGCAGTGTCAAGAATTCTCGTGGCTTTGAGACTGGCGATCCTTACTGGCTGGAGGAGGCAGCGATACCGGACAGTCAAAGAGAGTTACACAACAACACAGAGGGAGACAGGAGATAAATGAGGTGTAGCCTCCTTGAATATGCAGCCGTTCTTCTTTCTGTATGTCAGATTTAAGATATTTAGTGTCAAAAAACTGCAGCAGTCTGCAAACCCAATAGATTTTACACAAACAATGTTGGCAGGATGGCCTCGAGCCTTCAATATTTCATAGCAAGGAGGAACAGTACCAATTATGCAAACAAGTGGTGTCTCCTGGGACCTGAGGTTTGGCAAACGTCTTTGAGAATAGTTTGGCTAGCAGATGGGTTATTAGGGGCTCCGCCTGTGTGCTTGCCTGTCTACCTTGGTTATTTGTTGCATCCTACTCCACTGAACTCATTTATTACATAGTATTTTGGCTGTCTCAGACCAATGAGCCTGATTCCCCCTGAGGGCTGCAGGCAGTAATAATACAGTACAACAGCCATCCGCCTCTGTGTGCCCAATATGCCTCCCAGATGGATGTGTTGAGAGTTCATGCTACATTACTGGCTGATTGGTCACGGCCTCAGAAACTCCTCTTATCGTGGTCAGTCATATGGATCTATACTTTTCTGTGTAAGTCACCCAGAGGGAGCAGTAACTAGTGGACTGTGGAGCTGTGGTTTTGACCCTGAAACTGTTCTTATCCTGCCGGAGGACATGTTCAGGAAACCAGCATCATCCACCAGCCCACAAGCCCTTAAGCAGGAGTGCCTCGGATTTAAGTGAGCAGCTAAAAAGTTGTTATGGTTTAGACACCAACCAGCGGTATTTGTACCCCAGGGGTAACGCATTTTCCAGGGGTGTATGTGAAAACTTTAAATTGTGATTTGGTTGGAAATGTATAGCTATTTATATTTGTGTTAAGCAGGTAAATAAACAGCCAAGAATTAAAAATCAATGTAGTTCTATTCTTTAGTAAACTTGATATTTAACCTGTTCAACCTGAGCCATTTATCATCAACACATGTTGGACTGGAGAGTGAGTGAATGAGCAGCTGAAGTTGAAATAGGTAGGATGCTACAAGTAGTGGTTTAAAAAGCAAAAACAAATGTGTTAACATAGTTACCTAACGGTAATGGAGAATATAGCAATAGTAGGCTAATGAAACAAGTGCTTTGAAATAGTTAATACCTAATGGATAGTTTATTTACTGGAAACAGTAAATAAACAGATAAATGGATTCAACGGGCTGCAAAAAGATATAAATCAATAGTTGGAATAGTAAGCAGCGCTATAATGTAAAGTAACAAAAAAACCGTTGACATAGTTAGTTGATTAATGAATGGAATAAATAATGAATACAAACTGTTGAAATAACTAACTGTATAAATGAATGTAGAGTAATGGATAAATGGTGGATTTGCTGTGCCAATGAAACTTGACCAAAGCAGCGTATGCACTTTAGATTCATTAGTTTTCTGAAACAATTTTAACATCCAATTTATATATCCAGTTTTATATATAATGCACATATAAGAGCATATTTCGAACATGACACATGGTGTTAATGGTGAGGTACTTCATCTGACAGGACTGGGGTTACATCAGACAAAAAAAGGTTGTGAACCACTCTACATGTAAAGCTTGGGCTAGTGCTGCTGCTCTTTTACACTGGCGTGCAGCTGTCCTTCCCCAACATGGTTTGTTTACATTTCTCAGTCACCCACAGGAGCACTGTAACGCCTGTAGCTCCACCAGTCTCCAACCACAGAGCCGCGCCCCTATGAACTGCCAGGCCTGGTTTTCAAAGCTGTGACTCAAATCCCCTTGCAGCTTAACAAAACGAGCAGTGAAAACAGTGGTGTTGGTGGTTATCTCACAGGTGAGAGCAATTACAACTGACATCTCAATACTAGACAGACAGCTGCAACCTGACACTAACTACAGTACACAAAAAGCACCCTTACAGGTGAGAGTGATTGTGTTGAAATAGTTTTCACCTAGCAGAAGAAGACAAGGCAGAGAGGTGTTTTACAAAGCCTTGTTGACTGTTGACTGACAGACAGACAGTCAGTTTGAAGAGTTGATTTATACTATATCCATCACTGCATGAGATCACTGCAGTTGATTCATATACTGCTAGGCTGGACACTTGTGGTGAGAGATACAGGACTGTGTGAGAGGTGAGGTCGTTTTGGTCCATAATGGGATTGGCGTTGCAACCACCTCACCCACAACCTGGCATTCTGAGATCCAGTGTGTTGTTTAAAGGGCCTGTGGAATGTGGAACAAATCCCCTCAGCTTTATCGGCCTGGGCGCACTCCCCATTGGCCAGGCTTAAGAGCCAGGGGCCTGCGCGGGAGCTTACAGAATTTCACATGGAGGCCAGAAACAGAGGAACATCCTGTTTGACTCTAACCGCCTGTCCCACATTGGCTTTGATATGCCGTCGGCTTGTGCGCTCGCTTTTTTTTCTTGTTTGTCAGGTTGTGTGCGCCTGTTTGAAATCTGGACTGCGTATGTCCTGTCCTGTTTTCTGTGGACTTCTTTTGACGTATGGTGCTGCAGTATATGTTTAAATTTAAATCTGAAATGATTAATAGATTGATCATTTAGTTGTTTGAAAGAAAATCATCTGCAAAAATGTTGACATTTAAGGAATTTAATAAGTATATTCACCAAAACACTTGCTGGCTTATTTGCATTTTGTGTAACGTAGTAAGTTAACCCTATAATAATAACATAAAAAGTCTAAAAACATAGACAAAACACTCAAATCTTTTAGTTTTTAACTGTTAAATCCCAGAAAAAAATGAAGTCAAAAGACAGTGTCACCTCTGACTGTTATAAGAAACCATTTTACTAAACTTTTGTCTGAGTAGATCATTAAATGTTTGAGTGCATATAACACATGGCACTGGTCATATAAAAGTCCACACAGAGACTATTGCATTACACCAGAAAGCCCTGTTACCTCTGAATTAAAGCAACGTGCTCTCTGTGGTGTAGTCATAATGTGTGTGGCACCACATTTTGAGCTTTACTTCAGTTTTTTGGATATGGTGAACGATGACAGACGCTTTGTGTTTTCCTCTTTCCAGTAACTAATAAAATACATTAACAGTGTTATGATGTACTACCTCTATAATTTAATACATTTGCCTAACCCAGATTCATGAGTGTGATTCCACTCACTGGTATGAAACACATGGTTTCCAAGTCCCTACAGTAGCTGCCTGTGTGACAGCTGAGAGAAGGGGCACTACATTACATCAGACTCCTATCAAAGCCCACTTTAATGAAGGCAAGCTGATTACAGCACCGCTGACAGATGCAGGGTGGGCAGCCAGTGATGCTAATCTTTGTTTATACCGACCAGCAGGTCATAACCAAAGTGAGAGAAAAATCAGTGGTAGGGTGAGGAGGGGACTGGAGGGGCGTGCAGAGTTTTGGAGACTGATTGAAGGGGAGCGGGTGACTTTCATTGGTCTAACGTGTTGCTCTTACATAGACAGGCAAGCATGCTCATCTTTCGCCACAGCTGTTGTTATACTAGGACTGAAGAGGCTTCGCCCCAGTGATTCATGTCCTGCCAAGGGAGAGGTCTTGCCTCCTGTTTGACCTCAGAGAGAGTCCCGCTACCCTGAAAGGGCCATATCTGGGCCATCTTGGTCTCATGGGGCCAGTCCAGATGACAGGATGGCATTCTGCTCTTATCTCGTTTCCATTCATAGAAAGACATGTCATGGCACCCTGATTCATAGATAAATACCCTAATTTGTGGACAAAGGCATGTTTTAGCTGGAGAAAGATAAAGAAGGTATGGTTGTGGTTTTTAAGGTTGAACTTGGAAAATGTGAAAAAAGGACTGCGGATTAGAAACAGAATCATAGAAACATGCTTTTAGCTCGTCTTTATACTGTGATCATGATGAACATTATTAGGCAGGCCAACTCAAATCCAGCAGTATATGCAGCACTGTTTGTTTTAATATTGCTACTCAGCACTAGCTGAAGCCAATCTACTGTGTTGACTCTGAGCACCATAATTACCCTGACTTGGAGTGAAAGCTGAGGCCTGATGAACCAAAGGGAGAGAGAGAGCTTTCTTTTCAGCTGTCAAGAGACCAACATATTGTTCTTTTACTGTCTTGCAAGAGAAGAGACAGAAGTTGTGCAACTGGCTTTCTCTCTTTCGCTCCCCATATTTTCAGCCTTTAGCCCCTTCCCCCCATTCTCCACCCCTCATCTCCCTCTCTTTAGTGTAACCGCTCACATCTGGTTTTGAGTCAAGGCCAGGTTGGTTTCTTCTGGAATGGAGGACTTTTATTTCTCAATGGCCCCACTCCCTCTCCAGTTTCATTCTGCGGTGAAGAGTATGCAGTTTGTTTACGAACTGGTGTTCCTTTCTTTACATTGATTCTACTCAATCCTCATTTTCATCACTGGGGAACCCCACAATCATCCCTAATTAATGGTCAGTGGGATTGGGAATGCTGGTCAACTGGCGGTCATCAAGGCTTTCCTGTGGCGCCCTCCTAAGTGTCAGTTCCCAGTGACTTTGTATTTAGAAACTATGTAGAACTCACTGTTAGCCACTCAGTATTTGTTTCCCAAGACACCCTCTGCATCAAAGTAGGGAAGTAAGTGACATTTGTTGGTCTGGTATTGGACAAGAAACAGTGCAATACACAGACATCAAACTAAATTTAATGTACAGTTATAGAACCCACTGTGCTAATTCTGACTTTATATAAAAATAAGCTATCTGCAGTCCTTCAGAAAACCACATCGCTTCAGAATTATATGAAGAAGCATCTTGTTTTTGTACTTTTTCCAGTACATGCTTGTACTTGGACACACATCCAGTCATCTGATCAAGTTGCCATATTTCATACCCCGAGGCCAGTTGAACTGTGTGAACAATCTTCATATTAACCTCCCCTGTTTTTGAAGATATGATTTTCAAAATCAGTTGTGCATCATATGGTCTGAAGAATGGACTAAAAGAAGTGTGTGTACTTATATTTTTAGGGGGTGAGTCTAAGGAGGGGTGTTGGAGGGGGGCTTGAGAACAAAGATGTGCAGTGTTTTCCAGTGGGAGGATGGGTGGTAGGCAGGCAGAGAGAGACTGCTGGGGGATGTCTGATGTCACCTGGTAGGGAGCTATGAAAGCTTCCCCTGGTTACCCTATCCCACATAAAAGTCTGGCAATAGGCTGAGGCTTTAGGGAAGCTTGGCAGAACTGCTGCATTAAACAGGAACAAACATCACACACCTCTCTGTCTGTCTCTTATGTCAAGGCGTCTGGGAGACAGAACCTGTTTACATGGAGCACTGTCAGTGCATATTTCTAATGCACTGTTTTTTAAGACAGCTGAGATCTAATACCGTGTCATCTCCTTGTCGTCCTTGTTGAAGCGTCTGTCCCACACATGTGGTTTTCCATCTGTCTTCCCCATACCTAACATGACACACCGTGTAGATTTATATATCATAGGTTTCAGGTGTACGCCACTGGAGGAAAACAAGGAACACTTTGCTCCAAAATGCTAACACATTTGCGTTGCCTACAGAGCAGTATGTGATCTGATAGTGAAAGAATGAGAGCTGCTAGATGCCAGAAAGCAGTTAATTACACATGTGGTGGGCAGATTTGAGCCTGACACCGTGGGCGATGTGGATGGAGATGCCATGTGTTTAGACGTTAAACTGCAGACTGCGGTCAGACCCAGCCTGCTCTCTCATTAGCTCCCCCGATGGATGTAATGAGCATGGAGGTGGTGGTGGTGGTAGGGGGAGATCCATGTGTTCAGCACAAGTCTTGCTGGCCCACTCCTCGTAGACTCAGCAAGACATCCCCTGACATCTGAAGTTTAATTAGACACGAGATGCACTTTTGGTTGATTGATTTGTTTCATTATATTTAGCACTGAATTCTGTCTTTCATATAGAGGTGCTTATACCTTACTCTGCAGCCCTATGGGAAGGAGGAGGAGAAAGACTCAATGGTTTTTCTTTGATGTTCCTCTGAGCTGCAGAACAGTGTGTCTGTGTGAATTCCCTCTTTCTTACATACTGCCCTTCATTATTAAGGGACTGTGGTACAAAGCAGAGAGATAAAAGCATCGAGTGCAGAAAGGAAACAACAACTTGGCTTCAGAAACCACACAAGATGGAAACTGTGTGTGTATGTCTGTTTTTGCATAGGGATGCACATACACTTGTCTTGTTTCTCGCTTGTGCATTTGGGGATTAAAGACTGCTGCTTGTTTGGAGCCCAGGGAACAGTACCAGTTGTCTCCACCTTTCCCAGAAGCCTTCCAGAGTCTGTAAAAACCCACCTCCACCTCTCCCACTGAGCTCACAGGAACTGGAGTAAGCAATAGATAGGCCATATCTCCTCTTTAACAAACCACATCCTCCCCTGCTTCTACTCCTATCTGCTACTCTCCTCTCCCATCTTTGTTCCTCTTATCTTTCTTTCCCTCATGTATGCCCTCTTTCCTCTGCTCCCTTCTGTCTTCTTTATTCCTCCCGCTTACTTCCTGCCCCTCTCCAATTTCCCTCACTGCCTCTCCCCAAGACTCCCCATTCCTCTGCTGTTTTCTCTCAATGTCTCCGGTGGCCAATTTACTGTGGGTGTCCGAGCCTTGACCCTGACACTCAACCGGCTCTCCCCTTCAGCGGTGAAGGTCAGGGCCAGATTACAGGCTGGAGGTATCATCCTCTGAAGTGAGGAATAATCACGGCTCTGAGATTGTTAAATAGAACCACAGGCCCTGGCGCTGT
>NC_040023.1:17810838-17811925 GCF_000972845.2 Larimichthys crocea
GCTCGTTCACCTAAACGCATGCAGATGTTCAGACTCTTACTCGAGCCTCGGCTCTGTTGAAGGTACATGGAGTTCTTTTGTTTTCTAGCATCTATCTGTTTTTTATTTGTCTCGTTTCAGTGGGCCTCCTTGATTCAATCTGGTGAGATTTTATTTCAAAGTGTGTGTGGAGCAGCTTAGAGGACTGAGAATGACGTAAATAAGATGAATCATTTGTTGTTTAAATACTTGTGGTTTAGGGCCTGTGCTGCACTTAATTTTCATTGTTTCCACAATCCAGTTGTAATTAAAGAATGGCTGTGTGTGTTGTGTGTGCGTGCACATTAAGACCCCGTTGCCTCTGTGCCTCTGCATTAGAACATGTGTGGGATGGTTATGAATACATTGTGGTTCTGTTTAATGCAGGATATATATCATTTACATATGACAGCAGAGGTTTTCCCCCTTCCACCCCTTTGTCCTGCTTTTGTTGTATGGCGATGGAATTGTGTATTTAATCAGCCCCATCCTATCTTCATGGAAATTTCCATCTGGCAATTATTCCCCATTCAAAATAAATACATGCATGTTGCTGAGAGCTCATTGTGGGGTTTGTTTTACATAAGCCAAACTTCTCAGAGTCAAGTTCTCAATGATGAAATACAACAAAACCTTTTCCTAAACTCTGGGCTTCTTCCATGAAACTCTCCTCACTGGGTTCCTTGTCAAACAGGATGAGAATAAACAGGTTGGCTCAGAGAGAGAGAGAAAGAGAAAGAAAGAGCTCAGATGATGAAGTGCATTACAGAGTTTTTGATGGATGCGAGGGTTCCGTTTGAAGGGCTTGGAGTGATCTTGAAAGCTTGGCTGTGGCCACTCTCGCTGTGTCCCAGACAGTGAAACACAATAAGCGTGCAGATGTTCAAAGTGTTTGGCCGCACTGGAGCCTCCAGCCCTCTCCCTCTCATCTGAGTAGGAAATGCTTTAGCTGGAACTGTTTGTTTTCTCTGTGTCTGTGGTCTGAACTGTAGATTCACTTACATCTCTGACCCCCTCCTCCTCCCCTCTCTCTCTCTCTCTCTCTCTCTCTCTCTCTCTCTCTCTCTCT
>NC_040023.1:17811930-17819576 GCF_000972845.2 Larimichthys crocea
CCCCTCTCTCTCTCTCTCTCTCTCTCTCTCTCTCTCTTTCTCTCTCTTCATTTCTTTCCTTGTCCCCAGGAGTTTCCAAATGGTGAGCTGAAAGAAGGACAATTTACAGATCAACACTGTCCCCTAGAGGGTATGTAGAGAAGGAGGTCTTCTCATTAACTGATAAGCTTTATGCAAAAACAATCATTGAATATTTTAGGCTGGAGAAAACAGATACACGATAGATGAGTAAGTATGTATGAGTCCATAAATAATACAACCTGAAACCTGGTGTATATAGGTCTCTGTGATATAACTGCATGCGTCTATTATTTCAGAATACTTCCATATTCAGTTCGCGTGATGATTTATGAAAAACAATGGATGGTTTCTCCTCTGGTGGACTAGTGTAGTATAGTCTATTTTTATGTTTATCGTGCAAAACATGCATGAGAGCTTGACAAACTTCTGGCTCTGTTCTGTCCAGTGATTTTTAATGAAGTGGACAAAGTCTGATATTATTATTATCTCTTAAAACCAGTCCAATATCAAGATATTTTGGTTTAATTTCTGACATTTTATCTGCAGAACTACACAAAATGTAGCCTAATTTCTGCATGTCCTCTTGTGTTGACAGTGGTTCTTCCTCCAGAGAAGGCTGAGGGCTGTGAAAGCTACCTGCAGTACCTACACTCAGAGGAGGGAGAGCGGGAGATACTTAGAGATGCAACCAAAGCTAGCGGGAAGAAACGCATCAGTCTGGATGTAAGCGGTTTCATGACACAGTAACATATCAGTTCTGTAATGTGGTTTTGTTTCCAAGACATTCCAACTCGTGTTATTATAACATGAATGTACAACAAAGGAGTGGCATCCTAGGCCTGTTCTGCAGGGAGGTGCACGTGCTTTTCATTCCAAAAACATACAGCTAAGGAGGATTGGGGATTATTATTAATGAGAGTTTGAGTGGCTGTCTATCTGTGTAAGCGCTGTGGTGGGCTGAGGACTAGGAAGTGGTGTTTTGACACTGGAACTGGCTCAAGCAACATGCAACAAGAGACAATATAGTGTTTCTTTACGTACACGATTTTCTGGGGTCAGAAAAAGGTCTCTCTTAAGCCACTGGCCAAGAGAACTAAGTATTGACATTGTTTTGTGTTTCAGTGAGTGAAAATGATTTAAACATAGGTCAGAAAATAACTGCATGGTGGGTAACCTCTCTCCTGGCCACCGCTTTTGCCTTTACCCTGTGCACAGAACATCTGTCTGTATGTTGACACTGCTCCAGACCATATCCTGATTGAATTTAGGGACCAATAAATAGAATAAATAGATTGTAATGTTTAGACTTGAATGTTTTAAAGAACTGCTTAGATCTGCCCTTTGGTGATCACTCCTGGTTATGTGAGCTGAGGAGATATTATAGAACCATAAAGGGCTGCCTCTCTCCCTGGGGTCTCCTCCCTTGTAAATGCACACTGCCTTTCACACAGTGTCAGCTCTCCACCATGCCTGCAGCAGGGCCTATATTCCAGATGTTTATTTTTCCAATTATGGCCGTGTTACTAGATACATCTGAATCAAAGTTCCTGCCAAAATGTTGTAACTGAGAATAGTGGTTGCGCTCATTTTTCCTGGAAGAAGGTAGAAAGACAAGGTCACAGTGGTAGGGCACACCACCCGGACTTTTTCTCTGTGCTCCCCCACACACAAGGTAAACTCAGTTGAGAAGTGATCAGTTTACATGTTGGAAACCAAAGATTTTGCTGGCCTATGTTCTATTACGATGTATGAATTCAGAAAAAAAGGATTTTAAGCATCCTACATTTTGTTCATTTTTTTGCAGGGGAATGCAGCCTTTAACTGTACTTGCTGATAAAGCCCATATTGATTTAGGCAAGGTGTGATTTGACTGTGATCAGAGGGAATAATGTCTTGAATCAACAGTGAAAATGTGTAAATCACACTGGAAACAGCAGCTATGATGATTACATTGGATGGATTGGACTTTGCTGCCCCCTGGTGTCATAAATGCTGCTGTATTTTGTCTGTCACATACTGTAAAAATAGTATTGTTTTATTGACAAAAAGATGTAGTTTGACATTCTTTATGTGTATTAAGTATAGTTAAGTAAATGTTTGCATTCACAGGACTTGGAGTGTGACGTTTCAGTGGAGGATGACAACCGTCAGGAGTGGATCTTCACTCTTTATGACTTTGACAACAGTGGGAAAGTTACTAAAGAGGTGTGTGTCTGTGTGTTAGCAGTCATGCCTTCCCCTGTATCTGTTGTCGTAGATGTACTAGTTCTTATTATTATAGACATTCTGTCCGTTTCACGTGTTATTTTGTCAAAGGTAGGACTGCAGACTGTATTATCTTTTTTTAAATCTATCCCTATAGGACATGTCCAGTCTGATGCACACCATCTACGATGTGGTTGATGCCTCTGTGAATCACTCCTGCCATAATAAGAGCAAGACACTGCGTGTTAAACTGACCGTCACTCCAGAGCCCAGGTGCCACAGAAGAGAAACAGGAACAGGTAAATTACACCTCAGACATGATTTATCATCCTAGTATGCTGCGGCTAACTCTGTAATAATTCTGACACTCAGTTTCAATCAGTGATGCAATTAAAAATGACAATTCAAAAATTATTTTTGTCTTAGCAGCATCTTTGATGTGAAACAAGTATTAACTGCTGTGATGTTTTTGCAGTACACTTGTCAATCGACCAGTGTAGCCTTTTTCTTTTTTTCTGTAAATCTTCATATGTTCTTATAGTTCCTCTGTTCACACTACCTGGTTCAAATATTCAAACTTGCCGAATCTTAGTTGTTAGTCTACAAAATAAATAAATAAGAAATTATTTAAATTGCATGTTGCCTCTTGCACCATTTCCTATGAAGACTAATCAGATATGGACTGTGTAACAGCAAAAGCAGCAATCAGTAAAACATTTTTTGTTCTTGTACTTTTCTTCATCAGATCGCAGTCACCAGGATGAGGGGCGTTCAGCTGACAAGCGGCTGTCTTCCTACACCAGGTTAGTCAAGTTTACTTTTTTATTTTTTTTTATTTTAGGCTGGTCACTGTGAACATTTGAATCATTCTTGCAGATTATTTGTGTATTTACTGTTCTCTTTGTTGACTAATCATGATGGTTTTACACATTTTTAGCAGCAGAGGGCAGAGCAATGAGGCACCGGCTACTGAAGGTCAGCATTACTGTGTGGATGAGAACACAGAGAGGAGGAATCACTACCTTGACCTGGCTGGTATAGAGAACTACACCTCCAGATTTGAAGGCATGTGTCTTCTTATTGTTTTACAGCCTTCTTGTTGTTATTGACTCCAATTTGCTTTATTATATTGCAATAGCAGGTTGAAAGTTGACTACGTGGATGCCATGGGGAAACATAAATAAATCAGGTTAACATAAACCTCTGACCCTGTGTCTCTTACCCGTCCTTCAGGAACCACACCTCCCTTTCCACCTCAAGAGGCTCATGGTCGAAGCTCGCAGAGCCAGAGCCGATCACGCTCCCAGGAACCAGAACCCCAAGTTGTTCACCAGCGCCGCTCACAGGTCATCAGTGATAGCTACAACCCTACAGAGTCTCGAAGCAAGGGTACGCAGTTCCTCAAATCCCCCAAAGGAACCTACAAGGGAGGCGGAGGGAATAACGGGGGCAGTGGAGGTGGCAAATCCACTAAATGTCACGGCTACCATCCGCCTCTGCAAACCATGTTGCACAGTGGCAGTGCAGCAGGACATGGGGGTCAGGATGTGTACCACTTGCCACACCAAACCCAATCCTCTAGCCACCACCAGCACCCTTTGCAATACAGTCACAGCAAACGCCTGAGGGCAAAAGCTCGAGAGGCCATGTCCCCATCCAAAACCCCGTTGTCCCCTCAGTCCCACCCCCAGCAGCAACCCCCTGTGCCCTCTGTACTGCCAAGCCTGGAGAGAGAGCAGGCATCCGGTCCACCTGGTAGCCCAGGGTTTGTGGTTCCTGTGGTCCAGCGTCACGAGCACCACCATCACCACGAACACCACCACCACCACCACTACCATCATTACCATCAGACATGACCGCCTTCAGTGTGCAGTGACTGAAACTGTACAGGACCAACCACAATCAACCACACCAGTCTGAAGGACTTAAGATCATCCCACAGGAGTTTCTCACACTGACTGTCCAGGATCTTTTTATTCCCTCTTCAAGCTATACAGATTTATCTTGAGATTAGATGTATTGAGGAATCATGTAGTGTGATGGCAGATAATAGTGGACTGGAAGGATGTTTTTTCTGAAGTTATTGTATAATAACAAAAGATGTGTGGCACAGTTTTAAAGTTTTTTGTAGATTTTCTGCTGGGACTGCTGCGATTGTTACCCATATTCAATAAGGGTACAGATGCTAGAAAGAAACAGATCAGAGGACTTTTTAATGTAACATCCTTTCCCTCCTGATGCTGATGGCTGAAGTCCCTGGAAGCTATATGTCAGAGTAGGTGTGTTGTTCTGTGTGAGACCTTTCCAAAACATGGATCTCAGGTGTAAAGGTGCTGCTGCTCTCAAGCTTTTCACAGAGGCTTCTTCCTCTGGGAGGCCTGATGTGGACTGAGGGGTTTCCTGTTCGGGGTGGGGTGGGGGGGTGTAATGAAATCACCACTGCCAGTTTTAATGCAAAAATATCTCGCTATATGTATAAAAAATCTATATATGTAAACACATTTTACTGTATAATTATTATACTGTATATGCATATTTCATCATGGATATAATTATGCATATATGTATTTTGTCTTTTATATATTTTAATAAACATTATATAGTTCATTTATATTATTGCAACAGTTTGTTTATTCTGTTCATAGCACACTTGATTATCGTGTTTCTTCTGCCACTGTGTGGATAGAAAGGGAACAACAGCAGCACAAACTCAGTATGATGTTATTTATTCATTATTTGACATTACATGATGATAATATGATATTTATATCATATCATATTATAGTAAATGATAATATGATCATTAGAACTGTAATGAGAGGTCTGATCATCCGGGAAGAAACTAAATCAATGCTGATGCTTCAGATTAGATTATTGGATCAAGTTGGATTAGTGTCAATCAATCAATCAATCAATCAATCAATCAATCAATCAATCAATCAATCAATCAATCAAACAAACTTTATTTGTATAGAACTTTTCATACAACAACACAAATTTCTTCACACAATAAATGTTATGCCAAATGAAAAAGTTAAGTTTGCTCTTAAAAAATATGAACATCTACTATCACGTGATGTTTTTCTTTTATTATCACAAGCAGATAAAGAACCATCGCACAGGAGATTTAAGGTTACATACAGACAGCATCAACACATGAAAAACTCTGAATTATTATTATCAGCTACATATCTGCAGTGTGGTTAGCAGACGGTTTATGACAATCTGGCCACAACTCTGTTTGCACTTCCTTCTCATTCTTGCATTGACTGTTTATATCTTCACCACCAAAATAGTGTGTGAGTTAAAGAGTGCATTAATACCCGACGCTGCTGAATGTCCCTACAGGGTGCATACTGTAAGCTAATAACTTTCCCCTTGGTGGTTGTGTTCTGCCAAGTAGAGGGAAGCCTGGGGAATAGTCTTATACCTCATGGTAGTGTCTACAATCTGCTAAAACACTGGTGCAAGCAGCATCTGGCCCCTTGTGTGTCAATTAGTTTGTGGTAATTTAATTGAACTGAGCACTTGAAACTTGCAATGGGCTTTTTGTGTTTTTTCCACAGGCAGATATTTTGACTTATCATATGTATTACTAATAACACAGCAGTGAGCCAGCATGCACAGTACCAGGACCCTGAAACTAAAGCAGCTTAACAAAATTCAACCATCTTAAAATCTTTTATTTGCCCCTGTTAGTTTCCTCACAATGGCAATGAGTCTGTCTCTGACTGATTTGAGTCAACCACTAGGTGGCAACAGATAGCCATCAATGGTAAACACAATATACTATAGAAAGACACCAGTTAAGTTGGTGCCAGCTGATTTAATGGATGTGCACTAAAGACATATTAAGCTCTTGTCCTGGATAATACTTAATACTAATGTGAAATGAATGGTGCAAACATAAGACAAAACATGTAGGAGATAAATGTCCAAAAAAGGTTCCTTGATATACTATTAAATTCAGAGCCACAGGAGACGTTATATCTATGAATATCATAAAGTTATTTTATACTGACTGATCTTATAAGTAGGCCATCACTGTAGAGGAACATACATGCTCAGCCAACCTACCCTGTGTAAATAAAGGTAAAGACTATTCATGTCTGATCCATGTGTAAACAAGAGTTGCTCCACCAGCAAAACACAGGAAACTGCTGTCTCTCTCAAGCTGCCTGATGCAACAACCAGACGACCGCTAAATCCGGTTATTAAGTGACAATCTTATCTCAGGGTCCATTTAGTAGCTGTTCTGGGGCTTTCAGTCATATCATACATGCTTTTTTGAGCACTTCTGAATCAACGTTGGCATGAAAGTTGAGATCTTCATCTGAAACTAAGTTACATAGGTGAATATAGGCAAGTTCTAACTTATAGTGTCAACATAAATTGGGCTTTTAATGACTTCCTTCCTCTGGGAAAAGAAAGATCAAGACAGCCTTGATGAAGGGCCTGACAGCTGACAGGCCTCCTGTCTTTCATATGCAGCTATTTCAGGTATTTCTATCACCTCCATCAGGGGGTCAAGTTGAGCTGTCACCTTTGCTGAAAGGTGTCTGTTTCACCTGACTATAGATGCAACAGTCTGTGCTTACCTGTCATTCAAGTAAAACAAAGATTACCACAGCAAGATCTAATCTAAAGTATACTTATTATGCAGATTATTTCATATATTATAAATAAATAAATAAAAAACTGTCTGGCATAATAGTTTCTTTGTGTCGCTTCATATCAACGCGCTTTTGTTAATTGCCAGCCCAGCTCAGAGAAAGCAGCATTCCCTGCTCCGGTCGTCAGGGATTTAGAGAAGGACTGAATCCGAGCCCCGACTGAGACAAACAATGGCAGCTATGAAAGGCGAGGGGAGGGTCGGCCTAATGCAAATATCCACTTTGTGCGCCCTGGAGAACCTGCACTAAATACTGACAACTACCAACTTACACCCAAAGTGAGTAGGCTAAAGTAGTACAGACCGTCTGTAAAACAGTTTTTTTTTGTTTTGGTGTTCGTTTTGCTGTTTAGTTTTGGGGGGGGTTTTTCTGCGCAAATTTGCGGACCACGTTCTTACGTGGAGGCTTCTTTGATACAGCAACAAGTGGGAAAGCGGAGAGGAGACGGTTTCTGGAGACAGGACGCTGCAGCATCTCCGGAAAGTGCGAAGTGCACCTGCTGAAGGATAGAAAGCAAGAGGTAGGTACAAAATGCAACATAGTAAAGTGATGAAAAATGACTTCCTAAACTCTCTCATCCAATCCGTCTTTTTGTTGTTTCAACATTCAGCAGTGAATCCCTTTTTTTTTTTTTTTTTTGCTTTTTCCAGTCCTTGAAGCTTTCAGGGGAAACATTTTTTCTCCAGCTTTTCTCCCAATGTAGACTACAACAGTTTTGTTCGACCCACTTTTTTTTTTTTTTTTTTT
>NC_040023.1:17819605-17830391 GCF_000972845.2 Larimichthys crocea
TTTTTTTTTTTTTTTTTGCTGTGCAGCTTATTTAGTGCAGCTAAGCCTGCCTCAGGAAAACGTGATTATCCTCAGACCATCGATACGCTGGCTTTCATTCAAGACATGCATGAGAAAGGCTTTGCAACATAATAGATCAGTGGGAGCCTGTCTGCTTGTATAGGCGTGGGGCAAACGGAGGGGAATCTCACTTGAATGTTTATATTGTTGGGTGTCCACATGAGTAAAACAGAAAACATTTGAAGATATATTAAATGCAAGAAGAAGAAAAATTGGAGTGGCCCCCTGATGTTTTCATGCTATTCCAGTTTAAAAGTGAAAGTCTTGTCTTTGGTAAAAAAAAAAATAGCACAGATAAGTCAACTCTGAGCCCAATTTTGCATCTCTGCACACTGCAGGGTTTTTTTTCTTTGCCAGCGGTGAGCAAAAAGTAGTGGAGTGAAATGCTACTGTAAAATCCCAGCATATCCCCCCAGAGAGACATCAAAGCAGACTCAACATGAGGCCTTTATCTGAACAATTGCTCCATTCTACCCTGCACCCCAACCCTGGCCACCCCCACAACCCTCTATTCCCAATTTCCACTTGATTAAGCCCTAAAGTGAGCAGAGTTGAATCTGGAGGGAAAATGGTTCACTAATTCTGACCTGCAAGTCTGACACAAAAGAGGAAGACTGTTGTCTCCCCTCTAATTTCAGTCTAATTTCTTTGCTGGGTTGAAAACCACTTTGTTGAACAAATATAGAGCGAGAGGAAGTGACAGTTTTTCCTATTTTCAGTTTAATAATTCAGCACCTGCTTGCTGCAGACTATACTAGTATTTGATCCATCCATAGATCCTCCTATATACTTCTAATTATATCATGTGCAGCAAAAACAACGTACCAGATTGCAAAAAGTTGCTAATAGTTATAATGACAGTATCAAAATGCTTTTTTGGCTGTATTACACCTAAATCAGAGTCCTATTCACCAAACCAGATGTTTATTATCACCCATACATTATCATGTATGTGTAACAATCCATAAAATGCATGGACAATGGTTAAAAAGGCTGTTTGTTTAGATGCAGACACTAGTTGTCAAGGATTGGTGTGAATGCCACCAGTGCGCTTTATGACAACTCTTTACAGTTCAGAGGGGGAAAAAGCTCTGACAGCTCCTCTTTGGGTGGCTCTTTATTGCGGTTTAGAAACCTCCCTCTGCTACTACAAACTCAAATATCTTCCAAATCGAAACAGTGCTGCTTAAAGTTGAAATCCATTTCTCCCTATTGGTTTTGCAGTATTTGTAAGCAATTATCCGTGTTGGTGAGAGTAAGCAGAAGCAGCCTGCAGACCACTGTACACATTCTCTGTCTGGTTGGTGAGGTTGCCAGGCGATGAGCTGCTGGATGAAGGCTGCTCAGATGGCTCTTTTTCTTTTTCCGGCTGCTCGCTCTCCATCTCTTTCTGTCGTGTAACCCCTCCATCGCTCTTCTCAGCTTGCCTCTGCATACTAATACACGGACCAAAGGCTGATTACAAACCAGAGCTGTCAAACTGATTATTAATATTCTTCCCTTTGTGGTGTGTTTACAGGGACAAAAGTTTATGGGAACTTCCTCTATTGTTAATTGTTAGATTTATTGTTTTCTCTAATTCACTGTGAAATAGAGTAGACACAAAGTCTACCAGTGTGCAGTTACAGTCTGGCTTTAGTCTTGTTGCACAGGACAGTGACAGTTTTTATACATCTTTGTGTTGTCCACCAGATGAGGGCAGTGTTCAAGTTCTGCTGAGAAGTAGTAGTAGACCTACTTTAAACTTGTTTTTGCTGTTATGCGCTCTGTTAAACTGTTAGTGAAATAGGGATCTAAGCCTCAGACTCAGCATCTTTCAAAAGCAACATAATTTCAGGTCTATCTCCACAACATCTTTAAACAGGAAGGAATCATTACTCACAAACAGATGGAGCGAGTGTTTAGTTTATATAAAAACAGGCACTCTCAATTGCAAAAGGACACCAATGTACCAGCAGTTAGTGTAACACCACATCAGTGTAATGAGCATGAAATTTAGCTGTTTGTTTCTTTTTTTCATTTCTTTTTTCTTTTTTCTTTTTTTGAATAATTTTATTGTTTTTAAACAAGGATTAAAACAGATTGCTGGAATTAAACTGAACTGTGGATTAAGAAAGTAAATAAAACATTTTCCCACGTAAATCTGAACATGAACTTTTTAAGTCATTTTAAATAACTGTCTCTTGCAGACATGAATCTCATACTTAAAATTTGGAATAAAAGCTAAGTATGGATTGCCCTTATAGCCTTTTTTTGTGTGTTTTGTGTCATGATTTATCTAAACCAGATTTGTAAATGTACATACAGGAAATTATAGAAAGTCAGCACTTTGTCATTGAGGAGTTCCGCAATGACAAAATTCCTCTTCCTGATAGGCCCTATCCTCAAGAGACAGGTATAATTAGAGCTATGGAAACAGGAAACACCTCGCCCTCCCTATCGTTTTCTCCCCCCTGTCTCTCTACCCCCTTTTTCTCTCTCTCTCTCTTTCTTTCTCTATCTCTTGTCTCTTTCTCTTCCTCCTCGTCTCTCTCTCTTCTCAGATGTGCCTTTATTTGTGCAGATTATCAGGTGCAGAGACGTAGAGTGAGGCCTTTAATGAGTCTTGCGATGGCTATCAGTGTGTCTTACATCCTTGGGTTTACTGGAAATGAGGACATGGCATGTGCCTCTTTTTTTTTCTTTTTTTTTTTTTTCCCTCTCAGAAAGCAATTAACTTAATTAAGATGTGCATTCAGTTTGGACAGTTTTACAAAAACCTTACTGCTCTCATCTATTTCCTGTTCAAATGATGTTTTTTTTCGGTGTGTATTTTTCTTTCTTTTACCACTACCTAGGTGGTACCTTGAAAAACACAAAGGCATTGAATTTATAGTGATATGAAACAGAAAAGCAACCTGTTACCACCAGTGGTTTGGTATTATGACTTAGTATAAATCACTTTACATGTTGGTTGATCAATCATTTGGCTTATTGTTTGAGCATTAGTCACATGACCAATGTGAGAAAAGTAAACAGACATATGTATTTATATTTATTTTTATGAGTCATGATGCCAGTAACTCATTTACGCCGTTTAAACCTTAATCCTTCCACACTCTTCAACTCGACTTGCATCACAGTGCTTTTGCTTTGACTGCCAGTGATTCATTTGTGGCAAATGTTTACACGCCCTTGGTAGTTTAACCCAATGTGAGGGATGTCGGAGAGAGGGGCCTCTAATTTCTGCTCCTTCCTCCAAAGATTAAAGACCCTGCGGAGACCAGGTGTACAGTTCAGACCAAAGATTAGCCACCCATCGCACTTCCCTTCATCTTAAGCCACATAAACGACAGGCTCGTGCACCTTGTGTGAAGGCGCGCTGATTCCGTTATTAGTGCAGGGGAGCTTCTCTTGACGGTAGAGTAACAGGGGGTGCTCGAGCACTTAACCCAACTCCACCAGTCTCTCCTTTTGCTCAAGCACGCAGAGTTCAAGAGAGAGAAAAGTCAGCATTCTCCCACCTTTCTCCTTCCCGGTGAGGAATGCACACCTGGAGGTGTTTGCTGAGTGACTCTAGTAATCCATGTAACAATGCAAGCTGACATCTGGTGCCATCAAAAGCACTCCAGGCCGTTTGTGCCGACATTGTTTCCACAGATTAGCATGGCTCTGATGCTGTTGAGCTCGTTATTGTGACATTCATCTTTAATCCTTTAATTTTAATACTGACAGCAGAATAATCACACAACAGTCCACGACAGTTTTAAGATGATTAAAGCCTTTTAAATAAGCAGAAAATGTGATGAGGGATAGAATGGATTTGTAAAAAATAATATTAGCCTCTGTCAAAACTTTTGCATACGTTAAAAACACTATGAATTGGACATCAGGGAACAAAAAGCACAGGTAAAGCGCAGTTGTCTAGACTTTGTTGACATGGCAGGCCAGTAGAGTTACACTGCTCTCGGTTCTCCTCGCAGTGTACACACAGGAGGGAGATGGGTGCAGATAAAACGACTGGGTTACGCCCCACTGAGGAATTGGGATGCCTTGGGGGCTGGGAAACTTTCTGCCTGGCTAGCCTTAATATTGTGATTCTCCTCAGTCAACAAAGCAGTTGCATTTGATGGAACATGTCAGGTTCCTCCAGGACTTGGGGGCTGGTCCTCTCTTCTGGTTAGACAGCTGTCAGCCCCTCAGAGCCCAGAGATCCTGTGACTCCTCCATGTGTAGTTGGTGACTTCAAAGCTGGAGAGAAGTGTGAGGTGAGTGCTGATTTTCAAAACAACTGAAGCGCTTTAGCTCAGATTAATTTGGATTCTGCATTGTGTTGTTGCACTGTCCTGTGGTCTCTGGGAGTTATTCACTACTGTCAGATCTCTGAGGCATTTATCATCATCTGTCATTGGATGTATTATTGTTAAAGCTGCTGTCTTTAAGGGAGAAGTTCAGCAGCAGCCATTGTTAATTGCACTTAATCTGAGCTAAAAGTAAAGTTAGATATTATTGTTGCTGTTCAGTAATGTAGAAGATGGCAGCTATTGTTGACAGTTAATACTGTTAAAATTGTTTGTATTTTAAAATGAATGTTGATTCTATTAAAATAGAAACACAAGTTACACTTAACTACTAAGGACAGGATATTTTTGACAGTTTGACAGCCTGTCACATGAACAGATTATAATGTTTAATGTATTCTAATTAATAGAAATGTGATAATCTTATGAATGAGTCTATGTCAAACTATACGCCACTGCCGAATGGAGGAGTTTCTGTTGTCTTGATCATACAAACAAATCCCAAAATAAATGCCACACAGACAAGATACATGATTTGTTTGACATCGTGAGTCGGTCTAAAGTATTTAGTGGATGTTTTTTAAATTCTTGTTGAAACAGCTTTAATGATGCATGGATATCCAGGCAAGTCTGTGCAAGGATACTAACATTTCAGCATGTTTAATATAGGAAAGGGTTTTTTTTTCTGCTCTACAGATTAGATTAGACATTCAAAGAGAGGAAATCTTGGTTAATATTGTTTTACAACATGGATTATTTCTTAAACCATATAAAACCTTTGCTCAACAAAGAAGTCTAAGACATGTTTGACTGCATGTCCACAATATAAACTTTACTTTATGTACGCTCAGTCAGACTATCTTCTCCTTGATTCCCTGAATGCGGGAGCCGCTGCTGTAACTCGACCTTGCCTCCTCCAGCCACCTGTGCTCGCGTGCTCAGAGAAAACACAGGCTTTTGTGTTGGAGTGAGACGTACACACAGCAGGGGACTAAGGTACATTAGGCGGCTATGACAGGTGGCATGCTCTTCCTGTGCTTCCCCGCAGTAAAGAGTATGGTCGCAATGTTGGTGGAACAGCTGCACCACACTGACATAGAAGTGGGGATAAATCTCATTCCTGACAAAGACATCAGAAAAAGACCTTGATTTCTTGTGTAAATGTGCAGTGTATGCAGGTCTCCATACAGATTTGGGTCACTCTTTGCATGGCAGTGGGAGGCTGGGGGTTGAGGTGCTATGTGGGTGTTTGTGTTTGTGTAGCTGTGTGCATTTGTGTAGCAAGGTAATCAATCTAAATCCTGGAGCCTAAAGTGTGCACCAGCACCACTGTGTCTGTCTGTGAGCGGAGGAACGGTTCAGTCAGAACCCCCCCAGTAACTGTTTTTACCCACCCGCTGGGACTGGTTGAGAAGGGGGCAGAGGGGCCAGTAGCTCAGCTCCGTGTGAGCTTGGATGGTGATGTGATGTGAGTTCTCAATGCTGTGTGAGTCAGACAGAAGGAGAGCGATGACTCGTTCGCTCTGTTCTTTATAGGGATTTGCATTCTTTACGGGCCTAAAACTGACCTGTGAGTATAAAACATCTTACAAAATGCAGTTCTTTGCATTTTGTTGGCGTGTGCTCCAGGTTAAACGGAAATGTTCTCATTTACATTGCTTTATCCTTTTAAAAGAGTCAGATATGTCTGTTGTTCTGCCTGTTAAAAGGAAGTTTTTCCTTGCCACCTTCATCTAGTGCTTGCTCATGGTTGTTGAGTCTCAATATTATAAAGAGTACAGTCTAGACCTGCTCATGAGATAACTTCTGTTATGATTTGTTATTTACATAGCACAAAAATAAAACTTAATAAAGTGTTTGGATTAGTTGATAGAAAGAAAATTCATCTGCAACTTATCTGATGATCAATTTAGTTAATTGAAGTTGTTTTTAAACATTTAAACATTTGGTGTTTCAGAGCTGTCTGCTGCTCTTGTAGCTCTTCTTGGTCATACTTTATGGTAAATTGAAAGTGTTTTGGTGTTTTTAATTGGTCATACTTTATGGTAAATTGAAAGTGTTTTGGTGTTTTTAAGTCGCTTTGTTTGACATTTTTCATTGTGTTTGGTAGTAATCAACCTGTTAATCAATAATGATAAATTGTTAGTTACAGCCATAGTCTGTATGGACTTCCTGAGTTGCAGATGAATGACACAATAACATTTTTTTCTTTCTAAAGATGGATCTAACACATTAGATAGACATTATGCTGCTGTAAAGATACGCTAAAATGACTCTATAACAGTGAGATTGCTGACAACATATTGCCATGACTGTGGCTGTTTAAAATAAAATGAGTTTAAAAGGATGAAAAGTTTAAAGGTTTCATAACAACTGTAGTTGGGTGGCCTGTGTGGCAGTGTGAGGTCAGTACGAAGTGAGGTAGGACCAAGGTGTCACATTCCACAGTTTGGTGTGTGTGCGTGTGTGTGTCTGTCGGTTCATCACAAATGACCTCCCATCTATTTACTACAGAGCATGTACTTGATAAATTATAGTGTAACCTCCAATTAAGTCCTCCATGTTCTGGGTGAAGTTTAGTTGAACATACAGTAAGTGTGCGTGTTCACGTGTGTTTGTCTGCGACAGTGAAATGGACTGAAAAAATCTTTCAATCTCAATCCAAACAACTCCTGTGTCCATCCTCCCCCTTAAATCTGTCTTATATTTTTATCTGTAGAGTTGTACAGCAAGATATGACGTTGAAAAATGATGAAACCTAAGACTAATTTGTTCCCTCGATAGCTTTATCAGATTGTGCGCCACCCCTGGGACTGCCCTATCTGCTTTTCCAGATCACATAAAAATTGTTTACCACAAGTCTACGCAAATGAAGCTATTTTAAACCTTACGGTCACTCCTTGAAAAACAACAGGAAAGTTTGATTCTTGTAGTCATACAAACATGTTTTAATGGAGCTGTCCAGAATTTTACTGGTATCTTGATATGATACTTAACATGTTGTAGATAAGAACATAGCACACAAATGGATTTGTTTTTGTCTTTAGCTCAGGGACATCAGCACTGTGGACTAAATTACCACAAATTTAAACATACAACAATTTTGGCACCAGGATACATGTTGTTTACTGTTTATCCCAGTGCAGTAGAGCTTGATCCTGACCTAAATCACCAGGAATACAAACACTCAGTGATGCCTCCTCGAGTGGCCACAGAGTCTACGTTTCCAAACAGGACATATAAAGAGGGAAAAATATAGATGTAATGAGTTGGTTTTTGTCACATCACCAAAAATCCTTTCTGGGTCAGACAGTTTGAATCTTTATAGCTCTGTTGCTGGTTTAATATGTCCCAAATGTCAACTTTGTTAGGAACCCAAAACTTTGCCTTGCAGATACCAGACTTCTTTTAATCCACCTTTAATCCTTATACTAATGTTAAATCATGTTTTATCTCTTTATATAACTCAGTACGGAATAATGTTTTGTTTTGTCTTGGTGGATTTACAAGATGTTGATGTTGTTTAAACAGTTTAAACTGAGGAATTACGGCAGGGAAGGGTAAATATGTATCTTATATGATGATACGTAAGGTACTGACCAAAACCCAGATACTGAACAGTGATGCTCTGGCAACTGGGAAAAATAATTTGACATGTAAAGAGCATAGATCACACACTGCAGCTTTCCATTGCTTCTTATTATATTATACAGATTTTATTTGTACAATATGATTCTGATCTGCTTTCAAGATTTTACCTTACTGGTACTGTAATGTATTGTTTTTTCTACCTTTTTGTATGCAGCTATTCTCCAAGTATATGCTTTTATCTCATTCATAAGCAGTGCGGAGCAGCTGAATACTCCAATGCCATTTTTGCAAGACATTATACCAAATCCATTGTGTCAGTACTGAAAAAAACTGCTTTTTAAGACTGTAGTTGTACACTGAATATAGCCTACTGCAATGCTTTATTTAAATTCTGAACATTGTTTGTTCATCCTTAAAAAAACATTCACTAATTGTAAAATTGTTGAGATTTTGAGATTTTGGAGCACAGTTAAGTTAAAAATGGGGATGCCCTCGTGGCCCAGAGGTTAAAGCACTAGCCATGGAACAAAACGTTCCCAGTATGAAAGCCTCACGGGACCTTGCATGTCATTCCCCCTCATTTCCTGTCATCTCCCTTCTGTCAACTTCATTTCATTTTCTTCAGATTCTTAAAAACATAACTCCTCACCATGCTGCCATGGCAGACTTGGCTTGCGTTCTTAGCCAAAATTATACAGGACGGACTAAAATCTGCTACAGCGGGCATCCTGCTGGCTCACTTGGCTGACGTGCCTGGATCTTGGACTTGTGCCGACCTCAGACCTTTGTTGACTTCAGCTCGAACCGTTTTGCTCATGTGCCGCAATTTCGACCCAATTAGATAAGTAAGAATTAAAAAGAAGGAAAAAGAGAAAAAAACAGGGGGAACGGAGGAGACATAAAAGAAGAAAATCTGCCCTCACTGACGGTGAGACCAACCCAGTGGGAAAGGCCAGGGGAGCAGAAATTATAGGGTCAGCCATGGCACAAGCACTATGTGACTTGGGAGAGTGAGGAGTGTATATTTGCATAGTGCATATGTGAGGTACGTGCGTGTCTGTTTATATAGCAGATTATATAGTAGATATACACATACTGCTAAATGTAGAGCTACTGTATATATAACAATACGCACTGCTACTGATTCATGATCTTACCTCTTTTAGTTTACAGCAACGTCTCTCATTTTTTGTCACAAGCGCTTTACTACAGTTCCTCTGCACATTTCTGTCAACATGAGAGTAACTAACAGTGTGTTTGTGTGAGCCCACGTGTGCTGTACTGACTGCAGGCGGTGACAGTGTGTCTTCTGGTCTCTGTTAGGTCGTTGTGATGTCTGCTTCCTAATGACAAGAATGTAGTGCCTCTCTATAAATATAAACCAACCCAATTACCTATCTTCACTACCTTCTCTGTTTACACAGGCTGGCTTAATGTGATCATCACATTTTCACACAAAGCGTGCATTCTCATGGAGCATGTTTTCCCGAACAAGGATTTCCTGTGTTTAGGAGGAGATGGGAAGGAGCTAACAAACTGTCACTCTGCTGCATGCCAGCGGTAAAAAACATGCTCACCTCGTCTGTGTTTTTGTGTCTGGGTGAAGGTTTTCATATGATGCCTGTCAGATATTATCATCACAGAACTTGAACTTAACTATTCCAACTAAAAGGCATCAAGGTTATGTTTTGCTTTTAGAGTCAGTTTGTTTTGAAGATGTCATATCTGTCTTATGTAACAGGAGGATGTCCCACATATGTCAGTGGTGATTGGATATTCCCCTGACAATATTCAAGGGGAACGTCATTGTAGTGAGTGACTTGAGCCACCAATCCTGTGCTGATGTCTTTCTTTCTTTTTCCTTTTGAAAAGCAGCAGAATAAGCTGAAACCCTAGTCCATTTGTATTGTCAGGACAAAGAGAAACCATTGTGGCAGGAGGGGTGGAGGGAAGCTGCCGGTGGAGGTAGGGGTGCAAGAGGTCATGGGGGGCAGAGAGGAGTTAGTCAGAGTCCGACCCCTGCTGGGTGGAGTGTTGGGGGCTCGGATTGGTGGGGGTGTGCAGGTCAGGTAGTGTTTTTCTTTTTTCTTTTTCTCAATGATGAGCCTGAAGTTGCAGCAGTGTGCATTTATCCAGCTGGGAGAGGCTTCAGTAGCAGAGAGGCAGCAGCAGGGCGGGGGAGGTTATGCTGTAGGGAGGGAGACAGGGAGGGAGGGAGGGAGGATGAGTGACGGGGAAGCCAGCGCAATGCCTCTCTCACGCTCCGACAGGAGTTTAGTCTGCTCCAGCTGCCTACTCCACAGCACACAGACAGAGCACGAGAGAGAAAAGACTTGGGACCTGTTGATATCACAGCAATGACTTCCAGCACCTGTGGAGTGGATTGTGCACTGGATTTTAGTGCTTGGAGTTGATGACAGTTATTTATTTATTGACGTTCTGTATTTTGAATCGTGCCTAAATGCTGTCACTGGGCAAAATGCACTCCAGAGCAAAGTCCCGGAGTTGTGACAACTACCTGAGTATTAAGGTACGAGCTTAAAATAAGTCTTTAACGCAGTTTTACTGTGACTTTTTGGAAGTTGCTCTTTCTTTCTGTGTGTTTTTGCTTCTGTTCTGACTTAAAGTTTTTGTCCTTTTTCTGTGGTGTAAACCTGGCTGCTTGAGAAACCTTAGCGACTGTGTTTTGTGTGTGTGTATGTGTGTGTGTGTGTGTGTATGTGTGTGTGTTATTGTGTACATCCAGGAGATGGATTGTTGTTTTCTCAGCAGATGATATTTTGACTTCTTGCTCTGTAGTCAAAACATAGCAGGTAGCTTCTGTGAGTGAGAAGAGATATCTGCGCTGATATAAT
>NC_040023.1:17830398-17849345 GCF_000972845.2 Larimichthys crocea
CTGATATAATATTATAATATTACTTTTTATTTTTTTATTCACTCTTTTCTATTTGCATTCTGAAAAAAAATCTTGTCTGCTGCTCTCAGATATTTGTCTGTTTGCAGTAGTCTGTGTTCACTTTGAAGGACACTGGGAGTGTAAGTCTTCCCAACGTGTTCTTCGTCTGATTGATTTAAGACAAATTAGCTAAAAACTGGAGACCAGAACTCATGAATGCAGTGTATTTCAAGTCATTTCATTTCAAGCTTCAGGAGTCAGTGAAATACACAAGTTTTCATCCTATCTGATAAGTCAGTTTCCTTTATCATCGTCTCCCTTGTTTTGGTATGTACCCATTCTATATTTACCCTGCAGAGGTATCAGCAGGACTTTGTTAGTCTCCTTTGTCTCCCCTGTCACTGCTCATCACTGCTCTGATTGGTTGAAGTACATCCATTCACTTTTTGTCTTCTTGGTCAGTTTTCCTTTATGCAAAGGCACAATCAAAGTGTGTGTGTGTGTGCGTGTGTGTGCGTGTGTGTGTGTGTGTGTGTGTTTGTGTGTGTGTGTGTGTGTCGTCTACAATACAATATCTATCTGCTGAGGAACAATATCCTGTCAATGTTGTCTACATCCTGTAGGACATAGTCATTAGTTTCCTACTGACGACATAAATCAAGCCTTTCTGATAAACAGCGTGGGAATCTGTAAAATTTCCTCATTAGGGTACACTTTAATTTAGTCTTATTTAATAAGATAAATGTACAACTATCTCACTGTCTCTTAGATTGCATCTTTTGTTTTGTACACTACTTTTATAATGGCGCAGCTTGAAAAATTTGCAGGTCTTACACTTTACAACATATCCTATAGCCTGATGGTTAGCAGGGGTGTTTCTCTTCATGTCAAAGTAAGTTCAATGAAAATTAAAAATAGTAACTTTTGTTGTAGACTAGTGGGTGGGCCAGTTTATCACCTCCAGACTTCCATTATTGTTGATCTCGCTGTCACCTCACAGACCCAGCTGTGTTTGTCACACAATCAGTGTGGGCCTCTCTGGGGTTAAAGTTTATCTACTGAGATAACATTATAACATTTACTGACGTGTCTTTCTATAATATGTGCTCTGTGATGTGTTCAAGTACAATTGAGTAGATCTATACAGTAACGGTTAAGGTCACTCTTAAATTTATTGGGAAGTATTAGTACAATGTTCAGATCTTTTGTCTGACTTCATATCTCAGCCCCTCCCCTCGCTTCTCCTCTGCTCATAAGATAGGATTTCTATTGGTACAGATCAAAAGCTGAATCAAACTGCAGACTCAATGGTAAGGTCTCGCTGGGCCCTTTTGTTGGCGTCCTGGCACCTGGCAGCGGGGCAGGTCTGAGCAACCTGTGGCCTTTGTCAGCTTGCTGTCTTTGAGGCTGTTAGTTGGCTGGTTAGTGAGCAGCCTGTATGGGGGCTCCAGGGCTCTCCTGTTACACTCCCCTGGTGGCTTCATGCTCCACTGGAGGCCTGGTAGGCAGCGCCTTTTGTGTCCCTGACCCACTAAATGTGTCAGTGACCACCTCTCGCTCACTCTCTCTCTGTCTCTGTAGGTCTCTCACTCTTTCTTTCTCTCTCTGTGATGCACCCCTTCTTTCTTTCTACCCCTCTGGCTTATTTTCCTCTTTCACTTTGAGGTTTGCGGAAGTGCTGAAACATTTGCTCATGGCATATTTAATGTCTCATATAATTTATTTGAAAATACTAAAAAAAGCATAAAATATAACAATTTTTAGTGGCTTACACACTTTCGCTTACATTACAAAATTTGTTCCTACCTCAAACTCAGCCGTTCTTTCGTGAAATGAATGCCTGTTTCATTAAAACAAAGCCCCTATAACATGACCACAAAACCCCCATCTTTTGGCCTACTACCCCTTCTGAACAGCTGGTTTACTGATGGTTCAGACAACGGTGTCCCACCTGGAGCTGGAAGCCATTAATTACCACCTCAGTCCTCCCTCACACAGGCGGCTGCTTACAAAGACCTGGCATCAGAAGGGTGGGACTTCCCAATCTGTTCCTGTCCTGGCTGAGGGTCTGAGACTAGACATACACGTCCATACACACTGCATTCCTCTGTGGCTCAGAGCAGATGGGAAGCTCAGTTCTGGTGGCTAAGCTCAGTGGTTCTGCTGAGACATGCAGATATACAGTATCTCCCACTAACCAGGTGACACAGAGCTTCACATGCTTCCAATAAACGTACGCAAAGCCATACATGATGTGCCTTATGTGAGTTATTAGCTACATGCTCATGATGTAAACATTGTGTCATGTAGCCATAAGTGCAGTTTTGTGTTCATATTGTAGCATTGTATTACCACTCCTGTTCAACAGGTTGAATAACATTTTATTCATCATTGAGCTCAAGTCTCTGCTATGCTGAGTAATTGTTCTTCAAAACACTTTTTCTGCCTTGGGAACCTGAAGAGAAACTTGCTGGTCTGTCCTAACTATGTAGTGAGGGCTTTCCTCCCATTGTTAGCTTTCCTCTAATAAAACACCATGTTATTCTTCTCCTCCCGGGTACAACAGTGACTAATGCCCAGAGACATTTTTTGTTTCGCTAAAAGCAGACTGACTGCTAATGGAGGTGGGCGTTTTGTTTCAGGGCACCAACACTGTTACAGCACATAGCACTTAGAGAGGCGGAGTGCACAATGAGCGCCTTGTAGTAGAGTCGTGGCATGTGTACCAATGCACTGAACTGTACTCACTCTTCTCTAATTGATGGTGCTGAGCTGCTTAGATCAACAAGACAGATCCTACAAAGGGTGAAATATGGGCTGTCTGACAGGCTCAATTCACCGGAGCATAGGCGGTCTCTTGATTTCTAGGCATCCTTTTTTACACGCCATATTGTCATGTAAATGCAGCGCAGACATTCAAGTCAAAGTTGCTTGTGAAGAGTTGCATCCTTGAACCCCCACGCTCTTCATTATGGTACACAGTTGTCAAAGTGTGGGACTTTCCCTGGCATTACTATCTGTTTGTGTTGTTATCATTGGAGACAGATGCTTCTATTCCACTGTTGTGTTCCACTCGGGAAGGACAGATAGCCGAGGGATGTTTGGCCTTGGCGCTGACTGCTGAGATGAAGGTCATAGCCTGAGCCGTGAACAAAACTACATGATCAGGTCAACCTCATCCAGGACCGCTGTGATCCCAAATGTGTTGTCTCATTCCCGTAACCAACAGTGTGGGACATGTCATCTGTTCTTGTAGGGACAGTTGGTGGTGGCCCAAGTCATGTAGGGGTCAGATAATAGTCAGCTATGACATGATTGTTATTAGTGGGTAATTCATCTCGCCCACAACCGGAGTCCAGTCTGGACTTTCCAGTTCTGCTGTTTGTGTCCGCTGACAGTAACGTCACTTTCACCAGGTGTTTCCCCTCTCCCTGATGGAAAGACCATCATGGCTGACATTTCCTGTCATGTTCAAACTTCCCGACTGTCTGGCTAAGAGGGATCATGCTCATTACTCATGTGCATGCAACTGTATGTTTATTTAGTTGAAATACATGTACAGTAATCAGATGCCTTATTATTATTTTATTATTGTACTTGTGCAACATTTCTTTGATATTTTTAGCGCTTTTGCTAGCGGCATGGCTATCAGTTATTTAGTCAACTACTGTGACCCCCTGACTTTCCTTTAAATGCCACCAGTGAAATACCTTGCCATTTATTAAATGGATTGCCACATTTAGTAGGAAAGTTGTACTTGTGTTTACTGCAAATGCTATTATGTTCACATGCCAAAATACATGGTAAACCTGCTAAATATCAGCATGTTAGCATGCCATATGTTACCATTTAGCTGAAAGCACTACTATGCCTATATACAGGTTCCTAGTCTTGTTTAAATGTAACCATTTTGCACTTTGAAGCTTTCTAGTGCTCCACTGGTTACACTGGTTTGCTTTCATCATGAATTCTTTCACCACTTAATGAATCTGAAAATACAATCTTTCTTTGGTTGGCCTGCACACAGTCCATATACAAACCAGTCTATGAACTGTTACTAGGTATACATTGCTTTGGTTTAAGGGCTGCCAAGACAAAAAGGTTAGGAACCACTGGTCTACCCAAGTCCATGTAGCATATGCTCCAATGTTTTTCTATATCTGTGGCCATACGTGTGGCTCAAGGTTCACCTGAAGAAAAATAACCTAAATTTACAAAGTCTTTTTTTTTCTCCACAGGACGCTGAGTCTTTGGACAACTGTATCCAGAACACCTTGTCGGCCCTTTACCGACCCTTCACCGCCACTGCTGCCACCGTCCTGTGGCAGCTCTTCAGTGTGGTTGAAAGGCAGTACAGAGGAGACGGCCTTCGCTGCCTCATTGACTTCTTGCTTCCTGCCAAAAGGATCCTGCAGATTATCCAACAAGAAACCTGTGTGAGTTGTTGATAGATGTGGCACCTGAGGTTAATCCGAGGAATTTCATTAATGCTCTCTGTGATCTATGTCAGAATACATTTTGAGAACAACATCGCCAGAGATTTAACTGGTCCGAACCTGTGTGATTTCCTGCTAGACTATTGGATGTTTGACTCCAGTCTCATTTTTGGCCTTCAGTCTGTTGGAAATAACAGGTTGAGAAAGGGGCAGTGAGGACACAACAAGAAAACATGTGCCTGGTCGCCAGGCAGTGTTAACTCATAAACATCTTGAAAGATAAGCCAGGCAAAATGTTTGTGACAAAAGAATGTGAGAACAGCATTGCTGAGTGTGAATATCTTTGTTGTGTGGGAAGAGAGAGCATCAGGCTTAGACAGACTTGATTATTGTTCTGAAAACAAGCTGAAAAGCAGCCATCCTTCTCTGAATAGGGAAACAGAGGGAAACTGTGGTCTGTTTGAGAGGCTGCCATAGACTTTTGGGTCCAAAGTGAAATTCAATATTCTCTCTTGCAAGCTTTGATTGCTGTGGGTTAGGGCTCTACGACCAGAGCACTGAAACTTTATTCCTTCGTATTCATCTCTGCAGTGATTACACTGTGACGATAGCCATGGAGCAATAGTTTCACATAAGCCTAGCCCCTGAGAACAGCTTGTCGTGCATGAGAGTCTTTGTATTGCAGGCAATATGAGAGGCTTCAGAAGAAGATCACATCCTCAGTCTTAACCTTGACATTCATAAGAGATGAAAAAGCCAACCCTCGAGCACCGAGTCTTGTGCTCTTAGGATATGTTTTTTTGTTCCGTCACAGTGAAGATTTGTGTTGTGGTTGCTGTGTAACTAGGCCTGATCAGACAGGTTTTCCTCTTTAGTCGAATGATCGCTGACAGTGATTCATTTGCTGTGTCCCGTGAAAACATCTTGCCTCTCCATTAAAGTTAAACATGTGTTTGAACACAGCTCTGCAGATGTCAGTTGAAATGATGCAAGTTGTACCACAGCTGAGCCATGACACACAGATGATAATAATCTTTTATGGGAGTGGGTATTGACTGACTTCTGTGTTTTCTCTCAGGTGAGGTTCAGGGGATTGCTCTTCTATCATGAGGGGTGGCCTCTCTGCATCCACGAGAAAGTCGTCCTGCAGCTTGCCCCTCTGCACAAAGTGCGACTAAAGCAAGGAGACTTCTACCTACAAATAGTTCCCTTAGGACGCAAGACTGCCAAGCTTGTAATAAAATGTTTGTCGGCCAGTGGGCAGGCCATCACAGAAGTCCCCATCGCAGAGAGCATGTATGGCAGCATCTTCACAGCTGAGTTCTTGCAGAATGTAACACGTGACCGAAACCTGCACCCACTACAGAACTGTCTGCTTACCACTGGTACAGCTGTGTACAGGACGCCGTGGAAGAACGTGGTCAACCCGCTGTTTGTGAGCAGCACATCGGACGCCATCATGCAAGCACGCTGCAGCAGAGGTGGCTTCCGCGGCCATCTTAGCACCTGCAGCACCAGTGGATCCACAGGGACACTAGACAGCCACCGCAGCTCCAGAGAATCGCTGCACTCTCAGGGAGCTGACTCCATCTTCTCTGAGCCCACCTCCCCAAACAGAAACCACATGGATGCCAGCAGTAAGACCCACAGTGTTAGTGAACCAGTCACAACACCCATCATTAAAACTGAAAGATCCACTGAAGAGTGTGGGATAGGACAAGGAAGTGAGGACAGCTCTGGGAGAGAGAGAGGGCCAGGGTCCAAAACGCTCTCTTTTAGTACAGACCTTAGTAACCCAGGCCTTCGGCGCCGTCTCCCAAGGGACTCTGTAGCCTTTGAGAGCAGAAGACTTTTCAGGAAATCTTACATGGAGGCCCTGCAGAACCCCATGAGCCTTGGGTCCAGCTCTGAATCCATCCTGGAGGAAAGCCCAGACCACAATGCTGGCCTAAGAGAGAGAACAGTGACACCAGGCAGCAGCCCAGACACACGGACCTCTTCCAGAGAACTCTTATCTCGGAGGTTTGGTAGCCGGGGGTGGCTCAGTGGTGATGACTCCAGGCCTAGCACACCTTTACTTTACTTACAGAGAGGGTTGAGGAGTGCAGAGAGACGGGCGGAAAGACGCTCCAAGTCACTGGAGAGGACTAACAAGGCAGGCCAGGTTAAAGGCCATCGGGAACGATCCTCTTCTGGAGGCTCAGTTAGCATCTCCCCTAAAAAGCTGATAAATGGCTATGCTCTTCGTTTTGGGAAGCTGGATTTTGAAGCAGCTTTTCCTGGTTCTGAGCGGAGAAACAGCAAGGAGGAGTCAGGTATGTGATGAAGCACAACCTTTTGCTGTCACAATGCACACAAATCACACTTAATGTACTATTACCTTTACTCAAGCATATGTACAGTTTTGAGATACTTGTACTTTATCTACATCATTTATGGCTCATGATTGTTTTATTACATTTCAGGTAAAAGATAGCACTATAAAAGTACTGTAGGGGCCATTTTGCATAATAAGTTTAAGCACGTTTTGTTGATAATTCTGATGGACATTGGCCAAAGTCAAATTCTACAAACAGGATATCTACTCATAATGAAATATTATAATGTATTACTGCTGCTGTTACTTAAAGGATAAAACTGGCCTGGCAATTTTTAATTCAATTCAATCTTTTGTTATTGTCAAAAATCCTGTGAAAAAAACAAAACAATGGAGGCGCTTCAAATATCAAGACTGTCCTTACCACACCGACCTGGGTTTGAGTTTCTTACCCCTGTCTCTTTATGTCACTGTCTGAAAACAAAGTCAAATGCTTCTCCAAAAAATGTTACACCACAACCAACAATGAATTGATCATAAAAACATGTATTGCCTGTAGCCTAATCCTGACATAGTGTATTCCTCTCCATGCCATATATCTACTTTATTTTTGTCCAAAAACAATAACTGATGGACGGGTTGACATGTTCCTTCATAACATTTAACACCAGTACTGCTTTATTTTGGATTAACCCCATATACACCATGCTGCTGCCATAAATACTCACTAGGGCACCAAACTATGTACGTTCTCCTTCGTTACACAGTTAGAATTTTGTTGTTATGTTGTAAAATCTGGATCGTGTCTATATATATGTATGTGGATATGTTTAAACAAATTAGTTTTGTTTTGGTAATATGCTCTTTTACAAAACCTTTTTGTTTATCAGATAATACAACACCTAAGGGTGTAAAAGCCAAGTTTCACTCTTAATAGCTAGATAATGGTGGTTTCTCACCAGGGTGTGTAATCATACCCTGCAGCAAAACTGATTGCAACAGTTCATGGGGTGGCTGAAGGTGTAGTCTGAATTTAGACAGCTCATAACTCTGTAACATCAACGCTGTCATTGGTGACAGATTGCTTTTCAATGCCCGTGTGTATTCTTTGGCAAGTTCAAGCGACAGGTATGGCCCTACCCAGGAAACAGAACTTTAGTCACAACCTTATGTTTTCTTTACCACCGCGAGTCTGTTTTGTTTTTTTTTGCCTGTGTGTATCTATGCGTTGGTTCATGCAGGGTAGCTCAGGAAAGCAGCGATGTGAGAGTACCACCGAGGGAATCATGCTGTTTTTAGAAAACACATATTCTTCCGTGAATTGAAATGTGTGGCATAAACTGCATGAGTTTATTTAAATCTCTGAATCCTAACCCTGGACAATGACAGACCCAAAGCCAAAGCCGTTACTGATTTGTTAAGTAAAGGTGATCATAGAGAAGTTAAATAAACACCACTCAGCAAAAATACAGTAGTTAAATCACATCACTGTTGCGTTCCTGAGATTACCTCAGAGGGGATTGTATTTCAGCTGTTGCAAAGCAGGTTTCCCACAACGACATTTCAAAGGCAACAAAGGATCCTGTAAACCCTGTAAACCAACCACAGGGACCCCAGCATCCCACAATGAGATGACCCTACAGTGTTATTGGGGCTGGGGGCTGCACTGATCCCAGATGGGTTGCCTCATTTACAAAAGTTTCCTTTGTGAATCAATCAGCCACTGGGGATGAACGAAAGAAAAGCCTTTCAAACTATTCCTGTGTCTTTAGAGAGTCCATTCAGTCCAGAAACACAAGATCTAACTTGCACTGATTCACACCACTGTGAAAAAAATATTCCAGAAGCATCAAATTACTCATGATATGAGCCGAAAATCTCTGCAATATCAGAACATATCCTCCGTGATTTATGTGATCAGTAGCTTCAAGCTCCAGCAACTAGTGCAGCTTTAGCCTCTTTGACGGCTTAAAAATGTGACCCGTAGACTACACAAAAAACAGACTTTCACACAGGACAATACGTTTGTCACTTCCTCTGAAAACAAAGCAATTTAGGAAACATGCAGCAAACACAAGCCTGGCCACACAGTCGCACAGGAAACGCACTGACTGTTTGAAGACAATAGAGGCTGAGCTGGGAGGGTTACTGTCACAGAGCAGAGCAGAACAATACAAGAGGCCTCAAACTGTTTAAAAAGACAACACACAACAGGTGTCCATCAGACACGGATCCATAATCACATAATCACAATCACCATCATCTATTGGCAGAGATTGTAAAGAATTGGTCTAACAAGATTTATATTTATTTTCAAGCTCTTAATGTTGGGATGACTTATGTTTTGAAAGGACCTGGTTTATGTCTGGTGCTCTAGAGACAGCATTGTTAGTCTGCTGGTCAGTTGGTCAGGTCCAGACTGAAATATCTCAACAACTACTGGATGAGTTGCCATCAACGGACATTTGTGTACTCTAGAGAATGAATTCAAGTGTCTACAAAAGTAATGACATTCCTGTCAACAGATTACAGCATGCTAACATGCTAAACTAGGATGTTAACATTATTCCAGCTAAACATCCACGTTAACATTGTCCTTGTGAGCATTCTAGTATGCTGGCATTAGCATTTAGCTCAAAGCATTACTGTGTTTACAGCCCAGTTCTTAAACTGTGACAAGGATGGGAGAAATTAGTAAAAATAAATTTTTAGTTGAAATGACTCAGTTGGTAAAGTCTGTGATTCCAGTGGGATAAAGAAGAGTGTACTGCATTGTTTTTTTTTTCTTGCCGAAGTAAAAGGAAGCCAAACAATAAAGCCAGGGTTGCTGGTATAGAGATCCTGCTTGCCTTATAAACATGGGCCCTACAAGGCCCAGGTGTGGCCAGGTCCAACCCCTGCAAACAGACAAACAGGTAACTGCTAACATGGCAACCGAAACAAAGGCATTGTCAAACTTGTATGTCATTACAAGTCAAACAGGCTACATTTTTTCTGTCTTTCAATGTTCTCTTAATTAGCTAATTGATTACATAATTGTTTGCACGTCTGCTTTAACTACTGCACTATCCATTTTACCCCTGCTTAGCCAAGGCTCAACGTAGGTTAGGGATACAGAGTTATGGACTCTGTGTGAAAAAAATCTGCTTTCTGTTTCGCTGCCTCAGGAATAGGATAGACTGTGGTAGGATAGCACTTGGAAATGTCAGGAGCAGCATTCCTATAAACAGAGCCTCAAGGAAGGGAAGGCTGAAGAGGGGGATATGAAGATTTGAGAGTCTAATAACGCTAGTTACTCATGAGTCAGGCTGACTAAACACCTGGTCTCTGTGATGACTCAGTATGAACTCACTACTAGAACACACCACTAATAGACACTCGTTTCATGAGGTATTACGATTAGGTAAGAAAGTCCTGAGGTGAAAGGAAGCTTCTAATTTCTGTTGCTTGTACTGTATTTTTGGACAGTTGTTGCTCAGTAAATATCACTTAGACAATCTAGCAGATTTGTGCTCACTATTTATAATTATTCCCACAGGACAACGTGATGACACCATCAGCGTTGAGAGCAGGCGACACAGGAATAGTGCAGAAGAGTCACACAGTCCTAAAGCTGCCAACGGGACGGCCATCAGGCCGGCTTCAGTATCAAGTTCTAACTATGGGAGTATCTCAGCCTTCCCTAAACTGGTGTCAGAGGTCAATCAAGAGCTGCTCACATCGGGTGCTGTGATCTTGCCAGGTAGGAGACAAGTGACTTGGACACAGTATATCAGCTGCTTTCATTTGGACCCACCAGCCTGTCTTCAAACTCAATCAATAGTCCTGTACTGTATGTTCGTCATATATCTCTGTAAACAGATGTGCTTTTTTTTTTACACAGCTTTGTTGAATACTTGATTCAGAAATGTGTCAATTTCTCTTGTGAGTGATATAAACCCTGGCAAGTTGACAAGGGTCTTGAATCACCCTGAAGGACAACCGACTCCTTGTAAATTATCCTCTACATATTACTTTCATCACAGTGAAAATAAGAATTTGACTTGATAAGAATTTGTGAGAGTGATTTGTTTTTTAATCCCTCATCTTCTTGATCTAATTTTTAGATACGTTTCAGTTCTTTTGAAGATCAAGATCATTTAAAAATAAAATAACACAGTTGCATTGCTTGTTATTAACGTGTTATTAACTTGTAATCACTTTGTTAAAAAAAAATATTATGTCGTACATAATTAGTTCATGATCTTTTGTGTGAGTTTTTATATTAGTTGCTTATTTCTAGATAACATTGTACTGTCTTTCAGGCTATTGTTACTTTTTTGCTCTAAGCAACATTTGTTTCTCGACCTACTTAGAGACTAACTACGGCATGATAATGCCAGACTCCCTCCAGCTTAAACATTCTTGACCTAGAAAATGATAGTAGACACGTCAGTGGTAAGTGTTGACCCCCTGCTGGCCTCATCTCTCTTGCAGGAAACAGAGATCGCAGTGGGAGGGCAGTGCTGCAGGTGTGCACCAGAGCTCAGGTGTGGGCTGGTGAGAGTTGCACGGTCAATGACCTCACCTGTTTATTGGGCTACTATTACTCCACGCTACGGTAAGCTTCGCATACTCAGGTTTTTGAGAATAACTCCAGTTACATTCACACCTGTCCCATACAGACCATTTTATGTTGTTTGACCCTGCAGCTGTTTTTCAGAGCGTATAGATGAATACATGAAGCAGTTCAAGGCTGTACAAAATACATGTCGTTCAAAACATAGCTGGATTTTAAAAAGTCTTGTTCTTCTGTGTTTAGAAGATCAAACAATACCGACCTCTAAGCTTTTGCTAAATATAGTTTTACATATAATCAATTGACTCTCTGAGAAAGTGCACTAACTGTAATACTTTGGTTTCAGGAAAGAAAGGTGTGATCAAGGTCTAACTGTTGTAATAGACAGCAGGAGGCAGCAGCCTGTTCCAGCTCTGTTGTCATCTCTGTCTGAATTGCAGGTGAGCCCTCAGTGGAAAATATATAATTACCAACAACTTACGCCCACAAGAGTTTTTAGGTCCTACTCAAATCTTCGTTGTCTTCTGAGTTATAACGCTGTCTCTCTCGCAGAGTTATTACACTATGGCATTCCTTACACGTTTCTTATTGTTCGACCTCTCAGTCTCTGACACAGTTTGGTTTGTTTAAAGAGGCACACCTTTGAATTTGTAGTGACTGCAGTTTCACATTTTTCTGAAAAAGGCTGGCCTCAGGGCTCTTGTGGGAAAGCCTGTGCTTACTTGTCTGTTTTTAACCACACACTGGGAGAAGGCTGGCTGCAGCCGACTTGCAAGAGACATATCATCATGTTATGATGATGAGTTTCTTACTGATGTAAGGACGATAATTCTGCAAACCACAACACGTACATTATAAGACATCTTGAATAGACATTTAAAATGGTTTAGGTGTTCATGTGAAGAATCTACATGTGTCCTTTCTTCATTTTAAGTAAAAATTGCCTGTGCTTGTTTTTTTCAGGCGTTAGTACCAAATGCACTTTACTCAGTTCTCTTTCTGGTGGACAAGGAAGGAACAGCCAAACCTGAGAGAGACATCAATGTACAGGTAAATAAACAAGTGATATATTCATGATGTTGAATGCTAGATCTGCGTAGATGTGATAAGGGATTCACGTTCAATAAGCCTGTTTGTTACTGGATTGAGATTTGATGTATGCCTATGATCTAATTTCATCACCATAGGCCATGATGACACAGCGAGCAGGAATTGGCATGTGTTATTGTTACCGTAGCTTTGAAGCGGGACAGCAGACACTCAAACTGAGGTCTGAGAGTGTGTGTTTGTGTTCATCTTGCCGCAGACTGAGACGTTGTCATCTCTGAAAGCCGTGCTGAAGCACATTGACCAAACGCAGCTCACACGAGACTTGGAGGGCACCTTCCACTATGACCACAACCACTGGATCCACTTCAGGCAGGTGGGTGTGATGACGGTGGCCATACTGTAGCCACTGTTATAAACACATTTGTAAACTTACTTACAGTACGAGCTTGGCGAGGCTGGCAATAACATGCTCGTTGCTCATAGGAAAAAAAGAAAATTGCATTACTTGGTGTTACATATAGATACAAGAAATAGCCACAGTTTGGCTTTTCTTGGCCGGTTAAAACATGGTTAGTTTGACATGTGGAAATATTGGTTTTCTTGAGTCAAACTCTTGCATTTCACACATTGGATAATGGACATTTGTTTAGTTTTCTCCACAGCGGCCTGCAGTTTTTAAGAATGGTTTGCGGACCAGCAGATGTTTTAACTGTGCTAGTACTAATAAACTCCCTCCATCTCTTTTGCCCTCTCTCACAGAAAATTGAACCATTTGCCAGCAGTTGTAGCGCAGCCATCTCCTCCCTTCAGGAGTCTATCAGCACACTGAGCAACAGCGGCAACCTGAAGACCTCTAAGGTCAGACCCACCCCCTGCGGGCAGTCTGGCCTTCTGATTTATGTGTCTCCACTGACACACAATAGCTCTCTGCTGGCCTCTTTCCTCCTAATTGCTAGTAAACTGCTCAGCAGTTTGTTGCATAGTTAACTGTTCTGACCTTTTTGCTTGCATTTGTGATCACGTCCACTGTAGAAAATGAATTCACTCATTTGATATTGTTTGCCGTTGTGCATGTTTTAATTCAGGAGGTGTCTGAGGTGATGGAACAACAGAGGCATCTCATGAAGTGTGTACTAGATGACACCCGTCTCAACAGACTGCGTCTAGAAGGAGGGACTGTCCTCGCCCGCATCAGGAAGGAAGAGGCCTGTGACAATGAAAACTACAGGTACCACACAACCACACAAGAATAGTCAATGAGTAAAAACTATGGTGGTGATAAAATAAACTTTTCATAACCTGTTTTGCCCTGTTTTCTGTGTTCATTTAGAGATGCTGTCGATATGTTGAATGCACTGTACAACCAAGTAGATGAAGAAGTCCACAAGCTTGTGATCTTGTCCAACAAGTCTCAGAAACAGTTAGAGACGCTGCTGGAGGTGCGCAAGTTTGAAGAGCAAACACAACAGGTGAGCTTAAACTCATTCACACTTGACATCTGCGATGCAGATTTTCTGCTGATTTTCTTCTCTCTTGACAAAATGGGGTACTCGGTCAATAAACAACCTGCCTCTCTTTCCAGATTAAACTCTGGTTCAGTGGTGAGGGAGAGAAACAACTCACAGCTTTGGAATCACTAACCCTGTCTGCGGCCAAAATTAAGGAGATGAGAGAGAGTTTGGAGCAGTTTCTGGAGGAGTCAGTGGTAAATAACGGCATATTTTTAACACGGACCACCCCTTATGTACAATTTTCAAAAAACAATCAGTGATAAATTCATCAGTTTTCTTCTTATTCTGACAGCACCAGCAGAGGCATGGCCTGCAGCTGGTGAAAGAGTCTCCGGAGTCGCTTCCAGGTTCTGTTCTCCTTGACTTTAAGCACCATCTGGGCTCCATCTTAAGCAGAGTGGAGAGGAGGAAGGCCCAGCTAGACATCCTAACCAACCTATATGAGTTCTATGACTCAGTAAGTATTGACCATTGTCAGTATTGACCATACTGTGGCTCTAACAGTGATAGATAGATTAATTGGTTTTTCAAATGTGTAGGCAAACCAGTGGACCGAGCACTGCCAGGATTACTTCCATCACCTAAGTCTGGACAGGACAGGTGTCAGGCTCTCATCATCTGTGGTGCAGGTCCTCCAGGATTACTACACCGAGGCATCCAAGTTCTCCATGGACAACTTTAGTACTCTCAATGACATGGTGCTGTCCCTGGAGAGTCCTCAGCAGCTGCAGCAGTGGAACACAGTGTGGCACAAATGTCAGCAGACCAAACAGCAGTTGGAAGAGACTTTGGCCCGAGCGACCACAGTGGCCTCAAACCCTAAAGCTGTTGACACACCGGCTTCTTTAAAGATCGCAGAATGCCAGATCGTCACTACAGAACAGGAGGTAGCAAATACATGTGTGCTTTTACCTGTAGAAATTGCACCGTTAACTTTTGAGGACAACAAGCCTCACTCTGCTGGGCCTTTCTCCAAAAGCCCCACTAGTTCAATCTCCTCCTCCTCACACTTCATTTTCCCTCCCGACTGTGACGGCAAACTGAGACAGAGTCCGTCCATGTTTGACGACACGGACAGCGACTGCACCATCGACTCGACCATCTCCTGCCACTCGGAGCCTGTCTACTCCGGGACCGCCCGCCTCCGCAAGCAACCACTGAAGAAGATCATGAAGAAGACCATGAGCTATGAGCTGACCCCAAGGGACAGTGGTCACTCAGATGTCAGCCACATTCATGGCTACACTGGTGTCTACATCAAGGGTTTGGAAGTGGCTAATAACGTGGCCGCGGAGAAGAAGCTGCAGAGACCTGATGTGACGAGCCCTGCGTTAGGACGCAGCCGCAGCATGTCTACGCCCTCCAGGGTCCACAACAGACGCAGTGACGGAGATGGCATGAAACAGAGCAGGTGAGGGAGTGAACCACTGATACTAAAGATAAACTGGAATATTACTTTACATGTATGTGGTGTTAAAAATGTGTGTATATCTTTAGAACATGGACAAAATACCATAAACGACAAATGGAAGGAGTGAAATCACCTTTTGCCTTCTGAAAATCTTCAGTCCTGCTCAGCTGTTGTACAAACTGTTCATTTCATTAATTTCATTTGTGTTAATGTATCATAATAAGATTTGTCAGAGACCCGTATTGAAATAGTGACACCTTATCACGTCTTTTTGTTCACCAGTAAAGTTCAGCACATCATGGATGAGATGATCTCCACTGAGAGGGAGTATGTTCGCTCCCTCAGCTACATCATTGAGCACTATTTCCCAGAGATGGAGCGCCTGGACTTACCCCAGGACTTGCGGGGAAAACGCAGCATCATTTTTGGGAATGTGGAGAAACTGTGGGATTTCCATAGTCAGTACTTCCTGAAGGATCTGGAGTCATCCTCTCACTCCCCGCTGTCCATCAGTAGCTGTTTTCTCAGACACGTGAGTGCAGACAGTCAGTCGGTGTGCCCTGAGGCGGCTCACTGACAGCTTAAAAACAACACTCAGGTCCAGAAAAAACTCGCAAAAACTGTAACGATGACAAAAACAGCTTAGCCTTATGTTTCCAGTGGAGTGTCGGGGTTTCACTATCACTGATGGTGAAACCCATACAATGATATTTACAGTCTCTTGTAGGTTCAATCATTCAAAGTGGTTGGCAAAGCATGCTGAAATGTGCATACTTTTTACTGTAGTCAGTGTTGTAACTTGTTAATCTTGTGTGCAGGAGGATCAGTTTGGAATGTATGCTCTGTACAGCAAGAATAAGCCCCAGTCGGACACTCTGCTCTGCAGCCATGGGAATGAATTCTTTAAGGTGCGTCTGGAAACTCTGCTTACACCCCTCACACAGCGGGGTGCCAGGCCCTGGGGTCAACACTAGACCAATATACGAAATGCTCTCTCAAAGCCAAAACTTAAAAACACGTTCAAAAAGCAAACACATGACTACACCAAAATGACCTGGTCATTGGTCACATGACCTGACCAATCCTATATTGGACGACATCCTATATTGATGGATGACTTTAGCTAATTGCAGATCTTTTGGTGTCTGATTATATAACTGCAATAAATGAAAGATAAAATGTATTTGAGTCAGACAAAAATAATTTCTCAGCACAATATTCAACTTGTTTACGAAGCTTTCAGCCACATTTTGTGGCCTTCCTCAGCTCCTCATCACCCATGCTGTTGTTTAAGGATTTGACAGAGATGTTTGGGTTAAAAGCATCTATGTTGATTCTATAGTTCATCTACCAGAGAGCACTGAAAAGTATATTTGTCACAGCTCCTAATGAGCCCATTTAATCCCCAAAGGATCCTTGTTTGTTTATGTTATATGTGTATTTTGTATAATATCGGCTTATATGTTGTTATTTATATTTTTAAACTCATAAGTTAGCAATGGTCAGCCTCATATGTACAACAGCGAACACAAGTGCAGTGAATCAACATCAATCAACTAATGGCTAATAAACAGCAAATAAGGAAACAAGACTCTTCATCTGTATATAAAAATCTATAATGCCATAATAATAATCCTCATGGTGTCTCTCTCCAGAATAAGCAGATGGAGCTCGGTGACAAGATGGACTTGGCATCCTACTTGCTGAAGCCCATCCAGAGGATGAGTAAATATGCTCTGTTGCTCAAAGACCTGATCAAGGAGTGCAGTCAGTCCCAGGAGCAGGAGCTGAGTGACCTCCGCACTGCAGAGGAGATGGTGAAATTTCAGCTCCGTCATGGCAACGACCTGCTGGCTATGGATGCTATTCGTGGCTGTGATGTAAGTGATGATAATGGGCACAGAGGCATGTAATGCTATGATAAATATTTTGTCAGCCAAGTACTACTTAGCGTTACTATAAGACAATCAGGTAAGACAGAGGTCTTTAAAACTATTTTTTGAATTCGAGGTCATCTTGTTATGTTTTCAGCAGAGTGAGGTCAGAATCCCACCAGGATTTGTATTGTTCTCTCTGACGCATGTGAACGGTTGTGTTTCCTTTCCAGGTGAACCTAAAAGAGCAGGGTCAACTCCGCTGCCAGGATGAGTTCATAGTCTGGTGTGGACGGAGGAAATACCTCCGGCACGTCTTCTTGTTTGAAGACCTCATCCTCTTCAGCAAGACCAAAAAGATCGAAGGAGGATATGACATTTACATTTATAAACAGTCCTTCAAAGTAAGAATTTATTTGAAGATTTGAAGATTTTTTGGCGGGCATTTTTCTATAATACACTGCTTATAATTACATTTTCTATTCTTTATGTAGACAGCAGAGATAGGTATGACAGAAAATGTTGGCGACAGCGGACTACGCTTTGAGATTTGGTTCCGTCGGAGGAAGTCACAGGACACGTTTATACTCCAAGCCAGCTCCGCTGAGGTCAAGGCTGTGTGGACAGCCATCATAGGGAAGATTCTGTGGAGGCAGGCGCTCAGAAACAGAGGTGCTTATGGGTGTAATTTCAATCTTGATATCAATGTGACATTCAGGCACTTTATCCCATTTCATGAAATTCATGAAGTTTATTTCACTTTTCATGCATTTCAGCATTGCGCATGCAGGAGATGGTGTCCATGGGGATTGGAAGCAAGCCTTTCATGGACATCAAGCCAAGTGATGCAGCTATCAGTGACAGAGCCATTGACTATATCATGAAGGGGTCAGGTGAGCTGTTCTTTTACAATAATTTTAGCCTCAGTATTATTTCTCTTCCCCTTGCTTCTCTCTCCAGTTTGTTGCATCTTCCTGATTCACACAATAATCATGCAGATAAACAACATTTCTTTGGTGAAACCACAAAGACATGGCTCTTTCTTACAGATGTTTTAATGCAAGTAGGATTTAGAGATTTTTGTCAAGTTAACACGCTAAGCCAAACTGGTCTGAAGCCATTACAACCGCAGTCAACTACTTTACATGACTTTCTTTTATGGCTTACCAGAGTTGCTGTAAACATCACATATCATATTATTGTTGATAAAAAAAACGCAGGAATTTTCATACTTTCTTCTACTTCTACTTACTTTTCATATCCTCTATGATCTCACTGCTGACTGTGTTTGTCTCTACCAACAGAGTCTAGGACCAGGGCATCCATCGCAGTGCCTTCGTTTGAATACGCCACTTCATTTAAGAGACCTCACTCCACCATCTCCAACAGCAGCACCTCCTCCTCCAGCAGCCAGTCGTCTTCCTCCCTGCTGGGCTCGCTCAATCTTCATCTGTACTCCTCACCCTCTCATCCACACACACATGCATTGACCAGCGTTCCCTCCTTTGCCCAGTGGCCCTATGACTGCATAGAAGAGGATGAGCTGGAGCAGGACACCGGGAGCCAGCCCTCCATGAGTGAGTGGCTATTTTTCCTGCTGTAGCCATGAAGCCAAAAGGCTGCTTATTTTTCATTTAAGTTAAAGAAAAAATTTACTTTGATTATTAAAAAACTGGTGAACATCAGATACAATATTTTTGAAATACCATTTTCAACACTGTAGTTTATTTGTTTTTTTAACCTTCTTGGAGTCATGGCACAAAGTCAGCAGCTCATTTGTGCATTCTCTT
>NC_040023.1:17850766-17872743 GCF_000972845.2 Larimichthys crocea
TAGTATGGCAACTACAGTCCAAAGTGTACTAGTACAGAGTAAAAAGGTATTAAAGTCTGGGCCATATGGTATATTTATTTATTTATTTAAATATGTGCGCACTTTGGATTGTGATTGTGTGTAATAGTGTTCCTCTTTTCAGTTACAAAAAAAGACACAGTCAGTTTCAGATGCAAGTTTGCGCTGCATTAGATCATATCCTGAAGTGCTTCTCCTTTTGTGAATGTAGTTTTTGCTTTTGCCTTCACGCACAAATAAAAACAATAAAGGTTAGAAAAGATGGTAATTAGAAACATTTTAGTACGATGCTGATTACTTGACTGAAGCTAGTATTGTATGTGTTTTTAAACTGTGCACTGATATGTGGTCATGTGAAACAGTTCAGGATCAAGATCGAAGAATCAAGACTGAAGAGTCTCTAGCAGCTGCTCTTTGATGATTGATGATAAAAAGCTGATTGTGTTACTGCTCAATACAGAGTCTTCTATAGCGATAAGAGTCCATTATAATGCTGGCCGAATTTAAGATAAGGACATACACTTTGGTTAGTTATTACACAATGCACCATATTACATTTTCATTTTAAGTGCCACTATTACACATTGTGTTTTAGTTGTTACATAATGAACTAAAATTAGATTCATTGTGTCAAGTTATTATATAATGTGTTGTTAAAAGCTATAATAGGATATAACAAACTGCACAAGCCGATTAGACTCATTGTAACAAGTGTGGGAAAACTTTTGTACATGAGCTGATATATTTGAAGTTGATTTTAAATAAGCTGAAGCTTTCGGTCTCGCTTATGAACTTTTTGCTGTTTTGTTTTTACCAGAGCAACACCTCTCATATAGCAGTAGGCCTCTCTACTGTGGTCTGACTCAGAGCTGAGAGTTTTTTAGATCAGTAAGTAACTTGTGTCACCAGAGTGGACATCTGTGTTGTTACCGTCACACCCTTATTAACATCTGTGAGGAACTTGTGGCCTGACTACTAATCTGTGTGGAAATGCGCTTTTGGGTTCCTTTGTTGTGTGCTGCATGGCAATGTGTCCTGATGGGTTAGAGGGCTCTCAGCGATGGGTGGTTTGTTGGGTAAACTTCTCTCTATCTCCCTCATGTTTAACACTTGATTTCCTCTGTGCATCTGTTTGACATGAGGATGAGATGTGATAAGATATATGTTGTCATGATATGTATGTTTGAATGCATGCATGCTCTGTTACAACCTTTGTTTTGGGGCTTTGGAATGCATGTAATGTTAAAAGAGTTTTTCTGTTGATGCCAGAGTTTTGTCTTTTTCAACTGTTGAACCTGTTGTTTTTTTAATGTTTTTTTAATGTTCAAATCAGTTTAATGCTTTTATCGTACATAATGGGAAAGGATGTAGGAAACTGAAGGCATGTGCAATAAATAATCACTTCAGTGTTAATATTAAAATATGTTTAAATATGTCATCAAAGAGAGTAAAAAAAAATAAATGTGTTTGCTTGTTTGGATAAGTCAGACAGAGCAAAGTGTTCTTTATTATTAATAGATTAAAATATGCACTAGCTTCCCTGAAATCTCCCCTACTGTGTAACATTCTGTATTCATTCTTTAAGCTCCAGTCAGTGATAAATGTAAAGTAATTGTCTTTTCATTTGTAAGTAGCATAAGAATCTAGTCAAAAAGATTCCATGTAAACTCATAGCAAAGTTATAGACTTTTAAATAAGTATGAAAGACGAAAGTATATACACACATTTTGACAATGGCATTGCTTTAACACTTCAATAAAATATATTATGCATTCCCCTTTACATAGTTGCTACTTTTAGAGAAGGGCATGGGAGAAATTCCACCCAATTTCAAAATAATAACTGAAAGTTTTTAATAATTCAAACCTTAAACGTTTGGTTTGACAAAATTGCGTGTGTCAAAATTGTATTGTGTGATGCCATTTTACATCTAAAGGTGTTTAAATGGGTCTCTTAGCTGACATGTATTCATTTGTATGCATAATGTGTAAAAACAACATTTTTCTAAATCCCCTTTCTTGTGTCTTCTTTCTTTCTTCATAGCTGTGAAGTCCTCAAGCTGAACGCTACTTGATGCCACAGCAGTTTGTATATCAAGAGTTCAGCCGCAGAGCACTAAGACTTCAACTGATGAAGCTCAGCTATTATGACATTTCATTATGATACTGTAAATTGGAAATTGACACATAATACACACTGCCATTATGGTACGTCAGTGGTCTGTACATTTGTTTTAATTAACTAGGTATGAATCAGTGTTTATATTGTAGATGAGTTTTTTTTTTTATTATGTATTTTACAAAACAAAAAATAGCAGACAGATCAATCCAGACAATGTTGTACTGTTGTATTTCTTTTGTTTTATTTTGTTGCCAGTCCGGTGTTGTGATAAGTTTGTACAGATGATTAAAATGTTTAAAACATGTTGTATTCATTTCTTTACCAAAGTTATGTTAAGAAGAAATAAGGTATTGCTACCAGAAGATATAATCAAGTAAAATATACATTTGAAGTCTATACAATAACAAAACACACCCTCTCCATAGTTCAGCCACTCTGACACTGAGATACCGGCTGAAAGTGTGAATGCAGCTGAAAACAGTTCATGGATATTTCCACTGATAACCAAGCACAAGTGTAAAACCACACAGAGACCCTTGCGGAGCGACAGATAGAGCAGCCCTATGAGACTCGCTGCTACCGTTACTCAAACAGACACAGAGGTTGAGAGAGATGAAGAAGTGGGTTTTCCTTCGCATGAGAGAAGCTGACATTTGTTCACCACAAATTTTTTTCTCAGTCCGAGTGAAACATCAGACGTAGACCACAGCCCAGGCTTTTAGCAGGGGTTTATCTCCAATAGAGGCAATCGAGAGAACTGAAAGCCACGCACCTCCATGTACAAAAAAAAAGTTTACTAATACAGCAGCATATCTTCTATTAGAAACTACAGTACAGTGCCCTAACCGTCTATCTACAAGCATTTAAAATATTAAGTGATTTCTTCTCAAAAAATATCGGCATCTTAAATCATGGTGATTTAGCACGTTTCTCTTTTGAGAACCAGAAGCAGAGGATTGCAGAGAGGAGAACCTCGAGCATCACGACACAAAGTTCGAACAGTTCCACCTGTTAAAAAAGATGAAGTATATATTAGTTCTACATTAGTTTTATATGTAAATATCTGGTGCTGAATGAAGTTCTTCCTTTTGTCTTACCCCCCAATGCTCAGCATATCTTGTATCCCATAGAATCAGGTCCACAGACATCAGAATCATTGCACTTACAGCTACAACAATACAGCCGCAGTTAATCATGAGGGACACCTGGAACATAAATCATACATTGATCTTTCATTATTTACTTCATATATTCAGCTAATTATCACCTTCATTGTATTGTTTATTGGGCATGCATTGAGTAGTACTTACAGTAAGTAATCCTGGATATTTGAACAACAGGTTGGAAACAAATCCAGCAATGATGAACTGCAGAGAAGAAGAATGCAGTTTAGAGCTGAATGAAAACATCAGTAAGTTTTCACACTGTTTGATTTGACAAGTCTTTATATTAAAGACAATTTGAAAGTATTTCTTTTGACTAATTCTTGAAAACCGTATAGTTATATCAGCTATATTGGTGCATGAATTTTCTCCTTCGGTTTATAATGAAGCAATTTGAGCAGAGACTTACGAGCACCCCGCTCAGGTGGGAAGCTCTGAACAAAGTGAGGAGAGAATCATTAATGTTCTGAGTTGCAGCAAAAATAATTCCCACTCCAACACTGAAGAGGCCGCTCATTATCTGCAGAGACTGACAAAGGAAGAGAGATTTTGTGAACATTTAAGTAAATATTATAGTAAATATTATAAGATTAACTTATTGTGTTAGCTTAATTTCCATTAAAATAAACAAAACACAGAAAGGATGCATGTGCTAAACAAAAATATAGAAGGTCAGTATGAGAAAATGGACTTGACATGGACATAAAGTATAAAAGACTTCAGCAAGCATGATCATCTTGTGTTTAGTCATGCATAATATTAGTTAAATCTTGCATATGCCTGATCTTTAGTATTGTTTTTGTGTATGGTTTCCATGCAAACCAGTTATTTGACATTTAAGAATACTGTCACCTGGACAGAATAATATGAAACTTCAGCCTTTACACTGACAAAGCAGAATACCACAAAACCACCCATTTCCTGTTGCTGCTGTCCAAATCAACACATAATGGGTGCAAAAGTCATTTTGGACAGCCCTCTTTCTGCATCTGTTTGTGATACACTGGATGGATTGACTTGTAAATACTTTTAGGTATTAAGTGATTATCACAGGAAGGGACACATTATGATCACTAATTCCTGGACTAAATAAAGAGCTTCTATGTAAAGACCAGATTACAATCGCTTTAACACACGAAACTAACGCTTAATGTTTGTTTGGATTAGACTCTCAGAAAGTTGTTCTTTCAATTGCATTGCTAAGAGAATTAATGCACACTGGTAGACCATGTTGTCCAGTCACTGCATGGTTGGTAGTTTGATAGGTGTCATTGAGCAAGACCCCAACTGCACCTGGTGAACAAGTCAGCACCATGCATCAGTGGAGTGCTTCACATTTTTCTCAGAATAAAGGTACGATAGAAATGTGATCTAATTTTCCAAATACTACTTTGCAATGCATCATCATTTCTATGTCCTCTTTTTGGAGGATTCATGAAAAGAAACTCTAATGAGCTACACTACTTTTGAGATTTAAAAACCAAAGTCACATGCCCTAATGTGTATGTAATACATAAACAACTATAATTTTCTTGCAGTAAAATAAGCTTAAAGTACAAACAGGGTACAACACCAACACCAGAAATCATCGTAAGGTTGAATCAACATCTCTTGTTTTTCTTACTTTACTTTGTCACTCTTACCCCCAACACTGCCGGCTGTTTCTGCAGCAGGTCATGCAGTGGCCCTTTCTCGTCTGGCACGAACTCTAACGCTTGGTAATGTTGGACCACTGGTGCCTCTCTCTCATCACCTCTGTGTGGCTCTTTCCAGTCGTCTGTGTCTGCCCCTCTCCCATCACGTCTGTGTGGCTCTCTCCTGTCATCTCCGTGAGGCTCATTCCAATTATCTTCTGATGGCTCAGCCCAGTCATAATCTTCTCCATGAATGTCCATGTCGACATCGGCACAGGCCATGGTGCTTCTCTGATCTGGAGGAATTATATTTTTTTCTCAATACAATGATTTTCGGTTCTTTAAGTTGTAGAAGTAGAAACCTTTGTGCATATTAACGCAATGCCATACAACAGTCTCGTGATAAACTGTCAAAATGAAGTTGTTGCTGACACTGTGGTGATGATTCAGCTGTTTTTTGTATTGTTGTATTGCATTAATATATAACTATAACACAATCAGCACCACAAAGTACAGCTTTAAAAGCATCGAGGACCAAGTGGACGCTCGAACAATTGTGCCAATCACATCTAAACATATTAAACAACGTAATATTTTACAGTAGTTTTTAATTGCCTCTCAATACACAGTAAAATATTGTGCAGGTGTTTCTGTTTTTCTTGTATATATGTTTGATACCAAATATGATATGGTTTTATTGCAGTTGCTCATAAACATAGTTTGTTCTTGGATTTGCAACAAACCAGAAAGAAACAATAGTAAATGAAGGTAGAATTTTAAATAACAGTAAAGTACTGAAATATTTTTCAGAATGAAGGATTAACATATTTATAGGTGCTTACAGATTCATACATTTACTGTCCAGTGCAAGACTTTCAGAGTTGAAAACTAAGTAACACTGGCTTAATGAAATCTGTTCATCAATGCCAGATCTTTTTCAAACAAACCGGATAATGACATTGCACATTTGTAGCTTTTCGGGCAACATCAAGTAAGTGCAATGTAATTCTATGTAAGTTTCTCGATCCTCTAACTTTACACAGCAACACATTAGTACAAAGTATTCACACATTTATTGTCATATACTTACTTTAGTCTTAGATGACACAAAGGTTTCGACGTACTAGAGAACATACACATGTATACACAGACTTTAAGAGGCTTATAAATTCAGACTCAAATATGTACAACAAAGCCGTTTTTTCTGGTATTTTTCAAGAAAGATTTTAGACTGATTCTTACTTTCGTTCCTCGTTTTCTTGAGAAGTGTCTATTTCACACTCTGTGTGTGTCTCGAGCAAGTGCCTGCAAACACTCTGAAAGATGAGGTCGCCTCACACCTTAACTTCCTCACTCTGCCACTGGTATGTACAGAATCATCATGTTCAGCACTTACCATCATAAGTTGTTTGTCATGGCACAGTATTTCATATTCAACAAAAACACCATTTTTCTACAGTTTATGAACACAAATAAGTTGTATATTAAGATATTAAGTCTTAACAATTTTGAATGTTTGTCAAATTCTGCGTGAAAAAACTGTGGTTTCTGTGTTTGTGTGTGTGTGTGTGTGTGTGTGTGTGAGAGAGAGAGAGAGAGAAAAGAGAGAGAGAAAAGAGAAAAAAAGAGAGAGACAACGACCATTTGCATGCTAGATCATTTCCTTGTTAACCTCATTTGACAAAGAAGAGAATTTCGGGTCTGAATCAAGATACGAGACAAAAAAAGAAGGTAAAAACCCCAAGAAACAGACTACGACAGTCATACAAACTGCTTTAACATTCTTTACTTTGCTATTCTTGTTCACAGGAGAATGAAGAAGACATTTGTGTGTGATGAATCAATGATCATCACCATTCCCATTGGGAGTGTAAAAAGCGCTCGAGTGGGTCAACTGATGCCAGAGAGATTTCAGTGTGTGTACAAAGATTCCTTCAAGATCTTTGTTCTCAATGGAAAACCTAAACCTCTCGGAGTAAGTTCAGTTGTTTTTTTTTACACAAGTGGATTCTAATCACAAATTTGTATTTGTGGCATTATATTACAAACAGAAAAAGCAGCATTGTAATGAGATATTTTTATGTCTTTTTTTTCATTTATTATGATTTATTAGGCAGCCCAAGCCATTGCTGGTCTGTTCATTGTGATTCTTGGCCTGATCTTCTCTCAGACTGGAGGTCTGTCCTCCAACGCATGGTCCAACATCAAAAACTACACTCTACCCTGTGTTGTGGTAAATACAAATGCAAAACTAAAATTTAGATTCACTGCCATAAGTTATTATTAGATTCATGTGATTCTGTGAGAAGTCTGTATAATTAAGGAAATGCAGTCGGATTGATGATGAACAGTATATCCATCTATATCTACATCTGTTCTTCTTCTTCCTTTTGCTGCTGAACATTTCAGTTTCCTTAAAGTTTATCATCATATTATCTTAAATTAATATATATATGTTTTATCAATATCTTAGTATGTGGTTGCTGGTATGCTGTCCTACGCTGCCGGACGACGCCCGAACATGCATGTGGAAAGATGAAAATGTAGTTTTAAAAGTTTTAAAAGTTTTTTTTTTTTTTTTAATCAGACTTTTGTTTTGCTTTATTTTTCTTTGAAAACTTGCACCGGTAAGTACAAAGTGATTGTAGCCAACAAACATTTTAGTCCAACAGATGATGAAGGAGATGTGGGGAAGGGAAATATTTAATTTGGATTTTAAAAATTGTGCATATAATGTATAAATCTCATAACTTAAACAAGCTGAAACTCATTGACTAATCCTAGTTTGCAGGGAAATTAATTAGTATTACAGTGTTTTTTTCTTGCTAATGATTTCCATTTTCTGCCTTTTACACCTTCCAGTCAAAGCTTTCATTCTCTCTGAACATCGTCAGCTTATTCTGGTCGATTGTGGCTGCTTGCTTTTGTGCAGTCAATTTGGCAGAACCCAGTTTCGAGGTAAAGGAAAACAGCCATTGTCATTTATTAAGAAACATCTGCTGCTCTCTGAAATACAATAAACGTGTGTTCACTTCCACCTCTGTCTCAACAGCTTTCAGATCTCCATAAAGGAATCCGTGGACTGATCATGACCCTGCTGGCTGTTGAGAAGCTGATTGCTATATTCTTGATCTACTGGTTGAGCAAAGCTATATGCAGAAAACATTTCAACACTTTGGTATGTAATTTTCTTCAAACACACAGCAAATACAGATACTGTAAGGGGTCAGTAACTAATAGTGGTCATTCTTTTTTCTACAGCCCATCGTACTGCTCAAACAGGCAGACTGAGTTTAAAGGTTTGACGGAGCTCAACAATTTATATGCCCTCAACTTACAGCAGACAAAGAATGTAAATTAATTATTGTTTTCATTTTAGAAGTAGCTGGAAAATATGCAATTTAACTGTTTATAATGCATTGTTTAATAATGTTATAACTGTATAGACCATCAGTAAAAAAAAAAAAAAAAAGTATTGGTGTTCTGATTTCTACGTCCTGCAGAATCTTATATTGTCATCTCTCCACCTCCAACTTCAGCATCAAACTGTCCTTAAGATTTAATTTAATTGCTTTTTTATCCATAGCGCATTTTACTTTTTTATACTTACACATTCACAGATTTTTTTATTATTATCATTGCCTCTGTTCGTTGTAAATAAATGTGTAACTCTGTTTTGTGCAAATAAAGGTGATTATTTTGTTGATTAAAGGTTCATTTGTCCTCTTGTGGAAGACATTGTCCTTTGGACAATGACAAATAACAGCCAAAAATAATTAATTTAGTTGGTTTTCAGGTCAGCAGCGTTATGATCTAAAATAGTAAATCGACATTCTGTAACACATATTATGCTATTAACAACAAATGAAATGTTCTTTGGGCTCATAAGATAGGATAGTTACAAAAAGAGGAAGTAATAACATGACATATAACAGTGTATTCCCAGAGAGAACAAGCCACAATTTACTTGATATGTTACGTCCAAAAATATATAAATACCTGGCATGAAAATGTAAAGTTTTAGGTACTTTTGTGCACCCAAATCTGTTCTGCAGCCTCTGAAACTGATCCTTTCCCCTGGGTAGAGGTCAGTGGTACTACAAAACATGCTCTTTACAACCTTGGTAGAGGTCAGTGGTACTACAAAACATGCTCTTTACAACCTTACTGCTCATATTTTTAGTGCATGTATAGCTACAGTAGGTAAGCTTTTTAATCAACCCATTTGCTCAGTTTAATGAAAGTGTAGAGATCAGGAAACTCTTGCACATGCTTCTTAATGAAAAAAAAACGACAGGGACCCCTGCTGGGAGCTGANGAAACTGATCCTTTCCCCTGGGTAGAGGTCAGTGGTACTACAAAACATGCTCTTTACAACCTTATTGCTCATATTTTTTGTGCATGTATTGATTGTATAGCTACAGTAGGTGAGCTTTTTAATCAACCCATTTGCTCAGGTTAATGAAAGTGTAGAGATCAGGAAACTCTTGCACAACGACAGGGACCCCTGCTGGGAGCTGAGGATGTTTTTTTTTTTTTTATGAGCCAACACATGGGGGCGATAAACACACACCAAATGAAAGTTAAAGTATATTTACCTTTCAGCCACAGATGTATTCTAGGAAACATATTCATTTGACATTCAAATAACTGTTGTGAGTGTTGCACACTGTTCAAGTCCCTCAAATCATGTCATGCATTTTTATTTTTATTTTTAAAGATAATAACATAAGGAGGGTGACATTTTAAAGATAAATCCATTAATTTGGTGCACACAGAAGCAGTCAGTCAAGCTTTTACTCAACTCAACTCAACTCAACTTTATTTATAAAGCCCTTTAAAAACAGCTGCAGCTGACACAAAGTGCTGTACATAAAATAGAACATGAAATAAGACATATAAAACAAAGAACAATATAAAAACAATAATAAACGATAAAACAATGTTAAAATAATATTAAAGCAAAAACAGAAACAGAGTCTCATGCTGGGTTAAAAGCCAAGGAATAAAAATGGGTCTTAAGACGTGTTTTAAAAATGGACAGTGAAGGGGGCTTGTCTAATGCGTAAAGGGAGGTCATCCCACAATTTAGGACCAGCAACAGAAAAGGCCCTATCCCCTCTGAGCTTCCGTTTAGTTTAAAGTTTAAAGTGTTTGCATGGCATGGAGGTCACGCAAAAAAAAAACAAACAAAAAAAAACAATGATAGCGGCACATGATGAAGGAAGACATGGGGACTCTTCCGCTTTGGGACACTCCCTACAACCGTGCACACCAATCACAATCAAAAGTGAACAGTTTCTCTAAAACTGTCTTCCTCTTCTTTTAACCCTCTCTTGCTTGCTTTCTCACTCAGCTGTCAAACTCTCCCGGGTAGCTGTGTGACATTTTATATACATGCATAATATATATATGTAACAGTTTCCTGTGGACACAGTTGTTGGTGCAGGTCTCTCTCTCTCTCTCTCTCTCTCTCTCTCTCTCTCTCTCATGCTGCTCCTCTCCTGACCGCGTCCATCGATGGCGTCCTTGTACAGCGGCGGCTCTCACACCTTAAGCAAGGATGATGTGAATTACAGAATGCATTTCCGGATGATAAACGAGCAGCAGGTTGAGGACATCACCATAGACTTCTTCTACAGGCCGCACACCATCACGCTGCTGACATGCACGGTGCTCAGCCTGATGTATTTCGCCTTCGCGAGGTGAGTTAGCCTTTAGCTTTAGCCTTAGCTCGGCGCTAGGAGGCTAGTGATGCTGTGACAGTGCCAGGTACACGGAGGGAGGCTTTGCTGCTGTTTTTATCACGTTTCATCCACATAAAAACCACTGGAACAACTTCATATGTTTGCCATGTTTATTCAAGCTGAAGGGAAAGAAGTGTTTATGACATAAAACGTCTGTTTTCATCTGCTGGCTTTAGCTACAACAATGTAACAGAGCAAAGGAAACGAGTCACAGCACAGAGGTGATTTATTTATCTGCCTGTTTGCCCTGCACTGATAATATGAGAAGATATGTGAGGCTGATTCACATCAGGACAGATGTTAAATAGACACAAAGCACGGACTGTGTATATAAAGGACTGTCTAACATGCTGATATTTATGTTTACCCCCCCCCTAACTCTGCAGAGATGATGGAAATCCTGACAGTAACCTCTGGGTGGGGCTCATCCTGGTCATCTCCTTTTTCCTTGTCATCAGTGTTTTGGCATTTCCTAACGGTGAGCAACAACAAAAAAAAGAGCAATGAAGTCAATGTCTTTTTGTAGTCAAGCCTGTTTGCATAGCGCCTCAGTTATCACAGTAAAGCTTTATATTACACCTTTTTAGTCAGAGTAAAGAAGAGCCTCGATAAGGACCTCATTATCGAGACTCATCCAGCAACAGGAAGAAAAGCGTCCATGCATATGAGGACTAAAAGCGTACAAAGAATAGCTTGTCTCGTCCTTTTTTTGCATAATGAGAAACCTGTTTCCATTCATTCACTTGTCGTAGATCATAATCTCTGACACTGTGTCTTTATCTGCCTCACTCCAGGTCCATTCACTCGACCGCATCCAGCGATATGGCGAATAGTTTTTGGTGAGTGTTGCTAAAAGTTTCCAAGGATTTTTTAAAAAAGCTTGTTTGGGTTTTGTTTGTTAAATTTCTCCCCCTTCTTCTTCATGTCTCTTTGCTGTTTAGGTCTGAGTGTGCTCTACTTCCTCTTCCTTGTTTTCATCATTTTCCTCAATTGGCAGCAGGTAAAGCAGCTAATGTATTGGCTGGACCCAAACCTGCGTTATGCCAAGAGAGAGGCGGATATAATGGTGAGTGATGTAGGCTTACGCACACAAACACAAAGAGAGAGAGAGAGAGAGAGTGATTAATTTGCATGCACCAGCTGTGTTCCACTACCGAGGGATTATCAATCATTGTAATGAGGTTGTCTGCGCTGCTCTCTGCAGGAGTATGCTGTGAACTGCCATGTCATCACCTGGGAGAGAATCCTGAGCCATTTTGACATCTTTGCCTTCAGCCATTTCTGGGGCTGGGGTATGAAAGCCCTGCTCATCCGAAGCTATGGCCTCTGCTGGACCATCAGTATTACCTGGGAACTTACTGAGGTAAGGAAGCACGCAGCAGATGAGGTTATCGTAAAAGTTCGCAGTTAATCAAATAAGATGCAGACTCTTATAGCTTCTTAATCTCCACAGCTATTCTTCATGCATCTGCTGCCTAACTTTGCCGAGTGCTGGTGGGACCAGGTGATTCTGGACATTCTGCTGTGTAATGGAGGAGGCATCTGGCTTGGCATGACTGTCTGTCGCTTTTTGGAGATGAGGACCTACCACTGGGCCAGTATTAAGTATGACCTTGCAGTCTGGAAATGAATCACAACAGTGTTACAGTTTCATACAGTACCAAGAGAAACGCTTCCCTAACCATTTATACGTTGTAAAAAAAAAAGGGAAGTGGGATTTTTATTGTAAGCCTGGCACATGCAGTAATACACTATACACCTTTGATTTAAACCGAAATGTAAAATATATCCATAAAGGGGGATATCACAAGATAAAGATAAAAGATAATGGAGTTATTTGGGGCCTTTTATTCTCTTTTTTTTGTTATGAGCCCAATGAAAGGTAGCTTCACTGTGTTCATCAAGTGTTTGTTTTTTTTATATTTCATTCATAACTTTTATCCACGCTATAAATGAATGGCTTGCGTGTAATCTTTCAGTTAAGTCACAATGAGTAACATAATACACGAGTAACTGCTATCGTTAGATTTGCTTCTGTTCTTTTGTAACATTATGATAAAAACTATTCCGCTTTAGAAACCATCTTAAGATACATGAATTGTTGTTTTGAAATATGATCTCACAAGGTCATCAAGGTAGGAGTGGAACTTGAATGATTCATGTGATGGCATTGCTTTCATCGGGCTTTGTCTACTCCTCTAACATAATACTTATTGTAAATCTATCTGCAAGTCTTTGTAATCCTTCTTTGCTTCCCATCCAGGGACATCCACACCACCACGGGGAAGATCAAACGAGCCGTGTTGCAGTTTACCCCTGCAAGCTGGACCTATGTGCGCTGGCTTGACCCGAAGTCTTCTTTGCAGCGAGTGACTGGTGTCTATCTGTTCATGATCATCTGGCAGGTGGGTCACTGAGAACACCTCTCGCTGTCTCACGGTGACTAAGTACTGACTAGTCGGGGATCATCCCATGTGCTTTGCGCGCTAAGTCCAAGCTAATCTAATTTTCTCCTGTGTTGTTGAAATCTAAAACCCGTATCACATGGATCCATATAATACATGAGTGTCGACACATGCAGATAATCCTGTAACAGTGAAAGACAGGCTGGATTAATTAGGAGCAATTTATGGTAATAAGAAAACCATGGATGGAGAACTTGAGTAAGCTCCATTGCTCTCCACTGAAGAGTCAAATACAGCTGCCAAATTTCAAGCCACTGGCTGCTATGGTGATGAAAGCTGCTGTTTCTCTCATTTTTCTACAGTGATGAAACAACACTGTCCTCCCCTCTCCCTCACTCAGGAAGCTCCTAACTCTCTCCAGGCTTTAAATAGTAATTACCAGTCTTTGTGAATTAGTTGAAGAGACGTGGGACGGCTCAGCTCTTCTCACTTGAGCTGCCCTTCTTCACTTGGTTCAGCCACGCAAGGCTCCGGGCCAAATGAATGAATAACGCGACAGCGCGCCTCCATCTCATTATCTTGCAGTGCGGGTGAGAAGGCTTGAACAAAGTGTCCCCTTAAATGAACTGCTCGTATTGTTGCCAATTTGTTAATCCAAGTGTGACTCGCCTTGTAAGAGAATCTTTGTCAGTGCCTCAAACCAAAGTGGCTGAACAAAACAATCTATATACTGTACATGGCCGGATACAAAAGAGAAAAAATCAAATATTCTTTTTGCTGGAAATGACCAGGAGGTAGTGTAGAAATCCTCAGATTTCACTGCTTAAAAGAGGAAGTTATAGCAGGCAACATTTTGTATATTTCTTTCACAATTGCTGCGATTGCCCTGTAGACATTTTAACTACAGGCTGAACTGCTTGACCTTTTCAGTGCATCTGCTTGTAATAAACCACTAATTAACAGTCTCATTGCCAGTAAAACCTTATTTACAGCCGACATTTTGACTCGTGGAACACAGGTGTAACTCATAACATTAATAATAGATGCATTGCTTGAAGCAGGGCCATTTCCAGGGTTCTGCTTTGATGTATGTGGCCTCGCTGGCACATGTTAATGGAACAAAGCTGTCACTGAATGTTATTTGCTTTACACCTGTGCTTGTCCTGCTATTACTTCAAAATGTGTGACGTGAGAGATTTATGGGCCCTAAAAACAGAGACCGGTGCATGCCAAAGCCACCGGACAGGCATCACGTGAGGAAACATTTGACTGTGTAGATAAGACACTGCTTTAATCTACAGGCACCATTTAACGGTTTAACTGCTGCAGCTGTTTATTGATTATAATATAAACAAATGTGTTAATGTGCTACGTTTGCAGAAGATAATTTGACATGTCACAGTAGGAAAATCATAATTGTAAATAATAAAAAATTATGTTGAATGTATTCCATTTAGCTGCTTCAATTTCAGGGCCTTACTGTGTTTATGTTAACACCTTTGCTTTCCTATTATTATGACAGGTCAAACTGTCTGCTGTAATAAAGGCCAAAATATAATGCAGTTCATAAGTAGTACAACAGTGAGAGTTTTTTGTTGTGCTGGCTCTGGCAGACTGAATTTGCTGATTTGCTGCTTTAAGGGTGTTGAAGGGTACTCACATCCATAGTGGGTGAACGTAGTAGGAGCTGTTGCCCATTTCATTCATACAGTAACTTTACAGCACAGTGCAGCAGGATATTTTAACGTATCGTAAAAGTAACCAATAGGTTTTTAGGGCCAAACAGTACAATGTTCGTGACTGGTTGAGTCAACTTACCTGACTATGATGATGATGATCCAAAAACACAGTGAAACAAGCAGCATCATCGTGGATTGATTTTGACTATTTATGGTTTCAAATGTTCTGCAACCAAACGTTAAGTATGAACATGCTCTGTATCAAAACACCATTGTGTTTATAATTCTTGTTGTGTTCAAACATGAAAACTTTATTTTCTTCCGTCTGCTTCCTTCTTTTGTTCACAGCTCACAGAGTTGAACACATTCTTCCTCAAGCACATTTTCATCTTTCCTGCAAGCCACGCTCTCAGCTGGTGTCGGATCCTGTTCATCGGTATCATCACAGCTCCAACAGTGAGGTAACAACACAAACGACAGTTTTCTGAGTTATTATATTATTATCTCTAGAAACCGATAATGCCAGATTTGTTATACTATATATGGTTCCAGATGAAATTTACTAACCTTTGTATTATGTGTGTTTTTTTTGTTTTAGACAGTATTATGCGTACCTTACAGACACACAGTGCAAGAGAGTTGGGACCCAGTGCTGGGTGTTTGGGTAAGTGAAATCTAAACTGTAGCTGCCACCAGTAGATTTTTTTTTTCCTTTCAAGAAATACCCCTAAAATGAGTTGTACTACTTCATAGATTTTTATGGAAACTGTAGTGTAACACTGGTGTACATATCAAAAAGCCACAAGCAGTGAGAGCAGATAGGAGGAGGTGATATCTAATCCACAAGGGTAATAAATTACACAAAGCAAATGTCAGTGAGCATAGCGCTGCTCTCAGGTAAAAGTCACGTTTGGCCATATTTGGAGGACGTTTACTACAGGTGGGTCAGAGGTTTCAGCTGTGTGTGTTGTTTTTTTTCTCCACTCAGGGCAATAGCCTTTCTGGAGGCCTTGGCGTGTATTAAGTTTGGACAGGACTTGTTCTCCAAAACACAGATCCTCTATGTGATCCTCTGGCTACTGTGTTTGGTAAGACCACAAACACATTACAGCATTTCTGTGTCAAAATGAATTACTGTGGCTTTAAATACATGAAATCTTTTGCAAACATCCTATCATTATTCACATACCTGTCTGTTTTAACAAAAAAAAAAAAACGTTCTGAAACATGACATTTTCTGTTCTGTAAGTTACTGATTATGGATTTTTTTTCATAAATCAGTAAACAGTCTCTGTTATGTTTGATCTGTTTGTAGGCCTTCATTACATTCCTCTGTCTATTTGGAATGGTGTGGTTTGCTGAAAATTATGGTCCAAGAGAAAAGGTATGTTTATTGCTTTGTCATAGCTTCTGCTATGTCATGTAGTTAATAGAAAGCAACATATGTTGATCTTTATTCTTGTTGGAGATGAATGGAAACAAACAAAAACCTCTCTTGGACATGCATCTCATTATGTAAATAATGCAGCAGTTTTCCAAGCACAGTGTCAGAGAGTGTGTGCCTGAGTGAGTGTAAAAGTTGGCAAATGTACTAGGTCGACCTAATAACATTTACATAACACTTTTAAATACTCAGACACGTCTTGTTCACCTTAAGGGCACTCTGATAAGATATTTATTCATGATGGAAAAATTACATTTTCCCTTGACTGTGTGGGGCAAAAAAAGGTAAAAAAAAACCAAACAAAACCACAATAATAATCAGACCGGCAGCTTATCCATGCCAACTCCATGGATAAAGTGGATATCAAGCAAAACACTTTAGAAAAATTCTGTGAGGAAAAAAGGATTTAATCCGAGTCTCGAAATTAACCTCTCTTCTACAGTTGTGCACAATTGAACAGTAGAAGGTGGGCAGCTCTAATTCTGTTTAAAACATAAAGAGATTGAATGAAATTGAAAAGAAAATGTATTCAAGGATTCACTGTGAGTCCCTCACAGTCACGATGATCATGAGCTAATGGCAGAATAAGTTTTGTAATCTATCATCGACACGGCCTGTGAGAAAGCTGAGAACACTGTCCTTCCTTTCTTCTCAACTCACCGCTGGTTTCAGCATCGGCAGCACTCCCTCTCACGTGTCAGGTGACAAATATCGCACTACCGTAGTGGCTTTCTGTCACGTCTAAATAAAGCTGCAACACTCATTATAAAAGACAGTCGTTCTTGAGCAGGTTGGTGAAGCAAGGCGAGTATGTGCTCCACATATGTTGCCCTTTGAAGTGTGCTATGTTTCAGTGACCTATGAATGCTGCACAGTCAGTTAGCTGCTGTATGTCCCCTGTCCAGTTAATGGTATGTGTGTCATGTGACTGACCTCCTCTCCTCTAACAGAGCTTCTCAGAATGTGAAGACAGTAATTACGCAGAATCTGCTGACTACATGTCCGAAGGATTTAAAGGTACAGTGCCTTTACTGTAAATTATCAACCACACAAAAAATAAAAGTATAGATTCATCTTCAGATGTATTTCTGTAAAAGGCTGACCCCTAGTGTTTGGAATCATGTCCTACTCAAGATGTTAATGTGTAAAGATCAGTTACGTCTTTTTATAAACTCATCTCCAAGCGTTTGACCCTCATGTTCCAGGAGAGACGGAGGTGGACAGCGACGGCGACAGCCCTATCACCAGACGTAGAGGGAAAAGTTTAGGAAAGACCAAATCCATCAACGGCCTGGACAGTCAGTAGGAGTTGGAGCTAGATGCTGGTGGAGTGACTCCTGAACTCACTCCAAGGAGCCAGGTGGGAAGGTTCACAGGTTGGAAAAAAGAGGGGGTAAAGATACAGCCACTTCCTGGTGTAATTGAAGTCTAGAAAACCCCCCACCCACCGTAAGAGGGAGTAGAGACAGGAGGGACTAAGTGGATGAACAGGTCCCATGCAGTGTTAATAGGAGTGCACAGAGGCTTGGACTACAGAGATGCACACTTAACTGTGTGCTGTAGTCATAAAAAAAAAAGCTCCTAAACCACTGATCACAGGTTTCTGTGTGAAGAGAGAGAAAGAGGTATTTTGTGTGTGTGTGTGTGTGTGTGTGTGTGTGTGTGTGTGTGTGAGAGAGAAAGAGGTGGCAACAAAAACTGCCAGTTATAGATGTGACTGCATGATCATTGTAGCTGATAGACTATAATTTACAAACATTTATCCTACGATACAGTATATCATTGATGGTTATTGTACATTTGACTGGTTTACACCAGCTTTAATTCCAGTATGTTGGTCAACACATTTCAATGTTAAAAGCCATGATGTAGAATTTATCACATTAACTGGAGCCTTTATGTTTATAACACAGAAAGGCTGAAGTCCTCTTTTTTTTATTATTAGCATCTGTTACTGGTAGTCTATTTGCATCATAGATGTTCACACTTGTTTCCTGGGCAGGATTTCAATGCAAGACAGCTTTAGCTTGGTATCGACTGAAGTTTTGTGTTTGACCTGGAACAAAGCAAAGCACACGGTTTAAGCACTTTCCAGAATGTTTTGCAAATACTGTACATTTTGTAATGTTTGAGTATTTTGTGAATCATTGTGACCTTGAGTGATTTTACTCTCCTGTCCACGTGGCTGCTATCTTGTTTTTTCTTTTTCTTTTACTGTACTGATATAACAGAGGGCAATTATTCAAATTCCTGCATGTGTTCCTGCAGGCTCTACCTGTCGGTGTGTGCGGGTGGCTTCGTTTTACTGTCGACCTTCTTGTTATTGCATATATTGCATTTGCATGGCTGTGTCAAATCAAATCAAGTGTTTTAGTAGGAAAATGTTACAAGAGTAGTCAACAGATCTCTATATAACACCGCACACCAGGACACCAGTATTGTTCTTTTTATGTCTTTCACTGTCATTGTAAGATTTTAATTGTGCCTGTTTGCATGTTCTTTTTTTTTTCATTCCCCAACTTTTCTCAATTTGTTCTCAGACTAAATTTTTGCTTTTTGTGTTTGATTCTTCGACGCTTCGAGTGCTTTACTAAAACGTTTATTTTCATCCGCTCCGTCGGCATCATCTCAGTACAGATATATATCATTCATAATCCTCGACAATCCAGATGTTGACCTCTGTGCAATGGACCAGGCTCCCGTGCTACAGTAGACACTATAAATGGTACATTATCTCTGGATTTAGATGTCATTTGCCAAAAGCAATTCCGTTGAAGATGACTTGTGCTGTTCTTTTTCACTGTGAAATAATGAAACATTAAATTGTTTTACATTTCCTCTTAAACTCTTCCTCTCTTTTATTTATTTATCATGTTTGGCTTTAAATAGAGCAGCAACACCACACCTAAAAACTACTTTCAACACTAAATTCCTTTGTTACTCATTAAGTACACTTTGTAGACAGACAGGCAGATCATGAGGAAAATTCAAGCCAGAGACACAATAAACATGCATTAAAATGAACCTATACTACAGTAAACAAGCGTTAAAGTTAACCTATAATATAAATTTGTATTTAATTCAAACTTGCGCTGAGATCTTCAGAAAATAGAAAACTATATAAAAGTAAAAATGGAAATAACATGTTTATAGAAATAAAATGAAATTACAAATAGAGATAAAAACTATATACATTTAATTCAGGCTGTAGACACTGAATGAAAGTCACACTGTCAGTAGTCTAGTGTAGTATGAATAGTATCTTTTAATTAGCCGTTTGACTACTTAACAATAGGAAATCATGAATGACCTTGCTCGACCCCTGAAGAGTGCCCTGCTGCAGCAAAGGAGTCCCGGATTGGCTGACTGAAGCACAGCCGGGCTCAGATCAGATTTCACTTGGTCTGCACACCATGAAACTCAGACTGAAATAGCTGCCTTATGCTGCTGACCTATAACAAGATGTTTTTGAAGGTACCATTGATGTTCCCTTTGGAAAGAACAACAAAAAGCGTTGTATAGTCATAAACATGAACAGTAGTAGCAGAGGTAATTAGTATTCTCAGCAGTTGTCACCCCACGGTGAGTATTCAGACACACTAAAACATCTCCTGGCCCTGAATCCAGTCAAATATTTAAATACTTGCATTTTTTTTACTATGCAGATAAAATACTGAATTTTCTGCTGTTTCTCCAGGTTATGTTTGTAACCAGTTAACTTCCTGCTTGTGTCTAAGTTGATTTCCTGATGAGGGCAGCAGAGTGCCTTGGTGTTGCACAAAATGTCACGTGACCCTTTGGGCCTAAAGCACAGGACATGAGTGTGTTGACAAAAATGTTGTAGCGCTCTGCTTTCATATCCCTTTCTTCATCTCTCTCCACATCTCACTTAAGTCTGTCTTCCTTTTTCTTGGTTTTCTTGGTTTTCTGAACCTCCTGCAGCCTGCATCCGTTAGTTTGTATCAGTAAGTCATGGCAAAGACTCCTGGTTCCCCAAGTCGTGGCAGCCTGAGTCCTGAGAGGATTCTGAGAGAGATCCAGATCAACTTACTGGAGTGTAAAGTCTGCTTCGAGAAGTTCAGCACTCAGCAGAGGGAGCACAGACCACAGACTCTTTCCTGTGGCCATGTACTTTGCAGAGAATGCATCACGGCTCTGTCACACCCTCTCCTGAGGAAGCTGGAGTGCCCGTTCTGTCGACAGCTGTGCAGCATTGACAGCACCTCCCACTGCCTGGTTCTTACTGACCTGCAGGAGCTGTTGTTGTCCTATGCTCCTCCTCACAGGCCAAAAGGAGGCCTTGGCTTAGCCACAAGTCTGACATCCGCAGCTCTGCACCTCTGTGCAGCTTTTGGTGGGTGGGGGACTCTTATCAACCCAACTGGGATAGCTGTTTTAGGCTCTTCAGGGACGATGGTAGTGGTGCATGATGCAGAGAAGCCAGTGGTGGTGTTCAGCTCACAGGGCAAGAAGCTGCAGAGTTTTGGGCAAAAAGGACGAGCCAGTGAGGAGATCTGTTACCCGGTGGATGTGGCAGTGACTCCCTGTGGTTATGTGGTGGTGACTGATGCAGGCGATAAAGCTGTGAAGGTTTTCACGTCCAGGGGGAAGCATGTATCGACGGTCAAAAATTCTTTCAAGATGCCCTGGGGTGTAGACACAAACAGCTGTGGGCACATCCTGGTATCGGACGTCCAGGCTGGCACACTGTCCCAGGTAAAAGTGGACTATGCTCATGGTCTCCTTCAGGAGCATCAAACAGCCATTTCAGACCTCCAGCATCCAAAAGCAGTGGCGTGCTGTCAGGTAACTGGGAACATAGCAGTGATGGAGTATTTACCTCATGACACACATCCACAAGGGGGGCAACAACACACAAGGCTGAGAGTGTTTTCAAAAGACTTCCACCTCCTTTATCAGACCGACAGTTTCAGCCTGACCCTGCAGTCCATGGTGAAGCTAAACATGTCAGGCGTGACCTTTGGCAGAGATGGAGATGTGATTGTGATTGACTCCAATCAGGGGATGATTTGGAGTTTGGGGAAGCTTCAGAATGGCCCAGCCCTCACTCCTCTGGTGGGAGACCACCTTGTCCGACCGACTGGACTGGTGTCACTGAACAACATGCTGGTCGTTTTGGACAGCGGAGACCACACAGTGAAGATTTATTCTGCTAAAGCTGATGCAGGGCCCATCATATAGCTCATGTACGAACAGGCCTAGAATATGTGGAAACTATGTAGCTTATCATATTATAAAGTGATGAAATGATCTGGCAATACAAGTTTTTATCAATGTACTGAAAAAAACATTAAAAATGATAAATGTGAATATAATAAAATAAGTAAAGGTATGGGCTAAAGTATGCTTTGTTTTGCACATAAGAATATCAATATGCAACATTTTGAGACAGAACATGTTGCGCAATAATAAAAATATAAATACTGGACACTTTCACGTTTGTGGCCACAAAAATCCTTCAAATTACACATTACATATGAGGGAAAAATCACTTTTGGTTGACGTGGTCACAGTTCATGTCCACAAGGCCATAAACCTGTGATGACAGGTCAGACAAATAAAAAAATCCTTCACCATAATGGGGTTTAAATTTAAGTCCCATAAAATGCAGTTCACATTCTATAATTGCACTTAATGCATGTTTTAAGATCATCACAGGTCTTTGGGTGTGTGTGAGATATACAGATAAACAAATAATAATATGATAAATTACACAAAAGATATATTTAAAAAAATTACTTGTGA
>NC_040023.1:17872866-17915694 GCF_000972845.2 Larimichthys crocea
AATTCTATATAATATATAATATTTACTATTATTTTTATTAATCTCATTTTGATTCTGGACAAAAAATAGTTAAAACTGTTTAATTAGTGTGTGTGTCAGAGACATGTGTCAGACAAATGACTATCCAAACCTATTTTTAATAAACCCTCTGCTCTTCACTCTGTTTTTAAATGACACTTATAATGGGTCTATGTAAATCAACTTGTCAGACAGCCACACATTTCTCGTCCACTGGTTATTTCTCCCCCCAATAAGCGGCGCGGTGCGTAAATCCTTTCCCCCTCTTTGGCACAGCCGTCTCCAGACTGCCAGAGGATAGCAGTCGTGCTCCCAGTGGAAGATGGCGGTGGGGATGCTGTCTGGGGCTGGAGCAGAGTGCTGGATTTGCACAAAAAGCGAACCCGGATGGATATAAAAGGGAAAAAAATGAACATATTCCCATCTCTTCTCCTTGAGGTTTGGACTCGTTTGGGGTTGTTTAACTAGAGCCCCTTTTTTTCTGGCAGAAATCCGGGCTTCTTGTCGGGGATTCACAGACTATATACATTGATAGATCGGCGCATAGGCAGGGTGGGAGTGAAAAGTGGACGAAAATGTCGGATACAAAGGTAAAAGTTGCAGTGAGAGTTCGGCCCATGAACCGCAGGGGTAAGTGTTAAAGCGATGATTTCTTTTTTTTTTTTTTTCTGTGTGCAAAACTCAGCATTTGTGGATTCATGCTACATTAGAATAAAGTTTGGGATTTCATCGCCATTGCTGCTTTTCGCTTTAGAGTTTAGGAGCCTGAGGTCAAGACTTGAGCATGATTTGTGGAAAGTAGCTCGGATTTTTTTACTTTTCACACCCCCGCAATTTCTGCTTTACTTCCCCAACAAACTTCTTTCCTCTACAGAAATTGAACTGAACACAAAATGTGTCGTGGATATGGAGGACAACCAAACAGTTCTACACCCACCACCTTCAAATGCAAAAGGAGAGAACAGGTAAACAAAGCTGAAATGCTGCCAACACTTTGTGTTTGCACATGAATACAAGAAAACTGCATTATGTCAAGCAATACAGTGTTTGATTTGTGTTGTGGCTGAGGCATCTTTTGCCTCGCTGTGGTTACTCTGTGTGCAAAAAAACGTCTTTGCAGTACACGTATGGGGACACTGGGTGTTTGGGAAATGTCTGCAAGTGCAGAAAAATGCAGGCTGCACCCTCACTGCAATAACTTTATCCCACCCTGGTTGTAATACAGTAACAATAACATTCAAGGTTAACGTATAGCTATTCATCCAGTGGGCTCCTGGACCACATGTCTGGCTCAGATGTCTGAAAAATACTTATGAATGATAGAAAGCTTGATCCCGACGCACAGTAATGAGCTTTTATTTTGAAATTAAGCTATTTATTTACATAAATGCCAGCAAATAAATGCAGCAGACAGACAGTAATACTGCACTGCTGCTTGCTGCTGCTGTTGAGGACATCATGTCTGTCACCCACCTGCTTGCAACATGATATTATGTTATGCAATTCATGTGAACTTTCCAATACTAATCACTTCAGCATAATAATACATATGCACATGATATATCCTGTCTATCTGTCGTTAAGTTTCGAGGCCAGGGGAGGTGGTTTGACACACGAAGACGCCTATTAAGACAGGACAGATTAACGACGAGCCTCGAGGCTTCGCTGTAAATCTGCGGAGTCAGAACTAATTTAACTTATGCAGCTTTCAAAGTGGTGTTGGACCGCAGTGTGTCTTATAGAAATGGCACTTTGCTGCACCTTTAACAGCATTCTTTTGCAAGAAAAATAAAAGATAGCATCCTCTGATGTTTCTCACACTTGCACAGTGAAGGTCAGCAACAAAAAGCTGCAGTTTCTCTGCTGGCTTGTGATCTGACATTGTAATGAGGAAATGTCTGGAGCCACACAACATGTAGGCTAATGATGGCTGTACGCTCGTGAAGTCATTGAGATGTCATGCCTGTTGCCAACAGTCAGAGATGCTATATTTCATTCATCATAGCTGAAGTCGTTTTGCACAATTTTGCGCTTGGTTTGTTTGCCCTCCCCTGCTGTTGGTGTCACACATGATTAAACAGCTGACCTGATTACCCACAGCCCACATCTAAAAGGATGCTCATTTAGCAACAAAACAAAATCCAGACTTTGTTTCTTTCTTTGATTCACTTATAATAAGGTTATACTTGAGTTCAAATGAGCAACAGTCGGTAAACGGTGTTACGGCTAAAAGAGGTGCATGCATACCACAGTCAAGGCTTTTCTCATGGCCCACATCCAGTCTTGTTAAAGTGTAACACTTTCTCTGCTGTTCCACATAACCCATAACAGTCAGCATTAAGTGGTAATGAGCTGGCTCCCCCAGCAGCTCGCATCCAAACATTAACCTGTATTTAGGGCAATTATCAGAACTGAAATTGCCACACAATGGCGGCGTTCCAGGCAATTAAACAAATCACGCTCAAAGCTTACATATGTGGAGCAGGGTACATAACAACAGAACAAAAAGCTGAAAGGTCAGAGGAATGACAGTAAGTACGTAGAGATTCAGGGTGACTCCAGCTGCAGTATTTTCTCATTTAAGTGATTAGTGTTTAGATCTGATGCTGGATCTTTCCACTGCTACTTGTTGCCATGTTGTGCCATGAGTAGGACACAAACACATTTTCATTCAGGGGAAGTTTCCATATCTGATTTAGATGTCGTATCAGTCGTACAGAGAGTCCTTTCATGGACTCATGGTTTGTCTGAGATCAGTTTTTATTCTGATAAAGCAATTTAATCAATTGGATTTCTTAAGGTAGTACATTCTGTAGCCGTCGAGTGACTTTAGCCTTGAACAGTTTGGTTTTATTATGTCACATTTCTTTTCTATAGTGTAGTCCAGGCATATAATTACTTGTTAACATTTCAGTGCTAGTGATGTGTGTGTGTTTTGGGTCTCTGTGTTTAGGCTGCCATGGTTTTCTTAAACCATATAATTTTCCTCTCGGGTGCTTGTGGAGCCACAAAAGGGGATACCCTGATCACTAAGACTTTGCCTTGTTTTGAAGACACCTGTTCCTATGTGTTGGAAATGTGTCAGATTTAGTGGGTATTAGCATGCCGTATATGGCTGCAGGGGCCAGGATCATGGGAACTTTTTCTCTCTCATGGGAATGGTCAGGCACAGACTCAGAGAGAAAACAGCAGTAATAGATATATTTATGCAGACGCATCTGAAATTAGTTAAACTAGTTTTTTCTTTCGGCTGCCGGTTTTGAAATACAGGATTCAAGAACGACGTAATATTGTTTGTTTTTTGCACAATACCTAAAAATACTAAATATGACATTGTTCTGGTGAAAGACGGAAATTAAGTGTCTAGTGGGGTGGACTTGGAGCTGAAAGCTTTCCAGGTTGTGTCTGAATTTTAATCCGGTTTTGCAGAGACCACACAGAACCACGAAAACATGCACCTAAAGAATTCAAAGAAATATAAGGGATTACCTTTTGATGGCTAAGCCTCATTCTTTGTACCGCCGAGCATTATAGTCGCACTTGTGACCCATACCGCCCTCTCCTATTTCCCTGTGAAATGAACAATAATCTCAGTCGTGGTCAAATGAAACATGGATTGTGACTTCAGGGCGACAGGTTAAGTTTCCCAAGTGTTATCTTTCATCTGCCTGTTGAGTTGGCACCAATGGCATATTTGAAATGGGAATCTGGGAAAGTAGTTTTGTTTTCACGCGCCAGTCTGCTCTCCTTTGGGGTTTAGATACAATGCAGGTGGGGGTGGAGAGGCAGAGAAATACCTGAGGCTGCTGTCTGCACAGGGGATGAGTGGTGGAGCATCATGACAGGAAAATACCCTTCTACTCACACAATGGGGCCATATTACATCTATCATGCCCCAACATGTCCGTCAACGTGCAACAATTGAATGCAGAACCATCAAGTCTTGCAACGTCTTTTTTTTATGTAACCCCCCCCTTTTCTGTATATTTAAGTCTAAATACAGAGTTGTTTTAAAAAGCAAAAACTAACCACAGCTAGTTTTTATCGAGTCTGGTTTATGTCAGGGAATTGAACATTGTAACTTACTAAGATCATAGAGTTTTTAAAAATATGTATTTAATTAAGGATGTCTTTTTGTAGGGGTTTAAATATACCTTTGGTTTTCTTAACCTCCATCCAGTCTACTGTAGCTCTGCAGTCAAATTTTTCAAGATGACCAGTGGAAGTATGTCTTTATCTGATGATGACCGTAACCAAGCTTGTAATTTCCGCTCTAATCTCTTCCTTATCACTCATGGTTAGGAGAGCTCAGCCAGGTTTATCTACACTCGACTGCGCTATCTTGCTTTATTTGGATATTGTAATCTGAATCGTGTGAAGAGGGGCTTCACTTTTAAAGTCATCCACTGGGTTACCATGTGCTTCTGGACAAATATTTGTGTTTAGAGATAGCTGTGTGGTTAGGTCCTCCGTTTCTTTTCTTTTTTTCCCACAACCATGTAAAAAAAAAAAAGCCAGCCGTTTAGCTTAGCTTAGCACAAATACTGGAAACACAGGGAAACAGCTAGCCTGGTTATATTCAAACCTCATTAATTAACATTAACTTAGCATTGCATAACATGTTTAATTCACACAAAAAACTAAGTATAACAGCCACAGTTCACTGTTTGACGAGGGATATGTAACAAACTATTATTTGGCATGGAGCAAAACAAAGTTTTTACACATTGGCACATTTTGTTACCTTTAAACCGAACCAGGCTAGCTGTTTCCCTGTGTTTCCAGTATTTGTGCTAAGCTAAGCTAATCGGCTGGTGGTTGTAGCTTCATATTTATCATACAAACATAAGAGTGTTATCAGTCTTCTCATATAACTGGGTGGATGTTGAATTATTCCTTTACATTTGGTTGCACTACCGTCTTTCCCTGTTGACTACCGGAGACAAACCCAATGTGGTCAGCACGTGTTTTGTCAAGTCCTTTACAGATAACCTCTAATGCTGTTTGTTTGTTAACTCTCATAGGTGTTAAAGACACAAATAGGTGTTGAGTAGACATGTTGGTTTTGCATGTTGTTGAAGTTTTGGAGGTTGATCACACTTTCTCCCAAGTCACACATGACCAAGTCATCATGCTTTCCAAAACAAGCCTTTACTGAATGACAATGCTGCCTTGTCCATTGGCTGCCCTCAGGAATGTTCCCTTTGTCTTTCATTTTACTCCCCGTGTGCCAATAATCAACCTTTCCATTCAGTAAGATGTTGTTCTCAGAGTTAGTTGGCCTAAATTGCACACTCTCAGCCCAACTTTTCTCTTAAAGGCTTTATTCGTGCCATTAGGAGAAAGTGTTGTGCGCCGTTGATAAAACGATTATACTCCCTCAAGGACCGTTCATTGTTTGTTTAGAGGGTGGGACATTGTTTACATCTTGATCCGGAATTGTGAAAAGATGGCGTCCTCCCTCTTTGTCAAGTCTGTGCCTCATTAATCTCAGATGTGGCTTCACATTCTGCGAGCAGCCTATGTAAAAATCCACTCTAAGACATTTCTTCCATAATGATTCTGGCTTTCCTGCTTGCGTGATTCTCTCAGATGAGGCCTTTTTGATGTTTTGAAGCTGGCTTGTTGTGTTTACATGAATTTAATTTCATGGTGGGATAGACTTATTGTGGACTCACTTTCAGTCTCAGTCAGGGGAAGTAGAGCCCGGCAACGTTAACAAAAGCTTAAAAAACACGTTTTAAACTTGTCTCTGTCCGTAAAGAAATATTCCGCTCATTAATCTCATTATGTTCAAGCACATAATTACCGTAACGATCTATTTGCCGCATTTTTTCTTCGCAATTAATGATGTTTGTGATATATTTGCACTTCATGAGAATGCTTACTCTAGGCTTTTGTTGTCTATTGTCCTTAGCCGCCACATGGCACATGTATTCAGATAAGTGACATCTAGCAAGCAGACCGGGTCAAAGGAGGTGTGTCCTGGTAGTAAATCTGTCACTTCATTGCCTCTCAGGGAGCAAGCTTTACCATATTGAACAAATTGATGAACTTCACTTCTCTCTGTCTTGTTTGTTGCCTTTGAAACTAACCAGATTTAAGGCTTTAGAGCAGATGTGGTCAGTATCCCTCTCTCTGCGTTTTAGCACCTACACATGCACACATAGGGCCCAGAGTCAGCTGACCTAGCCTGTCACAGTGGTGTCAGAAATGCCAGAGAGGATTAAATTAGACCCTGGCTGCATCATATGTTGTGTTGTTAACATTTGTTATGGAAACTCCACACAGAGGTCACAGAGTGAGCATCTTGTGTGCTGCCGATGGCAGTGCCGTTCATAAAGGCTGTTTTTGAGATCCAGAGCTTTGGCTTTCATATTGGAACTTTGACTCATGAAGCTGGTAGGTTGTCTCGCCTCCATGTTTACCACTGTTGCTTAGCGACACAGCCGTTGCCAAGACACAGAAACAATCTGGAGTGAAGTTGCCCTAATGAGTGATATCCCCCCGCTATCCCAAATATGTTCATAGGAAGCTAATTTTAGGATTTAGAACAATGACACATGGGCTCACATGTTTCCAAAAATCTTGAGTAGCTAAGGCCAGTGGTGGAATGTAACAAAGTACATCTACTTCTACTCGACTGCAGACCAGAGGGAAATATTAAACTGTTTACTCCACTACATTTATCTGGTCAGATTACAAATATTACAAAGATGAAAGAAAAAAATATATATATGTTTGTGTTTCAGAGCTTTGTTTCGTCTTTTTTCTTCTCCCTTTTGGCAAATCATCTCACAACCCCTCAAATGAATATTGTGAGCCTTTGTAGGGGCCCGACCGCATGACTACACTGAACTACCTAACTGTGAGTAGTTAAACTAGCTCCACCTCCTCCACTGTTGCCTGTAAAGTTGGAGTGATTTCGTTTTCAGACACATTCCTTATTTTATCCCTATTTTGGTTCCTACATGGTTTAATTTTCACTGTGATATGTTTGGAACAACATTTTGAGAAGATACACTTTATCTGTCAAGAATAAATCACATTGTCACAATCATTTCATGAGACGAGGTAAAAAATACTTATTCCAACAACAGTGTACAATAAAATATACTACATACTACAGTACTACAAGACTTTTATTTGTAATTTTTACATTGTGATTTTTTTTACTTAAGTAAAGAATTTGAGTAGCACTTGCCAAGATGTTGCATATTCGCTGTAGATATGTTACGTAATAAAACTGGAGAAGTTCCACAGTCACAGTTAGCTGTCTCAGTAGCTTGGACCAATCCTGCAGGTCTGTTTCTGTCATTAGCAAGCCAACTTCCTTTGGTACTGTTTTTTTAATGCTTTTGGATGTCCTGCATGTAAACCTCTGACTCGAACCACTTGCCATCTTTACTTTTGGATTACTCGTGCTAATAACAGCGACAGACCAGTCCACCGTACTTAGGAGGCATCTCAACAAGGAGCCATCCCCCCTCCTCCCTTTACTGTAACACTGCTTGGCATTTCCCTGCTCTCTCCCTCTCTCCTGTCTGTCTGTGCAGCCGGGTGACCTCTGCTTTGAGTGGGTGGGGACCAGCGTGTTTGGTTCTAAACATACTGGAAGACCATCTGAAATGTTAGCTGGTTGCCTGTGAGAGCTCAGTGCGCTGTAACCCAACACTTACACACACACTGCAGGCTCTGAACGTTGTGTTTGGGTCTGGAGCTTGTTGAATTGTAATTGTCTGTAGCATGTCGAGTGCCAAACAGGGGAAAGAGTCATATGTGCGGTTAACTGGAGGTTGAAAGGGCTGGGGATCCAGAGATTCAGTGACAGATGAAAAGAGGAATTTGAATCAATGTGTGATGTGCCAGCAACAAACTATGTTTGAGTGTGTGTGTACAGGGCAGGTGAATGTCGTGAAATGTCATGTCAACGGGGGGTTGTGATTTGCATATTCCATTTGAGCAGCAGGATCATATCATCAGAAACTCTTGCAGAGCCTGCTAGATCATACGGATGAATCTGACATATCTGTTCGTTGGAAAATGGGGCGCTATGTGCGCTACTACATTTATTTATTTATTTTGATATGAAACTCGTTTTCTAGGCTGTCAAACTATGATTTCAGAAGAGAAAAATATCATTTCTAACTAATTTGAACCAGCTTGCTCTCAATCTGTAAGCTGTAAGTGTGTATACGGATGTTAGATCAAATTAAATGATACATACAAATTAGAAATATAATATATTTGTCTGATACTGTAGTTCTGTGAGTCTGGACAGGCAATACATTGTTTAAGGATAGATAGATGCTTCAGTGGTTGGATGATACAGTAAATGAATCTGGTGTTGCCGACAGGGCTAGAAGAGTGGAGTTTTCTGCGGCATAATAACCCAGTGGCCTTAATCCAGCTCTATAACCACAGGGGGGATTCCACTGCTGCTCTCCCACTCATCATACCTTCCTTTGGGGCACCAGCACATGAGGGTCTCACACCAATCATGTGTGATCTGAGTGAATTTGACCCTTAAAAATGGATTTAAAAATTATCACGGCCTGGCACTGAGGAGATTTTACAAAGAACATCAAAACGTGCTCCTCTAATCTGTCTCCCACAACACAGGATCACTACCATAGTAGTGTGAGAGGCCAATTTCCACCCTCGGCCAAGTTAAAATCATTCATGTGTGCCTTGGCATCAGGTAGCTGGAGGCGTGGGAGCCTGAGTGTGTCCTTGATGACACACACATTATGGCACGCAGAACCAGCCCCCAACGAGACTTTTAGACTTCAGCCTTGCCCTGCTGGGTCTGCAGTGTCTGCCTGCATCTGCCTTTGAGGGGGGAGGAATCTAATGTTATCTGGCACTCCTGTGCCGTACATTTGTGTCATACACTTGTTCAACCACAACACAACCATTAATAATCCCCAAAGCCATGATTTGACATGCATTTTGATTATGAAGCAGATAGCCTGTAGGCTAATGTGACTGTAACTTAATTATTCGTGTGTAATTGTTGTGTAATCCATTGCAGATATTAAGTTGAAGTTAAAACTGTCAGACATGCCGTGGTTTCAGCTTTGTAACTTAGAGGTTTTGTTGCTTTTCGTTGATAGAAACTGAGTCATGATAGAGCTGCATCACTTTTTCTTTTGGAAATCATGGCCATTTTATAGAAAACATGATTAGTTTTGAATGTTTTTATTGCACATATGACAACCACCAAAATGAACACAGTCATTATATTGATAGAAGTTCAATACTAAAGCTTTGTTGTCCGTAATACTTTGGAAAATACTGGATTTTTGCAAAAAACTACTCATGATAAATGCTATACATAGGATTTATACAACCAAATGTCTCTGTTGGAATCAGTCAGGGAGGACATAGCTTACATGGTTTCTACAAGCAAGGTACAAAATTGCTAAGAAGGACACAGATTTCTGGGAAGATTAAAGAGATTATGTCTAAAGCAGAGTGGGAGAACTGGATCCCAATGTACTTTAACTTACTGAGGGGCGAGGTCTTACCGTTGTGTTGGGGGAGGAAGTAAAGAAAGACACTACAACGCTGAATACAATGAAATAATTTGTACATTTTTGGAATAAAATGAATTCCTCGTGAGACTTTGTGAGGAAATAGTTGCTCTGTGAAATCCTAAATATAGCCAGTTTGAAACAGTTCCCCCCATTGTTTTGTTCAACATTCCCAGCATGCACTGTACACGTACATGCACTGGATAATCACTGGAGCAACCTGAGTTTGTTCCTCCTGCTACAGAGCTTAGACTGCACGCATTCCATAACTGCATGTCTTTTGTCTCCACATTTATTGTGTGTGTCTCTCTTTTCCGGTCTTGTGTCTGTTGTCCTTTTGTTCTCCAAAGGGATATATCTGTTCTCTGTCTTTGCCCCCTTTGCATTCTTCTATAGCTACTGTCCGTCCACTTGTTGTCATAACTTTCCCACGTGTTTATTCCATCTTTGATGTCTCCATTTTGTAGCAACAAGATTTTTTTTGTACCTGAACCTCCCCCTAGTCTGCCCTCTAAGAAATCTTAGATTTTTGCTCCCTGCTGTCTGATGCTGATGCGTATCTCACAGCTCCTCACGGACATCAGCTATCTGCTCTGCAGATCCAGAGGACAGGGCCCTGCTGCAGTCTTTGTCTGGTCTGATTAAGACAGAGTCACAGTGGTTGTCAGTGGCCCAGATTCGGATTCAGAGTATGAACCCAAACCAGGCCCTCTTCCTTTTACTCCCCTACACACTCACTCTCTTTTCTGTCTCTAATTATAATGAGCCTGAGCACAGTTATGCCTGGGTTTAGTTCTCAAAGGAAATCTGCTTTTATAAAGATCACCTTGCTTTTTAAAAAAAAACTTTAATACTTTAATACTTCACATGAAAATATAAGTGCAGACGAGTATTTTNCTGGGTTTGGTCCTCAAAGGAAATCTGATTTTATAAAGATCACCTTGCTTTTTAAAAAAAAACTTTAATACTTTAATACTTCACATGAAAATATAAGTGCAGACGAGTATTTTTGTGGTTATTGTCATGCAGTTACAGCTCCAGGCGTGCTGCTGTTGGTGACTCAGCTTGTGTGAGACACTTTGGTGCAGTGTTTCAGTCCTCCTAAAGCCTGCCCTGTATTAGTTACTGTGTGAAGGTGATGCCCACCTTTGTCTCTGTGCCAGGAGACGCCTGCAGGAAGGATCTGCTGACTGTTGAAGGGCGGGACTGTGGCAGTGACTGGCTGGTGTATATTTTGCTGCATCATTTGCAACATGCATGTGCAAATAGTCCTATGTGTAATTTCCTAGCCATATATTGTAATAGTTGTGATTTTATTGGCTTTGCTTTAATGTTATAGGTTTTCTGCTGTGGGGAATTCCCTTTCCAGTTAAGAGAATAATCCTACATAACTGTGTGCCATATATATTACCCTTTTGTCCTCCAGTTCCGGCAGCTGGTAATGCTGTGCGGCTTCCCCAATCTGGCCTCTCCGTTAGGTCCACAGGCATAAGAGCTATTTACTCAACAGAGTCAGTGGGACATTGAATCCTAAATCTCTTCCCTTCTTCACGCTCCACTGGCCCAATTATGAACCCAATCACAGCAGCACCTACCACCAGAAAACGCCACTGTGTGCAAGCGAATGAATGGGTGAAAAAAAAAAAGGAAGGAGTGAAGGAGGAAGTCACGCCAGGAATTTGGGGAATGTAGAAAGTGTGAGGTTTCATAAAAAATAAAAAAAATCAAGTTGTTTTGGTTTTAGTGCACATATTTCAGTTGAAAAAAAGCTGTTTGTGTCCAAACAATAAAATGTTTCCTACTGCGAGAAGTGCAGCTGCATCTCACTGAGTGTGAACATGTTCTGACTGCTAAATTGCACCAATGCTAACTATGTTATTTTCTCTCTCTCTCTCTGCTTTCTTCTCTTTATGATGGATTGCCCGTCATTCAACAGGAAACAACCTAAGGTATGTATGTTTCATCTGTTTCTGTTGCTACAAAAAAAAAGAAACTGGCCAGCACCAGCAGAGCTGATGCGCAGTGTCAGCAGAAAAAGTCATTTTCAGTGCAAGTAGGGATCTGTAGTGACTTCTCATTGACTGCCCTGCTATGAGACATGCAGGATGCTGCACAGGCAGGCAACACTCCCCTGAGGGGCTGAGAAGTATCCTGCACAGGTCGATCTACTGTTGTGGCGTGGTTTCTAGGGACATGATTGAGAGTGTTTTAGTAGTTTGGTTGGTCAGCAGGAGCCGGATAGATGTCCGTGTGAATGTGTCAGCGCTCTAAGATCTCGTGAACACCCACAAAGGCTCTACAATGAGAGAGGGATGAGCGCAGACACTGGGGCAGTGTGTGTGCACATTCAAAGCTGCATTGTTGGAGTGCACCCCCACCTCACCCCTTGACAACACACTGGTGACTAGCTCAGAGATGTTTCACACACCAGGGACGGGCTTTGTGCTCAGTACACTCGGTCCGCTGACAGGACCGGGGAGCATTAACGCGGGCCGCAGGCGTGCGTGGTCTCTGGGGTTCGTGAACCTGAGTTACCCTGTAATACGCTTCAGCTAGACGAGCACGTGGCTGTCTGCTAAGTTATAGTGGCACTCAAATTCTCCCTGAGTTTGAAAGGGTAAATGGAGGTTGCAGTCCAGTCACGTTCAGACAGTCTTCATTCTAGAGATGACAAAAAGGGCATTGTGCTTCTCTGCTCCATCATTATTTGTACTGCTGATTAATAATAATTGTCCAATCAAGAACAATTTGTTGTGCAGTCACACCCTTGGGCTGAGACAGACAGACCAGAGGAGAATGAAGCCCTAGATACCAAACCAACCCTAATTGAGAATGATGGCACTTTTGTTCCGTTGAATGGCACCCACTCACTTGTGTGAAGTCACAAGAGGAGGTCTTGCTTTCAAAGCATTCAGTGATCTCAGAGCTTCCCATGCTGACAGTGCAACCAGTGGTTTCCTGGCCAATAGCCCTTATTATGATTAGGAAGGAGTTCAATTATTTGGGGTATTTGTGCTTTGGCAGAGCAGCAGTTGGGCTCCGAAAATTGTGAGTATCAGCAGTGTTGTGCTTCTACTGCAGGATGATATTGCAATCTTTAAAAGAGAAGTGGCTGTGCAAAATCTATTTTTAAAATGAAACATTTCCATATTAGCATCAGAGCATTAGATACGTGGGGTTTATGTGGCTCTGAAATGAGACCACTGCTTTTTCCCAATAAGCATCCTCTCTGTGTTTTGCCAGCCCTGAGCTCATGCAGGTGTCTGTGGGACACAAGCGGTCTCTGCTGCCGCTGCTGAAGTCTGTGTTGTGAAACCCAGCGCTGAGGGCTGAGAGCCAGTCTGCACCACCAGGAACAGCCACGGCCCCGTTTCCTTGGAGACAAGGGTCACCGGGTGCTGGAATTTCTTCTGGGGAGCGCTGACCCTGATTTATGAATTCATTTAACTCCAGCCACTATGACAAAACACGTGTCAGCTAACAGTGGATTTGTGCAGACAGTCATGGCGCGGCTTTAACGAGCATTACCTCGAACAATACTCGTTTAGACTTCATCTTACTCACTCAGACAAGCTCGGTCCTGCTGATTTACTGCAGGGTGGCATGCTACAGTACGGCACAATAAGCTTGTTTTTGTACCACAGAAGAAGTAAGACCCCTACTAAGAAAAATCGGGTGGTGTTGGTACTGTACATGCTTGGACAGGTGTGAGAAGTGTTTGTTTACTCTCCCTGTGCTTTCTCCCCTGCAGGTGTTCGCTTTTGACCACTGTTTTTGGTCCATGGACGAGTCTAACGTTCCCAAATATGCTGGTGAGTCATAAGTGCTGTGAAAGTGATCCTCAACTCATCACCAAAGAACTTAAATCATGTCCCATGTAAAGAAAATCTGCTGAGCTCTGTGCAGCAATAGCACAGGGAAACTCCCTACTTAATGGAAAGTTGTTTTTGCATAATGCAAAGCAAAGCACAGTGTGGGCGCATATGGTGATTTGCATTGTGAGTGAATACATTAAATTGACGCTGTATTGTCTCAAAACAATAAAATAGATACAAAAGTGCAAGGACAATTCTATTTATATATTGTGCTCATGTACCCACCCACACGGTAAATTAAATTTCTTCAGCTGCCATTCATTCTGTTCTTCCATTCATTTCTCTAATGAGCGGTGTGCAGAAAAGGTTGCAGCCACAGTTTTTGTAGCATCTATAGAAAAGAGGTTATTACTGCCGGCCAAGGCAGATTAACATAATCATTGTAGATATTTTCCTTGTCATATTCTCTCTTATTTTGTAATGGAAATGTAATGCATACATCTGCTTTGTGCTGAACCGACAAGGCAATCTGCTCAGTGAAGGGCTGCCTCAAGGGCCCAGGCCAAGGCTTTATTTAGCTCATTAAACAGCTGTCCCATAAAGGAGGAGCACGACAGTGAGCAACACAAGAGATTTCTCTACACGGTCCGACATTTTCTACACGACCAGACAGGAATCTGTCAACCTTTATGAATCTTATTCTTTGTTTCTTATTTAGAAGCCCTTGTTGATACATTTATCTGTATTCATTTCACTAAACTAATTTAGAAATGCAGACAATACACCTAAGAGTACTTAAACAAATGTTTTTTCTGTTTACCATAATCTCCATGGTGACTGATTCTTTGTCTGAAAGGTCAAGAGGTTGTCTTCAAGTGCCTTGGAGAGGGAATACTTGAAAATGCATTCCAGGGATATAATGCCTGCATATTTGCCTATGGACAAACAGGTAACTGAAAATCCAGATGAAATCAAATACATTGAGTCACTCATTTCTTTTTTGTGTGTGTTAAGTTTTTAAGTATATTCACAGGTCGAGTTGTCTCCAGATGTGTCCGGAGAAAGTTTAAAGAACAGGAAGACTTGTATTTCTGATTACACTGGTGAATCACTTAACTCATATCCTTTCTTGCCACGAATCAAATTAGCTCCTTTATCCCGCTTCCTGCAGTGACGGGAAACACTTGGTAAAGAGACACACCGACTGAAAAGTTTGAAGAGGAGAGAGCATAAATATTTCAGTGGTGACGATGACAGTATTTCATTCACTTGGTTTACGAGAAAAAAGTACCACATCAGTCGTTATGGAAACTAAAGAAGCACTTGGCTGTTTTCTAAGGCGGTATTAGTCTAATCAAGAACTTAACTACATTAACGACATTACCTCTAGGTTTGGAAAATGTTCGACTGTTGGTCCGTCGGTCCACCATTTTGGTCCAAAATATACAGTCATCATGGTTCCCACACAATCAGTCCTAATGACTTTAGCACCACCATGAGGTTGACATTTGTGCTTTTGAGGGAATGTCTCGACAACTATCGGATGGATTGTCATGACATTTCGTGCACATTCATAATCCCCAGAGGATGAACAATAATAAAATCACCTGACTTTTCCTCTAGCACCGTCATCAGGTCAATGACGAAATAGCTGCAAAACGAATGACACTCCCATCGGCCTCAGCTGTACTTTGTGCTTAGGGCTAATTGGCTTCACAACTAGCAGCTACCATGACAGTATTGTGGTATTGTGTTCAACATGCAGAGTGTTATTGTGTGTGTTATATCAGGATGGGCATTTTTCCTACAGATGGGCTCAAAAATTAATAAACCAAATGATAACAGTTTCTATTCATATTATAGACCTCTATCTCAATCATATGTGACTCCACAATGTCCCTCCAGGTTCAGGCAAATCGTTTTCCATGATGGGGAATGGGGAGCAGCCGGGTTTGATCCCTCGACTCTGCTGCTCACTGTTTGAGAGGGTCCACAAAGAGGAGAACGAGGCCCACACTTTTAAGGTGGAGGTGTCCTACATGGAGATCTACAACGAGAAGGTCCGTGACCTGCTCGATCCCAAAGGGTGAGTCTGATGTGTGTGGTCTTGTACTTTTGCTTCAGAATAAACACATGTGAGTGTAATGAGCTAACTTCTTTTGGCCTGGAGGTGACAGACACAGCTGGCTGCACAAACTGTGATGTCATTTTCAGGTCTTAATTCACTCCACTGACCCCTGGGTCAGCTCCTACTTTATGTTAGTTTGCATCTCTGTTTATAGCTCTGTTGTGTCTAGTAGCCTGAATGGAAGACAGCGACAGAATGATGTGAGTAGGAAGCTCAACCCAGTCATTTCCTGCAGAACAACGGCCAGCGTCGTCCTCTGACACTGCTGCATTCTTTGCCTCCGTGGTCTGATGTGGGTTGGCAGACAGACTGCAGGGGAGAGCAAACTGTGAAAGAGTGTGTTTCAGGGACATCTGTTAGTGAAGCCTGTGAGCCGAGCCTCACAGAGGGACTACAGTGGAGAGCTCTGTGTGCTGCAGATGTCTAAAGATGCAGCCAGACCCATTTTGATGGCAACTTCCTCTCACATATAACCAGCTTCACACTCTCTAGATCATCCCGTTTATCTGCCTCTGTGATTTTTAAGATTCAAACACTGGCTCTGGTCTAGACATGAGATGTATAGAGTGAAGCGTGAATAGGATCTCTGTCGCAATGAGCTGCTAGTGCTGCTGCAGTGGTTTGTTGATTGAGTGGAAGGAGGGAACCTGGTTTCTGCCAACCTCAGTTGTTCTGTAGCCGTGGAGAGGGAGTCACAGACTCTTACTGATCTATAGGATTTCTCATCAACATCTGGCAGGCAGCCAGCCTCAGTTTGCCCCACCTGCACCATCTGGTGAAACACCTACCTACCCTCAGTTAAAGTTTGTGACACGGCAGAATGATTTGTTTGCCAATGCCACACACACACAGATTTGTTGATCAGCCTCGCCCTTTAAGACATTCAGAAGGTTTTTTTCATGTAACATACTTGGCATCAAACTCCTGTTAAGAATCGTAGTGCATGCTGATGCAGATTTAATTATTTCAATATTGTATGTGAGGTATTCTGTTCACCTCCATGACTAATATAATGTAGTCAGAATAACAAATGAATCTTTAGATTTGCTGCCAGAGATATTTATAAAGAATTAAAGTTATTACAGAAAGGCATTCTTACCAAATACCAACAGGAGGCTGTTTCTAATTTCCCAGAAATGAATTTGAATTAACGTTCCAAGAGGAGGATAAATGAGTCATATGAGCTTAACCAAAAAAGTTTTTATTTATTCTGATTAAGCACACAAGATCAGAGGAGATGTTTTTAGCTTCCCCAGAGAGAGAATTTGCTGAGCTGCCACAAGTGCTACGAAGTGTTACATTAACGCTCTGGGGTCTGGGAGTAATCACACACGACTGGAAAAGCAATTGATAGGATCTCGGAGGGTTAAAAGATCTTCCTAGAGGGAGAAACGTCAAATCAAATGTGCAATATAAAACTCTGTTCGCATTTTCCTTCAGTCTTTCTTTTCATACACATGTCCTTAATTGGAAACTTTGAGTATTCCTCCCTTCTGTCTTCCCTTTCTTTTACTCATTGTGTTGCTTTCTCTGTTCTCGAAGGAGCCGACAGTCCCTGAAAGTTCGCGAACACAAAGTCCTGGGTCCATACGTGGATGGTCTGTCTCAGCTGGCTGTGACCAGCTTCGAGGTGTGTCTTTTACCGTTCTGTCATCACACTGTGACCAGAGGCCACCCTGTATCACTGACCAAAGGCCTCATATTTCACATATGCACTGACATGATTTATAGCATGCGGCAGACAAACCTTTATTTCGTATCACCAGTTGTCAAGCCAGTGATTTACATTCGGAATAACCGTTAAGTTTCAAATCCTCCCAAGTGCTGAAACTCTAATGACGCATATTCCTGATGTGGGGATGTGGTCATGGGGTTTCGTGTACTTTGCATGCCAAGCCTTGGCAGGGCCTTCCTTAATTAAGTTTAAACATCTCCACCCTGTTCGTCTGTGCTCTGATCTGCCTGATATTAGTCCAGTGTATTGCCCAAAACTTTAGCCCACTGCCTGCTTTGACCCAGCTACGTCACATGGCACACAGCCATGTGCGAATACCGTCTCACTTTACTGTTATCATAATGACTCATGTTCAAGTTTTGCCTAGATCCGGTGAATTGTGTTCATAATTGTGTCTTATTCAAACTTTCCTAACAGTATTTATTTTTCTATGACCTCGCTCTCTTGTTTTTTTTTAGGACATTGAGGTGTTAATGTCAGAGGGAAACAAATCTCGCACAGTTGCAGCAACCAACATGAACGAGGAGAGCAGTCGATCGCACGCCGTCTTCAGTATCATTGTCACGCAAACACTTTATGACCTGCGGTCTGGGGTCAGTCTTTGCAGCCACTTTCACAATTCCTCCCTGAATTTACTGAATAAGAATGACCTCAACACACACTCTTTTTTTTTTGTCTGACTGACTGTTCATGTTGTGATGGTTAACAGAATTCTGGGGAGAAAGTGAGCAAGATGAGTCTGGTTGATCTGGCAGGAAGTGAGCGAGTGTCCAAGACTGGAGCTGCTGGAGAGAGACTCAAAGAGGGCAGCAATATTAACAAGTGGGTATTTTTTACTGACAAGGCATCTGAATGTAAGTCCAATGAATCATTTGACAGGCTAAAACTGATCATTTTGTGTGTGTGTGTGTGTGTGGTTGTAGGTCTCTCACCACATTAGGCTGTGTGATTTCTGCTCTGGCTGATCAGTCTGCAGGAAAGGGGAAGGCCAAGTTTGTGCCATACAGAGACTCGGTCCTCACCTGGCTACTGAAGGTTTGACCCACAAATTACACATATTTATAACTGCCCTCTGTTTTGGTTGTTATAATGACATGTCATGTTTTAAATGTGCTGAAACGTGGTCAGAAATTGCCCTTTGATGTTCCAATCTTTGCACCATGCATGCAGACTGAAAGGAAAGATTTAGCAGTCGTGCTTCTTTGTGACATGTTTTCGTGTCTTTAGGACAATCTCGGAGGCAACAGCAAGACAGCCATGATAGCCACAGTGAGTCCAGCAGCTGATAACTACGAGGAGACTCTGTCCACGCTACGTTACGCTGACAGAGCAAAGAGAATCGTAAACCACGCTGTGGTGAATGAAGACCCCAATGCTCGGATAATCAGAGAGCTCAGGGAGGAGGTGGAGAAGCTCAAAGTTCAGCTTTCTCAGGCCGAGGTGAGAGAAGGGATCAGGTTGAATGAAGAGGCTCACATAATATGAATGAATCAGTGCCAGATTTGTCATCGACCACATGGTAATGATCTAGCTTATTGTTTTTTCTATTCCCATCAGTCCATGAAGGCTCCTGAGCTCAAGGAGAAACTGCACGAGTCTGAGAAACTCATTCAGGAGATGACCGTCACCTGGGAGGAGAAACTGAGAAAGACAGAGGAGATTGCCACTGTATGCACATCAGTCATAAACAGACTCCATAACCCTTAATTCTAATTCAGCATATTTATACGTACATATAGTCACACTGTTATTATGTATGTTTACAGGAACGTCAGAAGCAGCTGGAAAGCATGGGCATCTCTCTGGAGACGTCAGGGATTAAAGTTGGTGAAGACAAGTGTTTCCTGGTCAATCTGAATGCTGATCCTGCCCTGAATGAGCTACTGGTCTACTACCTGAAGGTAATATAGTTTTTGAGTACACTTTTTGTACGTTGGCCTAAAATATGGTGTTTTTAGAGTCTGACTCTACAAACAGTTGTATAGGTGAAGGCCAGGAACAGGTGGAAGATCGTGGTGACATGTTGCCATGTTGCTTGTGACAGCTGCTGCAACTTTTTATTCTATAGTGACTGCAAAAGTCACAAATCAAACAATATATGAACAAGTTTGTACAGCCAAACCATTTATTTACTGTCTCGTTTTAGGAGATTAGTTAGCAGTTAGGCACTTCCTGGCTTTACATTTATATTGTTAACAACACAGACCCTCTACCTTGGTACCCCACATACCACAGTCGTAATATTTGCCATGCGGCTGAGGCCCTAAAACGCACCACATATGTTGCAGTGATCCACATTGTGAGGGCAACCAGTTAGCTCAACCTGTAAGGGCAGAGGCATGTGAGAAACTAGCCTGTGCAGAGTACAGAACAACAGACCTTTGTCTGGGCCCTGCAGGCCAGCCTGGCATATCAGTGTGGAATGAGTCAAGTGGGTTATTTCGCTGCAGGATAGGACATCCTCTAGAAGCTGGGATGTTTGTTTAACAACGCCCCCCTTTGCAATGAGAGAGACAACAAGTTTTTTCACTTAGGCCTAGTTTTGCTTTGGTTTTACTGAATTTTGTGGAAAATTAAATAATTATTGAGTTTTTATGTATTTCCAATGACAACATGTCTTGTTTAAAATGGTTTAGGAAAGAGTTTGAAGCTTTTAAGGTTATAACCTAAGAGTTGGAAGAAGATGCTGTAATTATATATGTATAATAAGGTATAATTATTTTCAGATCTGTCATTATAGTTTCTTTAATCTGTCCTCCACCTGTGTGTAGGAGCACACGCGTGTGGGCGCAGACACGTCGCAGGACATCCAGTTGTTTGGGATCGGTATCCAGCCGGAGCACTGTGTCCTGGAGCTCTGCCCAGATGGTGATGTCACCCTGATGCCCATAGGGAACGCCAGGTAAGCTACTATACAACTACCTCCAACATACTGTCGGCCTATCTCTGTGTATCTCTATGTTGTCTCTCTCCTTCATGGATGACTGGACCTCAGTGTTTCACATGACCTCACCGTACAGGAATCTATGATCTGAGCTCCTCGCTTTGATATCAAAGCCATGTCTCTCCCTCCCACTACAAAGAGACTGTTCTTTTTCTATGAACTTTCCGCGTTTAAAGACAAATCTGATAATGCTTCTGACATCTTCATTATTAAAATTTCATTCCTCTGTTTTCCGCAGGACCTGTGTGAACGGAACAATGATTGATTCCTTGGTGCACCTGTGGCACGGAGATCGTATCTTATGGGGCAACAATCACTTCTTCAGGTATAAGACTAGTCACAAAGTGTGGCCACATTAAAATGTGTCGTGAAATGAAAAACTCACTGACTGGATGTCCCGTTGTTCTGTAGGATTAATCTGCCTAAACGAAAGCGGCGGGACCGTTTAAAGGAGCTGGAGAGAGCTTCTCCCAGAGAGAGCTTCGTCGAGGCAGATGTGGAGACCGCCAGCGAGGCCTCGTCTGAGCAGGACTACAGCTACGAGTTTGCCCAGATGGAGGTCATAATGAAGACTCTGGGGAACAATGGTATGATTAGGATAATCTGCCGTCTGCAATCTACAATATCCTTTAGGCTTTAACGCCACAGCTGTATACAGTGTGTGTTCCACCAAGGTTTCTGAACCTTCAGCTTGTTCCAGCTACTCTGAACAAATAATCTTTTATTTAACTGTTTCTTTACATTCCTGAAAACATTACTCTGCTCTTTCTTCATCTCCTGGTCTTGAGTATGGACAAGCACACTTTCAGTGTTAACTGCAACAATCAGCTGACTATTTTGTGAGTTGCTACAAAATCCAGATTTTTGTGGTTAGATGCAGTGTGGGTGGAACTGAGGTGGGATGAACAAAAAACACCACAGCTGAAACTATCAGATACTGTAGGCTCAAAGTATTTTCATAATCAATCTTTTTTAAAGTGGTAAAATTATCATGTAATAGTGAAAAATCATCATCATAATTTCCTTAGGACCTTTATCACTGCTGTAATTCACAGCAGTGATGCTAAACTGAGAAAACCTTAAAACCATAAACATTTGAGAAAATGGAGTCAAGAAATATTTTGGATTTGTGCTCGATAACAGACTGAAATAAGGAATCCTATGCAAAGCAAAGGAATGGTCTTGGTGGGACCCCAGAGGGTTAATTAAGCCAATGAGAGGAACTCTTCAAGGCATTTGTCTATAATTATTATTTTTTTTAAATTTAATTTTGAGTGTTTCTCATGTGTGTAGACCCGATGCAGAACGTGGTCCAGGTGCTAGAGAAGCAGTACCTGGAGGAGAAGCGCACGGCTCTGGAGGAGCAGAGGATGATGTATGAGCGGGAGCTGGAGTCGCTACGGCAACAGCTTTCTCCGGAGAAAACGCCGCAACACCACCGCAGCAGCAGTGACCGCCTTACGTTCCCGACGCACACACCACACAGCAAGCTGCGACTGTGGACGGAGGAGCGGTTAGTGGAGTGCACTGATACACACTTGTTATTATGCATCATTTTAAAATCAAAGTATATTTCTTTAACAAGAGTGGCGTGAAATGCAACATTATCCTTAGATATACCTGGTTTAGTGTTCAATGATGCTGCAGGTTTCATTCCCCACATTGCCGTTCAGTGAGGCAGGATGCTATTAGATTCCTCCTTGCCGTAAAGATAGCTGTGTGGAGCTGAAACCAGATCTAGACAGTGAGCAGGGATCAGGAGTAGAATAACGCTACCTGTCATCTTCCTGTAATAATCCTGAGATGTTACAGTCACTCCAGCTCAAAGTATCATTTGAAAAATGGATGCACTGATTTGCTTTGGTGTACTGTGACATTCAAGCAGTGCAGAATTGTGTCTCAGGGGACTGAGAGAGCATCCAACATTATTACGACATCAAAACTTTCCTGAAAAATCGTCAATATGGCAACATGTCCTGTGCTTGACCCTAAGCTCATATTTGTGTAACTGATAGGTAGTTAGCTTTAGTTACTGTGCTCTGATCTTGGTCAGTAACTTCCTTCTTAACTCTGCTGTTGTTATCTAAATGAGGATAATGTCACCGTTTAAATCCACATCGAGGGTACATAACAGGTCTTCACCTTCCTGAATGAATGATCTCTGTGTTCTGTGTGTGTGTGTGTGTGTCAGGGATGAGCTTTTTCGTCAGAGCCTTTCTCGACTCAGGGAGCAGGTCGTGAAAGCCAACACCTTGGTGCGAGAAGCCAACTTTTTGGCAGAGGAGATGAGCAAACTGACCGACTATCAGGTCACCCTTCAGATTCCTGCTGCCAATCTCAGCGCCAACCGCAAGGTCAGACCTCATCACCCACATCACCTTACTATAGGATACCATATCTCATTGGGGCTGTATTGTTATCTGCTGTTAGACATGATATTGCAAGATGTGAATAGCTTAAATATAAGAAGTTTTTATATTTGTTAACATGTTTTTATATAGCGTGGAGCGATAGTGAGTGAGCCGGCCATTCAGGTGCGGAGAAAAGGGAAAGGGACCCAGGTGTGGACTATTGAGAAGCTGGAAAACAAACTGGTGGATATGAGAGACCACTACAGGGACTGGAAGGAAGGCACAGAGGAGACGGTAAAAAGCAGATCGAGAAACAAGAAAAGATGAGTTAAAAAAAAATGAATTGGCTTATCCGGGTGTTTCTCTGTTTTTTTTCAGTATAACAAGGCAAATAGTAATCACTGTGACTCATTCTATGAGGCGCAAGAGAACCACAACCTGATCGGAGTGGCCAATATTTTTCTGGAGTGCCTTTTCCATGATGTCAAACTGCAATATGCTGTACCTATCATCAGCCAACAGGGAGAGGTAAGGGGACACCAGCATACACACATTAATATACAGATACATTATTTATGGTGCAGCTTTTCAAAATAGATCAGGTTCGTATAAAATAATGATAGGCATATATATATGAAATTTATGACCAAATGGGTTAGAATTACAGATTATTGGGACATTTTCTACCTGTGTGCACAGGTAGCGGGCAGGTTGCACATTGAGCTGATGCGAATCAGTGGAGCCATACCAGAGCGCCTGTCCGGGGGAGACGACTCGTCAGAGAACTCCAGTGAGAGCAGCTGCTATGAGGTGATGGACACCAACGGGGAGATCGTCCACATGGCCAAGAGGCTCACCTGCAGGGTAAAAGGTTTATTTTTGTCTACAAATGGACAAGTAGCAACAGATGACTGTCACAGGACATCAGCGCACAGTGACTCAGCTTCTGCCTCTCTCGTTGCTGCAGGTGCGGATCAGGGAGGCTACGGGTCTGCCGCTCAACCTGTCCAACTTTGTCTTCTGTCAGTACACTTTCTGGGAGCACGGTGAGCCCGCCGTGGCTCCTCCCATGGTCAGCCCAGACAGACCCTCACCTCGAAGTCCAGATGCCCAGTTTACTGTCCAGTTCGATCACTGCAAGGTAAGTGAAAGAGAGCTGGTGTTATTTAAAGTCTTACCTTGAAGCATTATTTCTCAAATTAAATTCCATTTTCAACTCCACTGCACAACTCTTGTCTTTGTGCAGGAGTATGTTGTGCATGTGACGGATGAGTTTTTGGAGTTTATATCAGATGGAGCATTGGCCATAGAAGTGTGGGGTCACCGCTGTGCTGGAAACGGACGTTCACTCTGGGAGTTGGACGCACTAGAGGCCAAGACCCAAACCCTCCGAGATAGGTACATGTATCACTTTTGCACACACAGGCCCACAGAGACACTGACAAGTCACACCTTACTAATCTTGCCTGTTTAGGTGGAATGAGGTGTCTCGCAGGATCGAGCTATGGACCTCCATCCAGGAGCTGAATGAGCAGGGAGAGTACTCATCTGTGGAGCTGCATCCTGGAAAAGACATCAGCACAGGAGGAGTTTTCCAACTTCGACAGGTCAGAGAAAAACTATGAGTAATTTCCCCTTTAGGTCAGACTGGCTGCCCTACAACGAACACACACTTGAAAGAATCCTAACTAATTATGTAATTCTAAACAGCTTTGTGCTTGTAGTACTTTGAGAGTGTAGTGCTGGCTGCAGCACTCTGATGCTGAATTATGGGGGATTTGTCCGTGCAGGGTCACTCCAGGAGACTGCAGGTGTGTGTGAAGCCGGTCCAAAACTCAGGCACTCTGCCTCTGCTGGTGGAGGCGCTGCTGTCTGTCTCTATCGGCTGCGTGTCTGCTCGCTCCACCAAACTACAGAGACCGCTCGACAGCTACCAGGTCTGTGATACTCAAATACACATTGTTAGTCGATGAATCTGTTGCGTTAAGAAAAATGTAACTGATTCTGCATTAAAACAGGACATTGACAGTGTTTTCGAGAACAGTATGCTTGTTTCATGGGATACAATATTATATTATGCTGATCCAGGCAAAATATGTTTATATCTAGTTTCGTGCCATGTCTGGTTCATCTGGATGGCTGGCAGTGAGTCTTAAAAAAGGCCAAGGAATATACAAGCTCATTAGTGCCCTGTTTGTTCTGTTAACATGCACTGATATGTCCAGATGTAAAAAAGCAGCGACGATTTGATGAACTCTAAGTAGTTGTGGAATCCTTTTCTTAAATTTTCCAACATTCAGAATAATAAAAAGAGTCAATTCTGAGGCTGTCTTTGAAGGGATCTCTTATTTAAAAGCATATAAACATAGAGGTAACTTCATCATTGAGATTCCTAGAAAGTTACATGAGCGGTGAATGAGCAATGAGCTGTCATGTCAGCGCCCTTTCTCGTTCCCCGTATTTGACTGAGTGTGTTCTCTCCTGCCAGAGAGAGGTGGAAGACGATGTGGATAGTTATCAGGTACCCTCTCAGTCTCCCACTGCTGCTGCTCCCCCTGTAGTTCACTCTGCAGCATGAAGGAACCCCGACTGACTGGCCGCGTGTTTGCGACTAGGCCTGTTGCTGAGGGCATGTGAGGCAGGAGGCAGGAGGGCTGTGCCTCTACCAGCTAAACGAGCGCTTTAATAAACATCAGCTGCACATGCAGATGATTTCTTTTGCTGTAATTATCAAACGCACCAACCATCTTTGGCAGCCCTCTGTGCAAAATACAGTTCCACCCATGGCTGAGCTCCCAGCCAGCAGTCTGTCTGCCAGGGATGTTGTGCCGCTCTCTCTTGCCTTTCCCTTCAGGTTATGCACACTAATGCTACTGTTTGCTTGTCACTACTGAAGAGCTGCAGGAATAATAAGCCTCACTTAATCACACGGGCATTGCATGGCTGCATGATTACAGTACTTTGCATGGTGGAAGTGTGCTGACGTCACAAGTGTTTTTGGTTGGCTTTGAAGTCTGTTGGGTACTGTGGACATTGCAAAGAGGAATCTGCTCTCTGTGGTTCCCACACAGAGGGATCTGGTGTGCATCCAGGTAGGACTTTGGGTGGAGGCTGTGGTTGCATGTGAGGATATGTTAGAGTGCGCATGTAAGTGTGTATGTGTGAGTGCATGTGTGTAAAAGTGGCTAAAGGGAGGTTTATTTGCGTGTGTTTGGAGAATATGACCATAATTGTTTTTCAGTCAAACATTCAGGCCTGGAGGCTCTGATTTTTAACATCTTGGGTTTGGGATCTTATGTCAGAATTAGCTTTCACTTGGCTTGGCTAATATATTACAAGTATTTCGGAGCAATTATGGTACTCCCTCAGACAGATCAGCCCTGTGCACCCTCATCTTGCAGTGTTAATACTTCACCTTGCCCTACAGCAAATTCTGTCTTACAGAGCCAGCTGATACCGATTCTGCTCTCTGTCTGGTTCCAGGAGGAAGATCTGAACTGTGTCCGAGAGCGCTGGTCAGAAGCTCTGATTAAACGCCGAGAGTACCTCGATGAACAAATCAAGAAAATCATCAACAAACACGGTGAGTCACAGGCCAGGTGTTACAGCTACCACATGATGGAGGACCTGTAGGGTGGTCTGTATCTGTCTCTGATCTGTATTTGTAGTATGTTCATCCACGTCTCTCTACATTTGCGTATCCAGAAAAGTCAGAAGAGGATATTGAGCGTGAGGCTCGGCTGGTGGAGCAGTGGGTCGGCCTGACTGAAGAGAGAAACGCAGTGCTCGTACCTGCACCCAGCAGCGGCATCCCTGGAGCACCTGCAGACTGGTAAAGAAAAAACACACTTCCATAAACGTCAGACTCACTTCACTTTTCTTTTCTTTCTTTTTTTAACCACTAACCTCATTATCAACTCCTTATAGGACCCCACCCGCAGGAATGGAAGCTCACATCCCTGTGCTCTTCCTGGATTTAAATGGTAAGGCAGACTCATCCTCTGTATGACTGAAATTTCACAGCGTCCTCTCTTGCTGTTAAAACACTAACTGTCTTTTATGCCACCAGCCGATAACCTGACAGTAAATGAACAGCTGTCCGGCCCACATGCTGCAGGCGTTAACTCTATCCTGCCGAAGGAGCATGGGAGCCAGTTCTTCTATCTGCCCATCATCAGGCACAGTGATGAGGAGGTGAGCAATGGGTTTGACTTGACTGCTATCCAGTGGCCAAAGAGGGAAATACAAACAAAAAGTACAAAAGTAGGCCTAGTTTCATTGTGGTCTGTCATATGACAGCCATATTTTTGTATTTTCATCTACTAGTGTAGATTGTATGTTATGTATTTATGTAAAAATATATATCATGTTTTGGTTCACAAAGGCTCTTTGTTGAATTTTGCTGATTTTACTACTTTAATTGTGGCTAGAACAGATAATCACACACAGGCCAGAGTACTTAAGGCAACCATATTTCTTCCTGCAATTATGTGCATAATTGAACAATTACACAATCTTGTAATTGCACAGCGTCATGCATGAAAGCAAGCATTTCAAAGAAAGGTCGTCTTAATTTTCTTTGACGTTGAGCAGCAGCCTTAACCACACGGTATTCGCTACCCTGTTTACTGAGCTGAATTGTGTTATGAGATGATGATTTTCAGCCCATCTACATGACTGTAATCCATGTCTCTGCATGCAGATTCTCTCTCTGTAGACGATTGAGTAGCCACATTAATAAAACATAACTTCCTCTGATTCCTCAGGTGTCTGCAGTATGCTCCTGGGACTCATCCATCCACGATTCTGTGCACCTCAACCGCATCACATCTCCCAATGAACGCATTTACCTGATCATCAAAGCCACAGTGCAGCTCAGCCACCCTGCCTCCATGGAGCTGGTGCTCCGCAAGAGAATCGCTGTCAACATCTACAACAAACAGGTTAATACGAGAGGGGTCAGATTTACAGCAGTGGATTGTGTTTAAATGATTAACACAGTTTTCATTTGTTTCCTGCAGAGTTTCACTCAGAGTCTCAAGCGAAGAATGTCCTTAAAGAATACGCTTTATTCCTGTGGTGTGACTTATGACATTGTTTCCAACATACCAAAGGTACAACTCTGAATCTCTGATCAAATTCAATATTTTATACTCCCGCTGTATCCATCAAAGGCTGCTTTCCAGATGTGTGACAAATAACCATTTTAATCTTCCAGGCCTCGGAGGAGCCAGAGGAAAGGGAAACCTTGGCCCTCATGGCTGCTCGTGGGGACAGCGAGGAGACTCAGGACGGAGAAACCTACATAGAGAAATACACACGGGGTGTTCTGGAAGTAGAGAACATCCTCAGCCTGGAGAAGCTACGACAGGTATTTTATACATCTTTATACATATGTGCCTTAGCACAAAGTGTGATTTAGTGCACTGTAAATAATTTACCTTTTGTCTACCTCTTCTTTTTTTTCCCCCCCTGAAGGCTGTGACAGTTAAGGAAGCACTCACTGCCAAGGGGAGACACCTAAGAAGGAGTATCAGCACACCAAATGTACAGCATGTAATGAATACATCACTCATTACACTGAACAAGAAACATATGGAAATAATTGTTATTAAAGGTCCAGTGTTCACAAAATGGAATATAAAATGTATAACACTGTTTCATTAGTGTATAATCACTTGAAAATAAGAATCATTATGTATTATTATGTATTTTCTTTCCTTGGAACGGGTCTACACACGCCTCCTCTACAGAGCAGCCGTGTTTCTGCGGTAGCTCAGAACAGACAAACCAAACGCTGGCTCTATATCAGGCATTTTCCACACATTATGTGGCCACCGTAGTTTCTCCTTCACACTAGGAAGGAGAGGATGAGACAAGAGTGTTGCAATCAGCAACTACACCTCTAGATGTCACTAAATCCTACACACTGATCCTTTAAAAAAATGTGACATGTGATAACATGTTGTTTCTTGTTCTTCAGTCCTCATGTAGTAAAACAGACCTGACTGGTTGTGAGGATGAAGACTGTAAGGTAAGTCGGGTGTAAACGCTGATCACAACAACAACTACTCTCGGCTGATTAAATATTTGTAATAGCCTTGCTCTGAGCTAAATACTGCTTGTCATAATTGCACATTTGATCATAGAAATCATACTTTTTTAAGTTTTTATACAGAATTTTTCACACCTTTACACTAGGGGTCTCGTCTTTAGCCCTGAAGCCTGTAGCTGGGATAAAAAAGTAAAGTGTGTGCTGTGCATTTTTGTCTAGGATCACTGTGATCATGTGGACAGCACCAACTGCACCCTCCCGGAGGGCGCACTTTGCACCACACCCATCAAAAGCAAGGAGAATCCAGGTAAACTACAGAACAGAAGCAGCAGATGTGCAGCAGCTGCATTGTGTCATGACTTCTGTTTGTAGAAGAATCAGTGTTCGTGTTGCTATATTTTAACCACTCAATGTTCACATACAGGTTTGGTTCCAGAGAGCCCCACGTTTTTCAACTCCAGCCCCTTCAAAGCCCTCTCGCCTCAGCCACCTAAGTTCCTCAAATCTCTGCTGCCTGTCAAAGAGGAGAACAAGGCGAAGAAAGTCCTTGAGGCCCGGCCACTGCTGGGACAAGAGGTAAGGAAGAAGGTGTTAAAGTCACTCTATCTCAAAAGAGGGAGTAATCATGTCTTTTCATGTGTTTTTTCACTTTCCCAGTCCCACATATTCTTGTTGCACCATTTTTACATTTGACCGTGTCATTTATCATATCAAATTATATCTCATCCACAACATGGTAAACATATTGACATTTACAGCAACACAAAAATACTAATTGTCCAAAGCTGCCTGAAGATTTTTTTGTGAAAATGGCTTTGCTGTGTGACTGGACCACAAAAAACAACACAGTGGTACTGCTACGTATTGTATGAAAGAGTATGACTCACAGGAGCACGACTTCAACTGTGGATAGCCATAACACTCAGTTAGACAGAGCTATGCTCAGTCATGCCTGATTTTGTTTGTGATAACTGGATTTTTCAGAGTCTGTGGCTGTTCCAACCATTGAAACTAACCTTGCATATTTGTTTTCATCTGTGCTTGAAGTGGACTAAAAGTGGTGAAGGTACTTGCTCCGTGAGGATGCGAGAAAAAGAGGGTTAAGACTACAAACATGTGCGCATACTGCTCACAAGAAAATAAAAAGTACTCACACTTAGGCCACTTCAAATACATTTTTTTTGTTAAATATTCAACTGCATGGCACTAACTGTGTAACTGGCCTGCCCAGCTCCATGCATGCTTTGTGTGTGTGTGTGTGAAGTGTTTGCTGTTGTTCTGACCCATCCACAGAGCATGCGCTCATGTGTGGACAGCCCTGCACTGCTCCCCCCTCCCTGCCCCTGGCGCCGGCCCAGGGCAGGCAGCGAGGGCCACTGCAAGCCTTCCACCTCCACCTCCACCTCCACTTCCACCACCACCACCACCCCCACCAGCAGAAAACTCAACCACACACTGCCACACACTGCTGTAAGTGCTACACACACCGCTGTGATGGATACTGTAAGAGTTTTAGACACACATACAACCCATGATGGATATCTCTTTCAACCCCAACATCACCAGTGAGACCAGTAGATTTGAACCCATTAATGATTACAACAGAGCAGCAAACACCTTAAAGCAAAGCTAAGAAACACGTGCCACATTATTCATACTCGTCATTTTTCCATGTCCCATTATCGCACTACATTATTCATACTCGTCATTTTTCCATGTCCCATTATCGCACTTCACCATAATGTTTCCATTTTTTTTCATTCACTTCAAAAAACAGTGTCTATTTAGCGCCATACAATCTTTTGCTGACATCATGTCTGGTGGGATGTGTCTTTTGTCGTGTTGCTGTTGTTTTGATCAGCAGGACTCTGAGGACGAGGAGACGGATGTGGACATCACCCTGACTCTCGATCCGGTCCCTCTCGACCACGGCCACTTCCAGCCTTACATCCCAGAGGACTTTGCAAACTTTGAGATCTACAACGCCACTCTTGAGAACCAGGAAGGCTTTGTGTCTTCCCGCTCTGACTTGAAGGGAAGCAGGTGTGGAGGTGGGAGTGGAGAGAGAGAGGCGCCTCGAAGCCCCACAGCCAGCAGTTGCACTAGCGGCTATTTCTCACACAGTGCCTCCAACGCTACACTGTCTGACATGCCTTTCAGTGCCAGCGAGAGCTCTGACCACCTCAGCTGCACCTCCAGAGACCCTCATGAACCTCTCGGCTGTCCTGCTGGAAGAGGTTCCTCTCCCAAAAGTGTTTCTGCAGGGAGTGACACCCAGCAGCCCCCTCTCTCGGCAGCTGGAGTTCAGGATCTGCTCAGCCATTCTGCCTCCTCGCCTGTCAGTATCCCTAATTGCACAGACAAGCGGCTAAAGTCCTTTGTGCCTCACAACTATGTTCTCAGTACCAGCCAGGAGTTCACTGACTTTAAAGGGGCTGATGATAGTTTTGGAGAAAGTGATTTAGCACATTTTACAGAGGGATGGAAGCGCGAGGGTTTGGAGTTCTCTACAAACCAGCAGAAGGGACCAGATAACGTAGAAACATGTGAGACAGGCAATCAACACTCCTCTGATGTCTCTGGTATCATCAACACATCTCTTCCTGAAAACGCTTCAGCTGCTATATGCAAATGTCCAAATAACACAGGCTCTGTTAATGTAGCTGTGCCACCGAACACAACTGTTTGCACTTCAGTCAGAGCCTCACTATCTGTGCCTGACAAAATCCCAGCTCCATCTCCAGCATCACCATCCCTGGTCACTCCTTTATCTACAGCCCAATCCTCTGCCCCGACCTCCCGAGCAGGAGGCGAACCTCCAATCCAGGAGCCAGCCCAGGGAGATCTGCCACACGGTAGTCCTTGTCCCAGCCCAAACCCGAGCAGCGCAGAGCCATCAGGCGATTCCAGTGGAGACGAGAACACCCCTGTGGCTCAGCTTCCTGACTGGATGGCACCTGGGGAGCAGGTGTGGGTGGGGAAGAGGAGAGGAACGGTCCACTATGTTGGAGGGGTGGAGTTTGCTAAGGGGATCTGGATCGGTGTGAAGCTTGACATGGCAGTGGGTGAGTCTCAAAAAACAAAAACAAATACATACTGTATATACTATGTGAGACTTTTAGCTTGACATATTTTGAGGTGTTGTCATCACATAGTTTGTCCACCAGAGAGCACTGACAAGTTTATTTTTCCACTAATTACATATTTCGATCACACTCTAATAACTAAAACATAGGTAGGCTATGCTCATAAAAATGTTAATGTTAACAAACAAATAACAACCAAAATATGATAAGACTTATTAAACTCTCAGACATAGATGTAGGTACAAGCATAGCCAGATTAACACAGAATGGGTCCTTGGGGCAAAAAGTGGCTATTGCCCCTAAGATCATTTTTGAATATGGGATCCTGTGGGGCAGCTGCAGTTTGGTATTTCAGTCTTGAGTATGAGCCTCAAAGTATCGCTCGGGCTCTACTGTGTTTCTCTTGTGTGTCCAACTTAGTATTATGATTGATCTTCCGATAGGTAAGCACAACGGGACTGTCCAGGGCAGAGTGTATTTTCGCTGCCCCCCAGGCCACGGTGTGTTTGTGAAGCCATCTCGTCTCACTAGAGGACCACCCTCCATGGACACAGAACCCCAGACTCTGATCAGATAGGACCCAAAGAAGGACCGGCTTTCTGAGGAAACGGCAGGGACCCGAGAGTGGTCCTCAGATCCAGTGCTTACGGATGAACCGCAGGCTGACTTGTCCAACTCAAGTCTCTGAGCTGATGTATTCTGAAGTGTTTCCTAAAACGTATCTGATCTGTGCATTTAATGAAGGTATATCCTAATTACTGTCCACTGAAAATTCACTATGCACATATCTGAGTTTTCTACACGGTGATATTTTTGATAGAGAACTTCACTTTTAACAGGGAGTCCATATGGAAACATTACCCACATACATTTTCTTACATCGGTTTCTGAATATTATATATAATATTTTTGTAAGACAATGCATCCTCCCCTGAGGCTCATAGTGGATTAATCTGGGATATGAAGATTAAGAATGTACTACTGTTAATAAACATTGATATTTACATCAATATGATATGTCAGGGGTAACCAAAGAACTACGGTTCCATATCTGCTGTTATGAGTAATATAATATTTTTCTAATGTATGTGGAGGTAAACATTATATATCTATGTCCAAGTAAAGCTTAGTGCCATATCTCTAGGAGTAATGCCACATACCCTTAACAGAGGACAAAATCTGCAAAACCTGAGTTGCTTTCAGTGTTTGACTGCAGTTAACGTGTTAAATTATCCTGTTGAAGTACTGTAACACTGTGGAGGAAATAATTCCCATCCAGCATGAGACTGTTGCTGTTTGAACGCTTGCACTGGAAAGGATTCTTGGAGAGTTCACCGACTGTCTTCCGTACTAGACTGATGAAATATTTTCTAACTGAAATGACTAAGAGACCATGTGTCATCACTTAAATATGGGGAACAAAGCAGCTATGCTTTGTCCAAGGCTTGGATATACTGATGCCTTACTGGCCTGTTTCCAAAAAGGCAGGCACATAGACCCCAGACTACCCAATGAACTCCATAACAAGTTCACTGAGTTTGAGTAAACTAACTAACTAACTGTATGGACCTGAAACCTGTGTATGTATATCATGATGCCCAGAGGCATTCAAAATGCCATCCAGCTTCGCCGACTGACTGATAGAAGACCTTTTTTAACTGAATTTTTATATGTTAACTGACTGATATATAACACTACATGTTAAAAGGTACTCAATAATGCATTTTTTTTTTCACATGGAGGATTGGATGAATGGGTGACACGAGAGTATCAGGTTACAGAAGATGGTGCAAAAGTAGTATAGTTATGGTGAAGAGTCCTATGATCTTATATTTTTATGGAAGTGGTGAACTGTGGAACTGACTAGAAATAGTTATATATCCAAGCTGTAATTTCAAGTAAAATGAAACAAACCCAAGACCTTACTTTAAAGAAGAGAACAAAGCTGCTCTCCCTCATAAGGAGTTGTAAATAGAAATGTATTTGAACATAGTATTTACACTATTATAATGTACAGAATTGTATTTATAATGTATCTCAAACTGTTTTAATTGGTACAAAATGTTCTACAATAGAACATTTACAATCAACGTGCTGTGTCGACTCTTTATTTTGCTCATTCAAACTGACTTTGTTTACATATTTTAGGTATGTTTTTTTTGTATGGCATAATATTTTAGCACAGCAGACACATTATGCATACCATTCATTCTTTTCCACTTCAAAATGAGATCTAATATTTATGTGGGATTTTTGATCAACAGCCCTCACAAAGTCTATGAAAGTGATGAAATTGAAGATTTGCTGTACTTTAAAGGAGGCCTAAAAAAATCCTAAAAATGGCAACATCGTGTAAAATAATAATAGATACAGATATTTTTATATAGTATGTCTCCAGCATGTCTAATTACTCCTTATCTTAAAGGTCCAGTGTGTAGGATTTAATAGCTAGTGGGGGAAGTTGCAAATTGCAACTTAATATCCCTCACCTCACCCTCTCCTTCCAACTATGTAAGAGAAACTGTGCTGGCTGGGAAACATGAAAAAAGACCCTATCTAGAGTCAGAGTTGGTGTGTCCTTTCTGGACTGCTGTAGAAACATGGCAGTTCAACATTGCAAGCCTGCTCTCTTTGTAGATACAAAAGACTCATACTAAAGTAACAAAAACATGATTTTTATTTTCAGGTGAATATACACTAATGAAAACATAGCTATAAATATTATTGGACCCACCTGAATTTTACACACTTGACCTTTAATACAATAATATATCATTTAAATTCAAATCTACTCCAATGTAAACATTCCTCAGAGGTTATTCTGTGTGTTAAGCCCAAAGTAACCGAATGCAAATTATGTTATAAAAGAAAATGTGAGCCAAACACTGTAGACAACATGAACATCACAGTTGAGTCATTGCTAAGATGAGATGTCAACAGTGCTGTTTGCCCCAGTTTCTCAATGTGGGGAAAAAATGTCTCCTGTTACTGGCACATTTATGGTCCCCTGAAACTTGCCCCATCTGTGACTGATGACTACACGTAAACAACACAAACACATAAACACTTTGTGCCCTATTAATGATGCAGGCATCTCTGGTACGCCAATCACTGACTGCCCACAATTTGAAAGCCTGTTATTGTTTCACATCTTGACACACTATCAGTTGTTGCCAATCAGCTTTGCAAACACTGCCAAAAAAGCAGGGTCCCTCCATTCCACTTCACTTATAATTAGGCCGATGGTCCTTAAGATGTCACATTTGAGTTTTACTTTAACTTAAATATAGTGCTCCAATGGGGTCAACAGAGGTGTTTTTTTCAAACTTGTGCTATATAACAAAAATGAATATTCATGCATCAGCAATGGATGAACACAGCTTGTAGGACTATGGGTACCACTTAGGACAGGATGTTCTATCCTCCTGGGGATTTATGGGTTTTCACAACCTGGAGGAGTTATATTGTGCAATTCACAAATGATTAGCATTTTAAAGGCTGATTCCATTATTTGTAGATTCTGTAAATTGTATATTTGACCAATTTTAAGTCCAAAGTCCAAATCATAAATAAGGATTAAGTATTTTGTCCATAAGAATTGTATTTTAAACAGCATTTATGCCTTCATGGAATACTTTCTGAAACATTTAAAGAAGATTCTTTCTCAATCTTGTCTTGCACAACATCCCTTTTTCTGTTAATGACATCAGCTTTATCAGGAGCTCTCTGTAGCCTACTCATTTTGCACCCTGTCACTGTTTTAGCAGCTGTGCGACAGTCCAGTGAGCCTGAGCACGGTATGGTGGTCTGGATCTGGGTGGAGTTAAGTATCCGTGTCACACACTGACAACTGGGAAATCTCCCGCAACAAACTAACAGGTGTCCTCCACCTCCTCCTCCTTCTCCTCCTCCTAGTCGTTTCCCTCCTGATCCTCCCACTCCTTCAGACTCACAGTTACACCGGGGGGCCTGTCCGCGCCGCAGACTCTCTCCTTCAACTCATCTGATTGCGTTTCATTACTTTATCTGACGTTTAAAACTTGCAGGGAAAATCCCTTTTAACTACATCTACACATGATGCACTCGGCACAGAAAGACACCACGTTCACCAAGATCTTCGTCGGGGGTCTTCCTTATCACACCACCGACTCAAGTCTCAGGAAATATTTCGAGGTGTTTGGAGACATCGAGGAGGCTGTTGTCATCACTGATCGCCAGACGGGGAAATCTAGAGGTTATGGATTTGTAAGTAACAACCTGTGATCATTTTTTTTTTGTTTAGTTTTTTAAAAGTTGCTTGCACACGTGCAGAGTCGATGGATAAGGTCGATTGATTGTACTGTTTCCTGTTCTGTGTGACAGCCAAGTCAGAAATAGTTAATTTGTAGCTGTTGTTACTGTAGCACAAATTTGACATTCAAGACTTGGAACCATCAGATTACCCTCAGTCAAACATGACACGACTACTCTAACATGCACCAATAGATCTTAAAAACAAATCATCCATAATTCATAGGTGCCACACATAATCACTGTGGAAGAAATGTCCGTGAGGTCAATGGAAAATGTGTTGTGCTGTTTCCTTTAGGTGACCATGGCAGACCGGGCCTCTGCTGATCGAGCGTGCAAGGACCCTAACCCCATAATAGACGGCAGGAAAGCCAATGTGAACCTGGCCTACCTGGGGGCCAAGCCCAGGGTTATACAGCCAGGTGAGGGACTGGACCACAGCTTTAACTTGGATCATCAAGGTGGCATACAAAGACAGCAGTTCAAATACCTTCACATGCTCACATACAGTTACATGAAGTTAATGTAGTTATTTCAGATGAAAGTGGATATAAATTGAAGATAGAACTGAGAATAAGTAGTTGATGTTTGTATGATTAAATCTACTGTACACTGACATGTCTTTAAAATACACATCCAGTACTTCCAATACTTAAAAACAAACTTTAACAAGTGTCTGTTTTTCATTCTAGGGTTTGCATTTGGTGTTCCTCAGATCCATCCAGCATTCATCCAAAGACCTTACGGGTATGTTACGCTGCAGAATCTTTTACATTTCTTCCATAAAGTATTTTAGGATCTCATATAATGTGTTTTTTATTGTTGTAAACATGTCATTTATCATTGCCTCCACCTGTTAAACTCTGAATGTTGACATGTGAGATGTGTGCTCCTCTGCTTGGCGTTGACTGTGAAGGAAGTGAACATTTGTCCTCAGACAATACAGGACTTGACTTCATGTTGTCTATCTCTCTCTGATCTGACAGGGTCGGTAACGGTTAAAATAGCTGATGAAGGGACATGATGATTTGAGGAATAGCTGAGTCTGCATTGGGCAGAGCACTAAAGTGTTACCTGTATACTCTGACATACACAAACTGAAATGGTGACTAGATGCATGGAAGTCTTCTGTTTTTTTTTTTCTTCCAGTTTTCAATAGTACATAGATTTGTGTGTGCCTTGTTTTCAGTATGATGTGGTGTTCAGCTTAACTGTGTGCTTATTTCTACTTGCAGTGGGGGGATGTGGGGGGGTGCAGGAGGTCTTTGTGCAGACTTTGTGAGTTTTGATAGGGAGCTGTAACTCTGTAATGGGGTGTTGATGATTTTCCCTTTTTTTTAATGATTGATTTGTGCTTTAGCCTGTGGTTCATTTTTTACCCCCCCAGTTTCTCGTTAACATTACGTTGATCGTGTTTTGTTGTCAAAAGGGGGCTGATGATCACTCACAGTGTGTTGATTTCAAAATTGATCCCCTGCAACAAAACAAACACGGGCTTGCATGTGGGAGTTCTTTTTTCTTTTTCCTTACCCATGATGCTGTGTTTTATTTTTTATTTTTTTATTTTTTATTAACCCATTGCTTTCACTTGTAGCTTACATCCACAGGTACACAATACTGAGAATATTTTGTTCAGGAAAAAACTAAAACAATCATCTGTTTTGTATTTTTCCTCATCACTCCTGTGGTTGTCATTTTAATGATCCTTTTAATAAAAGGGGGGCTGAAAACAAACACAAATAGTGTTATCGCCACAGAGGATGTTTAATTGCCCTCATGTTGGTACTTTATTAGCTACAGCGACAAGTTAAGTTACAATTACTTGAAGCCAGTTAACTGAAAATGTCAAGGCTCGAAATTAAAACTGGATGGCTGTATCTATAAAACACTTTATAGATGTGATTATGGATTCAGTATTTAACTTTGCAATAAACCAAAAAGTTTTTTTTATGTATATAGACAGACTCAAATGTTCAATGCACTATAGGAGACAGAGATCTTAGCCGGTCTCTAAGGCAGCAGCTGTTGGTTACAGTGATCTCCACAGCCTCTCAAATTCAGATGGAAAATGGGAGTCACTCAGCAGCGCTGTTAATAATGTATGGCACAGACAGGGCCACTCGGCTGTGGACAACAGGTGGGCCGAGCCATGTGCCCGTGAAACCTTTTGGTTATGTGCTGGGGATTACCCATGTGTCCTGGTGATTTACAAAGCACCTTTATTTAGCTCTCCACTCACAGGACCACAAAATGTTCAACCCATCACTTTCAATAGAGATGGTTTAAGTCAGCTGTGTCCTTTTAAGCGCTTCAACTGTTACGATTAAAACAAGGTCATATCACAAAGAAAGGATACCAGCATGTTGATTCCTGTCAAGATGGAAATACTACATACCACTTTATTTAATACAAGAATCGTAACATTTACTGTGATCGTTGCAGCTACGGTACAAAACATATAGCTCTTGTTTACAGCAGTGGATTTAGCAGCCCACTTTGTAAGAAGGGCAACACTTTTTGATCAAGCAGGGCCCCTCCAGTCTGATAATAATCCAGAAAGTCACTGAGAAAGCACAGAGATGTAGGCAGCCATTACTGTTGACGAATGCCTTGCCATGTGTTACTGAAGGAGAAGATCAGCTTGTCCTTTAGCAATGACAAGGGGAGCAAAAATAGCATGCTTCCAGCCTCCCTTGTCAGTCAAGTTGGCGTGTGTATGTTTGTGTGGGGGTGTATGTCTGTTAGAGGGGGAGGGGGTACTTGTCTACGGACAGATATAACAGTTTCACACCTGCTCCTTAATATATTTACTGAGGGTGACTTTAACACAAGTTTAAAGTTGGGCCAAATTTACCCAGATACCCAGAGTTGTATTTATCCATTTATACCCTGGTCTATATAAAGAATACTGCTCTTCCAACAGAGATCTTGTAGTCGTATAACATTTTTACCCTTTTTAAAATAGTTTGGTTTAGTTTTCAAACAAATAAACACATCAGGGCATCTGCAGAACGTAATACAACAAGCAACCACTTTATAAGTGGTTGATTCACAGCTTTGCAAATTATTGCATTTAAGTTTTTTTGCCCTATTTGTTTGTGTTTAAGGACCTATTAACATGTGTGGGCATGCCTATATGTGTGGCGTTGGTGTGACAGTATGTGGACAGAATATTGTCCACTTCTTTTCTTGATATGTTGTGGTGTTGTGCGATAAGCTCGCATTTAGTCAAAAACCGTTTTTCAGTGACACACTGGGTGCAGAGCTGGGCTGTGTCTTCTTTTAATGCCTTACCGTGTTTCAGATTCAGGTGCTTTTTGAAATTAAAAGCTGCCGCTTGTGTTTCTTTGTGGTTTTGCTGCTTTCTTAACTTTTCATTTCTAGGTAGGGTTTTTTCAGTTGTTAGTGAATGGATTTGCTGTGGTCTGAGGACTGGATTGATGTATTTGTGGCGCCTGCTTTTCAGTTTTCAGAATTTAGTTTCAGTTTTAGAAATACAACTAGCTGTCACTGCTTTGACCCTGTGTGTCTTTGTGTCCTACAGAGTCCCTGCACACTACGTCTACCCTCAGGCCTTTGTCCAGCCCAGTGTGGTGATCCCTCATGTACAACCTTCTGCTGCTACAGCAACAGCTGCTGCTGCCAGTTCCCCATACCTTGACTATACCGGAGCAGCATATGCCCAGTACTCTGCGGCTGCTGCAACTGCTGCTGCCGCCGCTGCTGCTTATGAGCAGTATCCATATGCGGCCTCACCAGCACCAACAAGCTACATGACTACAGCTGGGTATGGGTACACTGTCCAGCAGCCACTTGCCACTGCTGCCACCCCAGGAGCTGCTGCTGCTGCTGCTGCTTTCAGCCAGTACCAGCCCCAGCAGCTCCAGACAGATCGCATGCAATAAAGCCATGAAACCTGCCTTAAAGTTGGAAAGCAGGGGGAGGTTGGCTCCTCTCATGAAGAGGGTAAAGTTAGGAGGGGGAAGACCATAGGGACTGAAAGATGGTTGTCACATCTAGGTTGTAACTTAACAGTCCTTCTACCAAAGAACCTGATGAAAAACACCAAAAAATGTGGAGACAACGAAGAATTACTGTATATTTATTCAAGTGAGATCAGTATTTTGTCACTATTGAATATATATATATGAATATTTAATATTTATACAGCAGGAAATTATTTAATGTTATTTGAAGTAGACTCACTGGACCTCATGTCAACCATTGCTGAATTTTGTATGTATACAGTAGACTGCAGTGGAATTTGTATAAAATTCCCAAGTGCATTCATGTCTTATGATCAGGTTTCTTCCCCACTTCTTTTAGTACAAATCAAAACACTTGCATACATACATGTGAGAACAGTATGTTCCATCATCATGCAGTTTTCAGTATTTCATAGTTTTGGACCAGTATTTTCTTTGGTTAAGCTATGCAGACATTGATATATAAGTCAGTGTTTTGTTCTCTTTGTTCCCTTTTTTATATATAACTGTTTGGAGTGAGATAGATTAGATAACCTCAACCAGTTCCTTTTTAAAATATTTTGTTGATGGTGCATAAAACAAAATGCTGGGGAGATTGTAAAAGCACTAATTTTTCCCTTTTTTTAAAAAATTGCACCTCAAGTAAGTTCAGCAAAAGGGAAGAAACATTGCTGAATGTGAATCTTTGATTTTGACAAAATGTTTCATAATGTGCCTTCTAAATTATACTATTTATGTATTTATTATGGAGCCTTACAGTAATAAACCCTTTACTTTTTGTGTTCATGTGTTAGTATGAAGCCTACTGTAGAACGTGTATGCTGCTGCATAATGATCAAGAGCATATGATGGATGTTCACACTTGGCTTAAAGTCATACACTGTGTATAAAGAACAAAATATGAGTGAAAAGGTAGCAATAAGTCCAACGCAATGTCTGTTTTCTGTAGATTTAATGTTGTCTCCGATAGATTCTTAATTCTTTAATGTCGCTTTTTATACTTGACCAGTTTGATAAACTTTTAAAAATGTTTTACATTTGATGTCATTAGACGTCAAATGCTTTCTAATGCAAGGCCATCACCTGTTTCACCTTGCATTTTGTAATGCATGACTCAGAATAATGCAAAAGTTTAATAAGTGAAATAAAAGGAAATTTACCTTCTGTGTTCTGTGTATTGTTGGTTTTGCTCATGGGCCTTAATTGGACTTCACATGATGTTGACACTTTACTACAAAACTGTAACAGATGAGGAAATAATAATGTATACATCCAAACAACTGCCAAACAGACTACACTGCCTTTTGTTTGTAGGTGTTGTCTGTATGAAGCGTGGAAGCATATGAGTTGGTGTATTACTTAATTGTCATATAATCTGTCTGTTTTTATTACCATCCCTCTGCAACAAGGTGTCTATTTCTGTAACCAATGTTAAACAGTGTCAGAAACCCAAGAGGCAAAATATGCATCCTGCAATCTCAGTGGACCAGTGTCACTAACTGATGATGGATCACACAGTTTGGAGTGTATGATGCTTGCCTCTGTTTACATTATAAATCAACCAAGATATTTGTGTAACACGAATCCGCCCGCTCTGACCCTAAAATAGTATCCCATATTACACAACCGTTAGTTGAAAGAAGCTGTTTTCAAGAGCTGACCAAATGCAATAAATCAAAAACATCTAAATAATAAATAATGTTAGACATTTTTTTGCAATGGTTCTATATAAAAGCTGATAAATGTTTGATAAATTATTAATACAGCAATATATTGGCTCTCTTGAGGCTGAGCAAACACAAAGAGCTGAAATGCACAATCTGCTCTTTTAGTTCCAGTTTAATTCACAATGTTCACAATCCTTCACTACAGTCCCAACCACTTATGTTTCTATAGAACTCTGAAGAAGCCTGTGATGTGACCTGGGGTGCAACAGAGGAGCAGGGAGGCAGCTGCACATATTGGACCCACTATGACACTCTGTGGTCGACCTTTCAGATTTTCTCACCAAAACTGTAGACTTCTGACACCTGCTGGTTCATGTGGCTCACTCCTTTCTGATCATCGTGCAGCTAAGATACTACCCTCCATGACCTATTTGTTTATAGTCACGTTTGAAATATGTTCTTTTTTATTGTCTCTCATGAGGTTTCGTGCGCCACACTTTCGGTTTTACGCTCTTCGAAACGTGGTTAGACAGGTTTGACATGGTGCGTTCAATTGATATCGGAGTTATGGAAACTGCACATTTCCCACTGTCAAATCTCCCTCTTGTCAAAGGCGTTCATGTCAGCACCTTAGTCGTAAATATGACTGGGATTTTCAGACAGCTCTGATCTATCCGAATCGGCGCTTAATAACATGAAAAAGCCTTAAAAACAAAGCAAGCGTGGATGTCATATCAGCAGAGGTGCGGCGTTCAATGTAACAACCCCAAATATAATAGATATAGCGCTACATTGTTAACGCACAGCACTCTCATTCGTGACACATTCAACCGGGACTCATCGGATGAAGTGACACTGTCCTGTGAGTATCTCTTCTCATCTCTACCACACATCCACTGTCAGTGAACGCGGCATTCCGCATCCTGGGGGCGGTGACGTAGGAATTTACTGGCAGACGAGACAGGGTGAACAAAAAAAAAAACCCATCAAAGTGGAGCACAACCTGCGAAAATATCACAGACAATTGTAGAGGAAACCAGCTGGCACCGAAACTTTGATTGCGGGCAGTGTAAGTACTTTCTTTTTTGAAGACACAAGCTAACTTTGTTGATCTCCGTCGCCTTCTCGTTGTCCAGCTGCATTGGCAAACGTTATTGTTTGCTGGAAGAAGAAGAAGAAAAAAAAACATGGCCATATTGTGCTGAAACGATACGGTT
>NC_040023.1:17915777-17945189 GCF_000972845.2 Larimichthys crocea
AAAAAAAATCTAATTTTCTGTTGAATGTAGGTTGTGTGTTTGAGGAGCATTTCTTTGCTGAAAGTGAAATCTGGGGCCTTTTTTTTTAATGGAGTCGCTACCTCGCCGCCCCTTGAAAACTCGCGTTAATGTAAACGCTGTTTATTTGTATGAAACCCGCAGTACGTTTCCCCGTCAAATTAGCGTCCGTGCGGCATAAAGGTAGATAATCTGCACAACGCACGCAAATGACTGTTTAATTAAGTTTCCGATCGACGCTTATCAATTTTGATATCAACCGGAAGTCGTGTCGACATGTGACAGCTGTGACGCCTCAAGCGCTGGACGATCTTTTTTTTAGTTTTGCACGAATAAACCCTCATTTTGTTACTTCTCCTTTCTGTTTTACGCCTCTCAATAATTCAACGCTGCAGCCGGTCTCTGCTCCCGAGCCAAGCCAGAGATGGCCACCGAGAAGACTGCATACACTCCCGTTGAGGGGGGACCCTCTTCACCGTCGCTCCCCGGACAAAATGTGTTTCCTCCCTCATATGACATGGTTATGTCGGGCCCTGCTCCTGTTGGTTTCCTCGCTCCTAGTGGTTTCTCTCCACCTGGTGGATTCCCTTCTCCTGGAGGATTCGCTGCACCTGGTGGTTTCCTTGCTCCTGGTGGTCTCTCTCAATCTGGAGGACTAGATGCACCTGGTGGTTTCCTTGCTCCTGGTGGTCTCTCTCCATCTGGAGGACTGGATGGACCTGGTGGTTTCCTTGCTCCTGGTGGTCTCCCTCCATCTGGAGGACTGGATGCACCTGGTGGTTTCCCTGCTCCTGGTGGTCTCCCTTTCCCTCCACCGACTGCTTTTGGACCGGGTGCACCTGGAGCTTTTAAAATGCCCATGAACCCTCAAGATGGTTCAGGATATGGCGCCAACCCCTCTTCTTCACCATATTCTCCACCAGGCCCCGGCATTAATGGTAACTTTGGTGGCCAGTAGTTCATGTGGCATGTTTATTTTTAATTATTATGATTATGTGGAATTGTATTTGTGTCATTTAATCAATTTCATGTTTCTGGTTTGTGCCACTGAAGATGGTGTTTACCACAGCGAGGATGATCCACCACCCTTTCACGAGAATCAAGACTTTGATTTTGGGTTAGATAACAAGAGCATAAGAAGGGCTTTCATTCGTAAGGTAAGGAGACATGTGACTGAAGAAGAGGTGTAATAAATTGATTAATGTCTGGATGTATGAGGCCACTGTAGACAGTGTTCCAAATCAACATGTAGGACTGCTTTTTTTTCTGTTTTTTTGGTATAATTGGCTGTAAATAGACATTTTCATTAATGCAATGCAATACTTGTATGTGAATTTGCTGGATTTGTCAACAACATCCATGCCAACTAGTCTATTGTACTACACTACAATATACACTGATAATATTGCAATATGAAATTACATTGGCAGAGGATTTTATTCATATATTTCACTCCGACATAGAGATGACATCACATTGTTGACCACTAGGGCTGCACAGTAATCCTTTTGGTTTAATGATACAAAATGTTTAGATTATTTAATCTGCTCCTACTTCATGTATGAGCTACAGGTATGTGCAGTAGAGCAACATCTTTTTAATGTCAAAATTGTTTTAAAAAGTCCTAGAATATTACATTTATTCTTGATGTCACTTGAAGTTTTTTGATATTTTCTGCTAAAACAAAAAAACCTGATCTCCTTGGTGGAGTTAATCATGTACTTTGATACAACTTCAGATACACGTTTTACTACAGTAGATACTGTTTTTTTTTTTAACATATCCTCTATTTCTACTGTTTTCCTTCAGGTATTCTTGGTGTTGACTGCTCAGCTGATGGTGACATTCGCCTTTGTGGCTGTTTTCACCTTTGTGGATGAAGTCAAGGCGTTTGTCAGGGTGAACATGTGGACCTACCTGGTATCCTACGTGATCTTCTTTGTGTCAGTCTGTGTGATCAGCTGCTGTGGCAGTGTTCGCCGAAGACATCCTTGGAACCTGGTTGCATTGGTAAGCTGGCTCAGACTTTGTTTCCATTATTGGAATGAGAGAGGGGAGGAGTTCCTGTTCAGGAAATACCAAGTTATCTGATCTGAACTACATAATCATTGTGTAGGCCTTGTCGTCTTGGGGGGGAAAAAAAAGTTTATTTTAAGACTTGAATTGCTTGACCCCACACTTATAAGACTTCCTTATTCTTAAACATTTACATGGATTAGATTCACATTGAATCACTGTTATAAGTACAACATTTTCATTTCTAATTTATGCCATTTAAACTGAATTCCAATCAAACATATGCAGCAGTGCTGATGTATTTGTGTGTTTCTTGTTTTCAGTCTGTCTTGACTCTCAGCATGTCCTACATGGTGGGAATGATCGCCAGTTTCCATGACACAGACTCCGTGGTCATGGCGGTGGGCATCACAGCAGTTGTGTGCTTTACAGTGGTCATCTTTTCTCTGCAGGTTTGTATCCGTCACTTGTCCATACGTTATGTACATCAATCATACTGTTAGGTGACCGTAACCTTAATGTCACTCTTTGCTTCTTCTCACAGACCAAGTATGACTTCACCTCCTGTCACGGTGTGCTTTTCGTTTGTTTAATCGTCCTGATCCTCTTCGGCCTCCTCTGCATCTTCATCCGTAACAAGATTCTGCACATTGTGTATGCTGGACTGGGAGCTTTGCTCTTCACCTGCGTAAGTTCTTACACAAATGGTTGTTTACTAGTTTTACTATATATGATGGTTTATGATATCAGTATTGGCGTTGTTAAAAGTCATTTAGAGACTGGTGCATTGAAATTAAGGGTGACTGTGTGAGTAGCATGAAATCTGTTGCTCTGTTCTGTTTTAACAAAGCTATTCACTCCTCTTAAAGGAGTTCTACTGAATCAAGCAGTAGAGAGAGAGACATAGATTAAAGGTTAAATTATCTGATTTAAAAAAGGCCACATCAGCGGTTTGTTTTGTGGCTTATATTCTGTACACCATTTGAAAACCTGCTACCTAAAACGAAACAATAAATGGCACTGATGAGCCATTTTTATAGGATTAGGATAGAATTTTGATGAGAGTTAAAAAGATTACGCTATTCCTGTGGTTTGTATCTCAAATCCCTATTATTAGGATGACCACATACCCACAACATCCATGATTAAATTCTGAGCTAGTAAGGCCTTTGTTGCATGTCCTATTTCTCGCTACATCTCCTGTCTCTATCAGCTATAAACGTCATCATTGTACTGGGATGTAAGGCTGAAATGTCAGTGGCGATACCTTGAAAACCTGAACAAAAAAAAAACCCACTAGAGCTGAAATTTGTGTGTGTTTTTGATGGTGTGTATGTGTGTCTGTGGAACTCACAACATGTTTATTATTTTTTTTCTTCTTTAAAAAAGAAAAGAAAAAAAAAAGAGGAAATGGTTAACCCATTGTGAATTTCTTCTCTTACAGTTCTTGGCGGTCGACACACAGCTGCTGCTTGGCAACAAGGAACTGGCCCTGAGTCCAGAGGAATATGTGTTTGCTGCTCTGAACCTGTACACAGATATCATCAACATCTTTCTCTATATTCTTGCTATCATTGGGAGAGCAAGGGGGAGCTGAGCAGGAGGAACAACAGATGGAAATTCTAACAGAGAATTGTTTTAAGTTCATGTCTAGAAGTGGATTCACGTAATCTTTATTTGTGTCTTGTAGTGTGCACCAATCACGTAGTTGAGACATTTTTTTTTGTTCCCTTCACCCAGTGTAAATGTTATTTTTATGATTAGTATAAGTAGATAATCTATGTTGTAGTGTGGGGGTTCATTAATAAGTTTTCTGATGTGCAAAACCTGTTATTTTGGTTCAGAAATCTTGCAGTACAGAAAGATTAAACTGTAAATATTGGACAAATTCTGACAGGGCTTTCAACTGTGCCTCAGTCTCCTTCATCAGTTGTCATGGAGATTCATCTGTTGACGTAGTTGTGATTTGATCCACTGCACGTTTAGGACTTCTCGGCTTCTTTAGCGGTTGCAGTTAAACCTCTGGAAGAAGCTGGTAAGTGGACCATGAGTTTATCATTTCCTGGATTGAGATTTAACTTTATTGCCTGACTTATAAACTAGCAGTGATGAGAAGAGCAAAACAGTGCAGTGCTTGGAATCTTAACCATTGCTGATTCAGTCACTGTGACAACTGAACAAACTACATCATGGTGAAGACAGATATGGCTGAAAGCCCTAGATTTAGCTAGTAAGTGGGAAGTTGGAATTTTAGTCTATAAACTATCATTTCAAAGGTTACAACCTACTGCTTAAATATATATAAAAAAAACTTTTATAAAACTGATCTCTGTCCTTTTTGTTTAAGGTGAAACAACTCTGACAGAATCCCACCAGAGAATTTTGCTTTGTTGTGATTTGATTTGTAATTCTGTGGCTGTCCAGACAGTTTTTGGGTGTTTGTGACACAGCTATGAAACTGGGAGCCCTATAATGGACCTGGAGGAAACCGTTTTCACCTTGCAGTCTAAATGTGAACAGCTATGGCAGGAAAATAATCAGTTGAAGGCGATGCTGGGGGTAGTCAGAGAAAATCAAGACCTGAAAGCCAGGATGCAGAGCTTCAGTCATGACACTCTGATGGATCCAACAGGTATTTTAAATTATTTTTTTTAGTGCCACTAGATGGCACCCAGGGTGTAGTTCAGAGTTGTTATAGCAACGGTAAAGATAATATAATTGACTGTAAAGCTGAAGGCTGGTTTTTGTTTTTTAATATTTGCATTGTATGCCTATACATGCAGCAAAATGTAAGCGTGTACAAGTATAGACCATTGTAGTTTTTCAAACAAAAACATTCATATAACAGATCCATGCTGTTTCCTAGTATTGCAATTCCAAAAAAAATGTTTTTATATTATACTCTGACACATAAAAGTAAATCTTGAAATTTTTGTCTTGATTTCAGTGTGTTCGGTGTTCAGTTATCTTTGTAATGACATATTTCAACAAAAATCTTTAAACAGATTTTAAAAAATACTTTGTTTATAATAATACCTTTTAGGAATAGTTACAATAAAGGGAAACGTCACTTTCTATACCCTTTTGTTGTATACCATAACCTTCATCTCCTGAATATATCTCTAAAACTTGAGGGTAAATTTAGAATTCTATAAATAACAGACGTATTAATGATTCTTCTTCTTTTCTTGCAAATCAAACAACTATTATCAATGTTAATAAGTCTTCCAGTTTACATATATTAAGTGACATTTGGTTAAAAAATGCTATTAATATATTTAATTAGTTACCTGATTAAAGGTATGTTCCTGATCCTCAGGATCCTCTGTTCCTTCAGATTTTAACCTTTGACATAAGAACATACAAACCCCTTGACTGAGGATCTTTAGCTATAACAAGGCAAACATACACTACTCAGAAAAAGATAGGGATATTTGGCTTTTGGATGAAATTTCAGAATGCACTTAAAATGCACTATAACCTTTACAGGTGAACTCAATTTGACCTTCTCTAAACCTTTTGAATGCACATGTCCAACTGTTCAATGTTTCAGTACTTACTGGATAACATGCTGTACTCTAACAAGGTGATTAACCGCAAAAAACGCACACGTGTCTGATCCATGAATCAGCCCCTAAATCGACCTCTGGTTCAATTCAGTTTGTATTTAAACAGCAGTCTTCGTCATGCTGTTCACATTTTGACATCATGAGACCAAGACAACACCTAACAATCGATCAACAGTACCTGAGCAGTGTGAGGCTTCAAATAGGATGTACTCAGAGGGAAGTTGCCACTGAGCTGAGAGTGTCACAGAGTGTCATTAGCAGGTTGCAGTTGCAGTCATTAAAATTTTTTTGTTGTGGTATACCCACCAACCGTTGTTTGAGATAAAGACATCCCTAACTATTTGTGAGTAGTGTATGTAAATTCCCTGTGTCTTAAAAGTATCAAGTTAAGTCAAATCAGCCCTTTTCAGCCCTACTCTGTCTCCCATATCCACTCTGCTTATCATTATTGATAAATGACCACATCTTCACTTTGTTTTCACCAGTGTCCTCACCTTCAGGAAGAAATGGATCCAGTCTGTGGCAAAACACCTTTAGTGAGAAACAATTCAGAGAAAACATGCAACAAACCAGATTCAAACATGAACACCGAACCTCATCCCCCATCAACTTTAGGTCTTTCTTGCAAACCTCTATGCACACTGACCCAAGTGAGCTTCAAAGCTTCCAGGCTGATATTCCTCCGAAGGTCAAAGGTGAGTGATGTCTGACATGCAGAGTTACTTTGAGCAGTGACAATGCTGCAGATATGTATTTACTTCAATAATTTCATTGCAGCTCCAGACAGGCTGCTAGGAGAGATTGCCTACCAACTGGACAGGAGGATTCTGTCCCACATCTTCCAGGGCCATAAGAGGCTTTATGGTTTCACACTGCTCAATATACCAGACAAGATCATAGAGGTTAGGACTAATGTTTATTTGTCACTGGACAGATAAAAGCCAGGGCAAAGCTTCAACTGTAACTTCTCATATTATCAATCCCTTTAAGAAAAACGTGTTGACTATAACACCCCACTTATATGACTCAGAATGAAGTCTTCCTTCTTCTCCTGAAGGTAAGCCAACAACCGCTGACAGGGAAGGTAGATGAAGGTTATCGGCTTCATCTCTCTCAGAGGTATGATGAACTCATGGAGAGGTTGAACAAGCTTGGATATAAGGCAACACTTCACCCTCAGTTCAGTGAATTTATTGTCAACACATACGGGATCCTGAAGGAGAGGCCTGGTGAAAACAGCACACAGGAAATGGACTACAATAATCCAGAATATCTCGGGAGGCTGATAATGACCACAGCACCAAGAAAACTTCAGAAGGACCTGCTACTCATGCTCACCTGCCTCTGCAACATGGCAGAGATTGATAGGAAACCTCTTCTTCTCTGGTAGACCTGATTGTATCCAAAGAGTGAACAACTGGATAAATAAATACCCTGTTGTGTATTTGCTTATTCATTTACAGGGCACTTTGTATACATGGTGAAACTGAACAGCTATCTTTATTAAAGAAAACTGATTTCATATACAACTTTTTTGTTTTATTTCAACCAATATTCCATCATATGCTGGGGCAGTATAATTTCTGTGAAGGAAATAATCAGTTAAACATACTGAACAATGATTGAGAGATTGTAGTCCTTCATGTGGAGATATAGAAGTGATAAGTTATGTGCTTAGGGTTGGCGTAATATCACTTGAGGGACTAAAAGCTTTCATCAGGAGTTCGTTATCCTTCCTGTTTGCTCACTGCAATATTTAATATCTTCAGCGGATGAACTGATCTTTATTACTCATTCACTTACTGTGCAGAAACCTGAGTCTAGATATGCTAGACTATAGCTTGCTACCACAAATTGCCTGTATATGTATCTATACACATATATACATATATGTTTATATGTATATATGATAAGATAATAGAGAATTGAGATATGCTTATACATAAGAAATATAAAGAAAAAAGATATACTTGAAACTGAAAAAAATTAAAATAGCAAACAAAATAGGTTATATACACTATATACATACATGTATATGTATAATAAACATGTATATTAACAAGTACAGCGTATATATTCTTTATCAATGTTGTGTTTCATCAGATTCATTTTGATAAAACACTAGATTCATTCAGATTATTATCAATCACTTGGTTAGAGTAAACACACTGTAGAGTTAAACTACATGTATGAGTACAGTGAGTCAGATACACACCCTTCTGTAATCTGATACAAACACGGACAATTACTTTTGCATTTGTTGCACTTTATTTAATGTTAATTTGTTCTTGTTTAACATAACCTGGAGTTTTATTTACTTTTTTTTTAAGTATTTCTGACTCTGATGATTTGGAGGTCGTCTCAGGTAAGGTCACGTGCCAGACGAGCCCGACACCATGACAACAGCAGCGGGGCGTGGCCTAATAATGCCAGCCGCTAACAGCAGGGTGGGTTTATGATCGGGGACCTACTTTACGCAACTGGTTCTGTGTTTCAACACAGAAATCAGACAGTTCCTCTGAACATGGGCCAACATAATAAATAAATGTAATACAATAAACGCATTAGCGGGTCGCTCGCTGTATGTCTTCATCAGACGGACTGTCCCAGTTTTCGTGTTAAGGTAAGACCATCTGGGCTGCCACGTTAGCGTTTTAAGCTAGCTGCGCAACAGGACAGGTGTCCGCTTTAATTTGTGATAACTGAGATGTTAAGAGCTTATGTTAGACGTGAGACTTGGACATACACGTACTGTTGTGATGCAGCGACGATATACGGTCATTCTCGAAACGTTAATTGAGATTTGAAAGTAGAGTTGAATCATTTTATTAGAATGAAACTGTTAGCTTAGCATACCTGCATTTGTAGATACCTAACCTACCTGTATCAGGTGACGGAGCAGACGAGCTCACATGCCCGGACTAGTAAAAGAGACTACGCGGCTGTTGAGGCTAGTGTAGCCTGCTTTGAATGGGGTCTTTGTATTATCGAGTGTTTTTGGACTTTCTGTGAATGAATGAGTCGTATCTTGTCCACCTGTCAGAGCCCAAAGTCTGCAAAGGGATTGAGCTCTTGAATGCAGAACATTAAAGTTAAAGGGGAAGTCAATGCTGAAAGAGTGTTTACATAATGCTCTGATTTTTCACAGTAAAAAATAATAAATGTATGTATACATTAGGGATATATTTCAGGTATTATTTTTGTATTAAAATGTATTGGTGTTAGGATTATGTGTTTGTGTTTGACACACCCATTTACTTAAGATTTTAGATTGAATCTGTAAGTGCACACAAAGGTGTGGTGTGAACGCAGGCAGTGGTTTGCAACACTGTGCACATCTTAACTGCTGCATTACAGGTTTGCTGTTTACACCCTGTTTTTCTCGTTGCCTTCTTAGAAGCGATCATAACACGTCGCTGCATAGCGTTCAGCTCAGCACAGATGTCAGTTGCTCAACTGCACGTACGGGCGTGTGAGAAGATAAGCAGGTCATTCCGGAGAAACCCGCAGTATCAATGTTTATTACAACATTATTCTCTTCTTCTTTCCTTAGTGTCCCTGGAACCTATGGAGGGGAGACTTGCACAAGGATGAGGCTAGAACGGGAAGTCCTGATGTTGTTTATCCTTATTGTTGTGTAGAGAGGCGGCAGAGGCATGGCCTTGCGGGCATCTCCATTTCCTAATGGGTTTGTTGCAGGCATCCATGCTGTTGGATGGGCATTCATCCTGCCTTGCTTCTGGTTTCTTGATCGCCTCATTTCTGTGTGCAAAACCACCACCTTGGAGCGATCCCAGCGACTGGAGCAGGAATGCTACCTCCACCCACTCAAGGTCTTCTTCGGCTCCATTATCTTCTTCATTCTTTTTCTCATTGCAGCGCCCTTTGCCTTCTTGGGCTTTCTGCTATGGGCACCTCTTCAGGCCTGCCGAAGGCCCTTCAGCTACCATAGAGAGACACCGTCCTCACCAGAGATGGAGACACACACGGGCTTTGAGCTGGTAGGAAAGGCATCATTTGGATTTGCCACAGCCAACCTGTGTCTGTTGCCTGACAGCTTGGCTCGCTTCAACAACCTGGGGCACACCCAGCGCAGGGCTACTGCCATTGGTCGGCGTATTGTGCAGGGTGTGTGTCGACCCCATATCCGCATCTTTGTTGACTCCCCCAGCAGCTGTGGGACTCTCAGCCCCTCCAACAGCATACTCCCCACAGGTCACCCATGTACATATGGGGCTACTGACAAACAGGATCACCATTCAGACTCAGCTGAAGTTTCAATCCCAAATTCCAATAGTCATGTAGTTTGTGTACCCTGTAATGACACAGAAGAGCCTTCGACTGAGGCACCTACTCCTGTTTTAAACTCAAATCAGAACTCCAACCAGGAAGGCCGAGCAGGTCACCGGACTGCTCCCCGAGTGTTACTCTCCCAGGGTCTTCGCCAGGAGGATAATGTACCCTGGGAAGTGTCATCACTGTTTCCCGCCAACGTGGACATACTATGCCTAGAAGAGGTGTTTGATAAGAGAGCAGCACAGAAGCTCACCCAATTACTAAGACCCGTTTTTGGACACATACTGTATGACGTTGGTGTGTATGCCTGCCAGCCGCCATGTGGATGTTCCTCTTTCAAGTTCTTCAACAGTGGCCTCTTCCTAGCCAGCCGATTCCCTGTGCTCGAGGCCCAGTACCGCTGCTTTCCCAACAGCCGCGGGGAAGATGCACTTGCTGCCAAGGGCCTCCTTTCTGCTAAGGTAGCTTGCGTAATATCATCTATGAAGCTGCTATCAGTTTTTGGCAATTGTTTTTCTTGTGTTTCACAATCCATATGAATTACTCTACGCTTTTGTCACAGTATGAAAACAGCGGAAGTATTATGTATCGATGTTTTTGGACATTTTCAGGTGCTAATCGGGCAGAATAAGAATCAGAAGAGAGTGGTTGGCTATTTTAACTGCACACATCTTCATGCACCAGAGGGCAAGTTAAAATCTCAGATTTTTCTGTTTCTTCGCTAATTAACAAATTTTCCTTTTTAAGAAAACAAAGAGAAGCAAAGTCTGTGACAATTGGTTTATACTTTCTGTTTCATCAGGTGAAGGGGAAATTCGCTGTGAGCAGTTGAACATGGTCACTAAGTGGACTGGCGATTTTCAAGCTGCTAATAAACAGCCCAACGAGGACGTTGTTTTTGATGTGCTCTGTGGAGATTTCAACTTTGACAATTGCTCACCTGGTATGCCTATTTTTATTTATTTTTGCTCTATTACTATATCATTTATTTGTTTTTCTCAAAACGTATACTAGTCATAAAGGTGTTTTTTTTAAGGATTTATGCATGTTTTTCTATTCGTGTAGATGACAACCTGGAGCAGAATCACTGTTTGTTTGAGGAATACAGAGATCCTTGCAGGGCAGGGCCTAGACAAGAGAAGCCGTGGGTCATTGGTACGAACAATTTTATACCATTAGAGTGCAGCAAATACTACATACAGACAAGAAAAATTATGATGACATTTTGTTGGGTTTGCATCTAAAGGTACTCTGCTGGAGCAGCCCACGTTGTACGAAGATGACGTTAACACCCCAGAAAAGCTACAAAGGTACACTCAGTTCTTCTTTCTTAAGCTTGTGATGATGTGATATGACCAGAACCTGATTTTGAGGATCAACTCTGTTTTGTCTGTGTAGAACTTTGGAGAGAGAGGAGCTGAGGAAGCGGTACATTTCCCCTCCTGTTCCTGTAGAGGGCATCCCATTGGTTTACCCTGAGAATGGGGAACCGTGGATCGGACGGCGGATTGACTACATCCTGTACCGTGAAAGCTCCATTTCAAAGCACTGCCAAACAGTATGTGCCCCTGTGTATTTTTACTGTTTACTCTACTCAGTCTTCAGCTTCTCCTTGAAGTTACTTTTAGATAAGACAAATAATTCTGGAAACATTTGCATATGGACTAACAGTCAGATCTTATAGAAAAAGTTATTCACATTAAGAAGCATAAAGAATCCTTTAAATCCACATGCTCTCTTTGTCTCCTCCAGGAAATAGAAGAGATGACTTTTATAACTCAGCTGGCTGGCCTTACGGACCATATTCCTGTGGGCTTGAGACTGAATGTAACGCTGGACTCTGACCGTGCTGAAGAATGAGGATTAAAAACTGAACACAGCGTCACTTTCAAACAAAAGAACAAAATATACAAAAATGTACATTTCTCTGATCTACAAGGGCACAACAATGTTTTCATTACATACTTGAATTTGTAATTTTCCAAATAATGTGTGTACTGACCAATGAGATTATATTTCAGGAATTTATGGATTTATGAAAAAATTTGCAATGTTTATAATTTTACACATTAAAGCATGTTTAAGACGGATGTATTGATTTTGTAAAAGAATATATTTGTAGGAATTTTGAACATTTTTCCTACAGAAATAAATGTAAAGAATACATTTTAATAGAGCGTCTCTTGCTTTTTTGTCTGCGCGTTACATAATTTGACCGTGTCTATTGACAATAACACAGCATACAACATGAAACATTACAGCCATGATGTCAATTCGTTGTCTCATAAACTAAGATTGAGCTGAGACAATTGCTTCTCAGAGGGACGATATACAAAGCAGGATGAGTACGATTGGCCCGATGACTTGATTGAATGAAATATCCTGAGACCTTTTATTATTAGCAGATGCATTAATGAAGATTAAAGATTTAAAAAAATTAAAATGTTTGAGGTTTTGTTTCATTAAGTCTTGATCTCAGGACAATATATAATGCTGCTTTTACAAAATCATCAGAGTTGTGAGGTCAATACACTTTGTGGCCTATAGGAGGTGCTCTTCTTGAATAATAGGCCCTGAAACCGACGACGTACGAGCCAATCACAAGACAAGGACGAGAATCTCTTCCTGTTTTTAGCCCTCAAAGCACTCGTGGATAGCATCGTTGTGTTTCTGTGTCAGAAAGAGTAATGTATATTCTCAGACACTGTAAGAGACTGCTGACACCAGTCTTTGAAAGCAGAGTTTTACTTCAACAGGCTGGTGTTTCTAGAAGCGTCTGTTCCGTCTCCAAAGCTTGTTCACCTTTTGTGTCCTCATGTCAGCACCGGCTACACGCATGCAGCAGCCACTTAGACACAAACAGACTTTACTCAGTGTGCAATGAAGGCAGTGATTCACAGAGCAGCGCTGGACTGTTTCAAGAGGACTCACACCAGATGGACAGTCAGAGTAAGTAGGACTTAATAAAACTATATATTACTATAGACAGACTACGTCTGATTTTATAATCGATTCATATTTATGTCATTTTTAATTATAAGTGCAGATTGTTGTGATCACATGGTTCATTTTCGTGTCTTACATTGTGGTAAATTATGAGTTGAAACGTTGATCGGAGAAATTGCTGCCAGAAAATGACATGTTTATATTTGGTCAACTGTTAAATACTTGTTTGATAATTAACAGATTTTTTTTTTTTTTAAGACCAAATGTCATAAAAATGTTATTTTATCATTTTAAATGTGAAAATTTGCTGCTTTTCTTTTCCATAACTGAAAATCTTTGCTTTGACAAAACGAGATATTTGAATACATGTCCTNGGTAGACATCTTTAATCGTTTTCTGATATTTAATAGTCAAAATTAAATAATTTTAAAGATTAATCTGCCAATTATCTTTCTATGCATCCATACTAAATAGTTTGCAGCAAGCAACTAAATTTAATTCAAATATTTTTGTTTGTGAACAAAGGTGCTGCAACTAACAAGTGTTTTTTTTATTATTGATTAATCTGTTGATTATCTTCCAGATTAATAAATGTCAGAAAATACTGCAAAATACCCATCAAATAGTTTGTTGTCTCCAACCAACAGTCCAAAAATATTTGGTTTAAAACTATCAATTGATTTAACAAAACAGATGCGGTGAAGTGATTAATCAAACAGTTGTTTTTGATTTAGGAATTGTAACCGGGTTCTCTGATGTTATGCAGACTGGATGAGTCACCCTGCATTGCTTTAATTATTGTACGGGACTGTATTTCTATGTTTCAGCACAAAGCACCATGCAACGAGTTGAAAAACGAACAACATTATATTGTTTCATGCACATGCTGTTAAGTCACGCTTGTGTTTCACCCTTGTTTTCTCCAGGATCCTCGGAGACATTCTCTCTTGATGTGCTCGTGTCTCTACTACGTCAGGAAAATGCAGTGGACATCTGTGTGATTAAAGTGCCAGAGCAGATCAAATACACTGAGTACTTCATTGTTGTCAGCGGTGTATCAGTGAGACACCTCCGTGCAATGGCACTTTATGCCGTCAAAGTGGTAACTAACATGCATTTTCTCATTGTTAAATGACAGTACAAGTATGACTTGTGTTTGTTTTTAAAGCTAACACAAAGGATGATTTTCCTCTAGTACAAGTTTCTGAAGAAAGCTGGAGAACCGAACGTCAAGATTGAAGGGAAGGATGCAGAGGACTGGATGTGTATTGACTTTGGTATGTTTCTAATATCATGTAAATGTAGACTGATGTTTGTCAGTAGAGTTATAAGTTGCACTCACTTTCCTGCTTCTTTCTCTGTTTCAGGGAATATGGTTGTTCATTTCATGCTACCAGAGACCAGAGACATTTATGAACTGGAGAAACTCTGGACTCTCCGCACCTATGATGAGCAGCTGAAGAACATCCCTGCTGAGATACTACCAGAGGACTTCATATATAATGCTGAAGATACAAAGTGAAACCATAAGACAAATCATAAGTTGTCCACGGACATCATATTGATAAATTGTATATGCCTTCATAGTTGACCTTTTTTTTAGAGGGTATCGGATGGCATTTGTAAAATAACCATTTATGTTTGGATGATTTTTGAGTCTGCTGCAGTAAATATGTATGTTTTAACATTCTGATGGTTAAAAATAAATTATTTTATTATCATTCTAGATATCTTGGAATTATTCTCTAATATTTTATTGTGACAGGGATTTTGCACACTTACTGCAAAGTAAATATCTGAACAAGATGAATTTTAGTTGTGTACAGTCTTTTAAGTATTTCAGTTAATACTCGTACTTTGAAAACATTTTCTGTCTGCATTGACCAGTAGCTAAACAAGTATTTAAATCCTGAGTAAAATTCTTGCATTCAGATTTCAAGAAGTTAATTGTGTGTAATTACTAAAAGTACAAAGAATGGTCCCTTTCTCTTTGGGACTGACATCTTAAATACATTTACCTAAAATGCTGTGGAGACATGAATTCTCAAAAAGAAATATAAAAGAAAGTACTTGAACTTCAAAGTTGTGCTGAAGCACATTATAATGCACTTTCTGACCTTCCACCTACGGTTCCCATTCAAGTAGTTTGTTGTCTGCAAAGAGCAAGTTATAGGAACATTTCTCTAAAAGAAATTATTACGTGAGGTCAAACAAGCCATTCCACTTGAAGCTTTCAACCAAACAAACCAATTGCTCCAAGAAAAGAGTTGTCATGACGTGCATTCACTCAGCGCTTTCGTGTGAATTTCAGTGACTTGGTAAACACACATGTAGATTGGCCAGCACAACTCGAAGCACTTGTACAGTCTTTGGCAAATAATCAGCATCTAGGATACCATGCTGTATTCTGCTGTCTATTCTAAAACATGTACTGCATGTCCTGACTGCATTATGAAAGAGGTGTGTGAACATTTTCAGATTTTACATGAGTGTGGTGTGAAGTTTCTGTCATGACATTACAATGAAATATACTGAGAACTTATCATTTGAAGATTTAGAAAGTTCAGTTTCTTAAGCTCCAGATAACTGCTTTTTTGTATCCGAGCCTCGAGGTAGGACCAAACACAGTTAAAAAGATAACTCACACACACACACGCACAGACAATACCCTCATAACATCCTAGCAAGTGACCACTCTGCTCCATTGACTTGTAAGTCATGCTGAATCAGAACATTAGCTAAATGTAAAAATGTAATGAAGCAGGAGATGCCTACACTGAGCCTTACAGGACTTAGCATTTGACTGTTTTTGTATCTTGTGGTTGTGTTGTTTGTAGTTATGTGCTCTGAAAATGAATGAATTGTGAATCTTAACAGGTTCACATAACTTTCCTTTTTACACCCAGTAAAACCCAATTAAATTACAACTTTGTGGACTTTAAATTGTTGATCTTACAGACTGTCAAATAACTATTACAAACTGCACTATTTGGATGTTATTTAGAGATTAATGGTGGCCCGTGTAAGACTACAAAATCAATTAATGCAATCCTTAATTTTGCACCTTGTGTGTCACAAACAAGGTTGAACCTACTGCTTCCAAGTGGATTCACAAAATTACACTAGAGGGAAAACTGAAACGAGTGAAAGGAAAAAGATTAGTTCTGTGTTCGACTCCAAAGTTGCTCTTGTGGCTAATGTTCTCATTACCCACTGTTGTGTAGTCATTAGTGGCCATGGTGTTAATATACTGGAGGGGAGATTGTGAATAAAAGGGAGATTAGTCATCTTTTGAAAACAGCAATAACAGTCTCTGACTTGCACAGCTAATTCAGTGCAGTATATTGTAACACAAGTGTTATGTTATAAATGTTAACATACAATGTAAAGCTTATTATACTTTATTAGCACACATAATTTTGACAGTGTATGTGCATGGCAACCATGCATTGCACAGAGAGGAGCAGCTTAATTGGTGGCGGATTTATACCCCTTGGTAGGCAATTGGATGCATATAAATAATTTAACTCTACAATCCTTGACTAAGACTTTCAGCTTCAACCTGCCTAAAGCCCATCTACCCTCTATGCTGTTACCATTCGTATATTATATTTGCATTCTAGAAACAAGTAGCAGAAGTGAGTATTTTGGTTCTTTGATACCATGTCTTCTCTCAGTAGAGGGTGTTCATTATGAGTATTACCAGAGACATCAGACATGACACTTAAAGGACTCTTTATCCACCTGGTCCTGATTTGTAGTTCAATCAGGCATTTATTACTGACAACTCTCCATACAGCACCTCCATTATTTCAGAAATAAAGGTGATGAATGGTTCTGACCAGTATATAATAATAACATATAATTACATATCTTTTGTTTTTGTTGTTGCAAACATGGAAACTGCTGCTGTGGAGGAACAGAGAAAGAATATTTCAGCTTTCACGAAATTTTGGAGCATTCATGTTAACAGATTTATAGATAGGTTGGGAGTAAAGAAAATCATTCTTTGTTGTGTGGTGTCTAATGAAATCATTGTATTCAAATGTTTTCTTGCTGAAAGTTCTGGCATAAAACATCTAGATGGTTGGTGTGTAACCGAAAGGTTTTTAGTTTGTGCGTACCTTTCCTGAAAAGACTCTGGAGTGGAGTTCTCATATGACTGTCACAGGAAACAACTAGTACCAATCTACTGTCAAATTTCAGTAGAGTGCTCTTCAAAGAAAATGGTTGCCATTAAAGTCATCTTACCATTTAGGCTCTGAAAGCTTTTTGTGCCTTCTATCAAGTGGAATTGAAAATGTATGGGTTTGTACGATTTACTGCCCTTTTTGTAGGATTTGGTGTAATTTGGAAATATGCTTGCTGGTACGGCCAAAATGGTGTAGTCACTGCCTTAAGACAAATGTGTGTCAAGCAGTAGTGTTTAAAGTGGAGTTATTGTGCTTTGCATTCACGTAGACATGAGAAGCAATCCTAAGAGAATCAATGGAATTACATCTACACCATTTGTTAATAAGTTTGAGACTTTAGAAGCAAGTTTGTCCTTCAAGTCTTCAACAAGTAAGTATTATTAATATATACCAAGGCCCTGCAGAAGAGGCCACTTTTATCATCACGTAATAAAAATTACTATAGCTGTGCTTTCTGTTACTTCCAACAGTTGGATTATAAACCAGATTATTTATGCATAATTAAATTAATGGATGTTTTTGTTTCTTGATGAAGACCCCCCTCTGCATTTCTCTATAAACCGAAACGTTATCTTTCCAAACACCTGGGGAAGCTTAACGTATTTCAACTTAATGTGAAAACAACAGACCATCATAAGCCATTTGAAGCTACACATCATCAGTTTTATTGAGACTTGTCTTGCTGCTTGTGACTCTTAAGTGGACTCTCTAAATTCATAAAGGTTTGTCTCTGCTTGTGCCAGTACTTTAACATCATCATTCCACATATACACTCTACAATAATTAAAGTTTCTCTTTGGACAAAAGTATACTCTTTTCATCCTAGTGGACTTAATGTACCATGGAAACAAGGACATTTAAATTAACTACATTATACACTGATATGAATCAATTATGTGTGCCTGTGTCAGTTTTAATTAAACTCAAGGTTTTCTGCAAGAGTTGAAAAACACAAATTTCATTTCTAATGTAATTCAAGATTTATTAAATCCTCAAAGCACGCATTAACTTTGTAATGTAGTTAAAAAAGTAAATCTACATAAAAAAATTTAGAGAACAGGTATCTGCTAAGTCAAATACCTAATATTTTAATGAATCTAATGCTGTGGATGCTGTAGATCTAATTGGTCATAATCTAATTGACTAGCTCAATGTCTAGACTTTCAGAAAATACAAAACTAATGAGGCAGTAGATATTTCTCAGGAGTACCCTAAAAATGAGAGAAATCACCCTCCCTCCCCATCTGAGACAAACTCTATAAAACACGGGCAATGTTGGGAATCTGTGAGAGCTGCTTGAACAGCAAGAAAACAGACGACAGCAGTATTTTCAAGTGTTACATCATAATGTAAGCAAAGTTTTTATTTGTCACCTTTTAACCTAAAGGCACACTTCTGACTGAAAGTCTGCAAGTAATATTGGATCTAGCAGATTTTATGGTGGACTATCAATCCGATATGGAGTTCTTATTTCTGAATTTTGGCATCATGACATTGTTGGCTGATTTTTGTATTATGCATTTTGACTGCTAATTTTCCCTGTGATCCAGGATTCGCTACAGCACTGTGATGTCGCTGACTATTCTGGCTCTCTGCCTGCTGGCTTGTATTCACTCTGGCATAAACGCATATCCAGCCAAGCCTGCCGGTCCCCGCCAAGGTGCACCGCCTGAGGAGCTTGCCAAATATTATTCTGCACTAAGACACTACATCAATCTCATTACAAGACAGAGGTTAGTTCTTGAACTTCTATAAAATGCCGTAGGTTCAGAAAATCGTGAAAGTACATGCAATGAAGTATATTGTTTCTTGTGACTCTTTGTGATGTGCAGGTATGGAAAAAGAGACACCCCAGATACAGTATTTTCAGATGTGTTGATGAGAGAGAGCACTGAGAGTATTCCAGGATCAAACTATGTCAGGTAAATTATTTTTAAGTGCTACGTTGCCTTTTGTATATTTTGTAAAGCTTTTTTGATTTTACTCATTTGTGTTAGCTGCATCAATTTTACCCAATTTATAGTACTGCATGACAAAATATGTATAATAAGATACCCAAAAAAAATTAAAATACAAATTGCATACACTTTAGTTCTAATTCAATTCAACAGCCATACTTTTTTTGTAAAGCTGATAATGTTGCCAAAGACATGTTGATATATAAGATTGTGGTATTTAATTTTAAAGATATGTTTCTGATGTACTTCCTTGTTTATGTGAAAAGGAGAACATCCTTTACAGGTTTTAATATTTGCCAGAAACACATTCTTGCTTTATTTGTAACTTCCTCATGTTTGCAGGTATGATGAGCTGCCACTGTGGTGATGCTGCTGAGCTGTCATATCACACCCAGGCTGGCTTTATCACAAAACTGCTGCCGTTTCTGTTACTGACATGTAATGAATTTGTGCTGTGTGAAATAAACATTGAGTAATGCAAACACTTTGGTCTGTAATGTTGACACTACTTCTAAAACACATTTTATGCCTGCCTATCTACATTGTGTATGCTGAACAATGGCTTATGTGTGTCATGCACTGATAGAGTAACAGTGCTCTCTACTGGTGGAGGAGCATCTAAACATTTTAAGAATCAGGGCAAATAAATTGCTTTTAATTCATGTTTGCTCCCAGTTCCATTTGGGGGAGTGTAAAATAGAAATTAGCTGTAAATTGAGCACACCAGTGTCCTGTTATTTCGCTTGTTAAATCAAGCCTGCTGAGATGTACCTGCACCCTGCCCGAAAACAGATTAACAGTTTAATCCTATCAAGTGACCTGGATACATCAAAAGGGAATCACGCAACACTGACTATTTGTTTAACTCTGTAATAACACATGGCCCAAAACTACTACTCCTTTTAAATATGCATGCTGGCATATCTGGTTCTCTATAAAGAAGCTCCAGTGAAGTCGAATAACGAGGTTTGGTGAATGGGATAGTGCTTGGACCTTCAAGCTGACCTGTTTACGGGTGGTGCAAATGAGATTATGTGCAACCAGATGTGAGTATAGTATATCAGAGGTGCCATTAATGAAAGCAAAGTCTACGGCAATATCTTCCTCATAGGGTAAGTATATCCTCAAAATGTAATATTAACTATTGATATGACATGTTTTGCAAGAGGGAAATGTTATTACTGGTCCTCTACTCCTCCTGACAATGAAGACATTTAGTACAGCTTTCTGTTTTCTACCTACTTTGGCACATTTTTCAACTTCACAGATACACATTTCAAGAAAAACTGAGCCAGGTCAAAGGACTATGGTATATTTAAATTTAGGGTGACCTAATAGTTATGCTGGGCTGTCAGTTTACAATATAGCAGTGAGTGTTATTAAATCAGCCAGAGGGTATTTCCCATTTATGCTTATAGGGTTGTTTCACATTCATGCTTGATTAAGCCATGAATTCAGTTTAACACATCAGTATTTCCTTCAGGGTCAAGGTCAGGGTGAATTATATGGGTGGGTTTTCAGTGGGTTAGTTATAACTTGAAAGGCATTGGATGTCATTAGCATAGCACTGTGTGTCTGGAAGGGGAACTGAGTGAAGGGGCGCAGGCAGGCAGCACACTGGAGATACACTAACAAGTTACTATTGAGCAAGTGATCTGCGGACTGACACTGAAATGAAGGGGAGAACGAAAGCGTGACTGGGTGATACGGATTAAATCAGGTAATGTATCATTCATTCATTTTTATACGACACTCGAGCAGCAGTCTCATCACGGGACGCTTTCTCCAGCAGCTAACGTGAGCTAGCCTGTCTGAAGCCGCATGATATCACTGTTAGCTGCTGGCTAATGACCGGACTTGCAGCAAACGATGCCTCACTAGTACTGCGGAACAAAAACAACATTAACAAGAGACGTCAGCTGGGTTAACTCTGCTGTTTTTTTTAGTGTAAACATATACTGGTGTTTGCCAGCTGTAAAAGATAAAAACACGTTTGTTAGCAGTCGTTAGCTTCGCTAACATGCCTGTAGATGAGCCACGAACTAGCAGCGGCTAGCACCGACTTAAACCGGGACAAGGAGCTGACAGCATGTAGCTGAACTCATTTCAAATAACATCTGATAAATATGCTGACACTAAAAAAAACACAGTTTACTACCGCTAATTAGCCACAGAGGCTAGTTATCTTTTCGTAACTTTGGTTACCAAGTGGTTACACGTGCCCAGCGCGCGTGCAGTTGACAGCAAACTTAAGACCACGTTTTTAACTCGACAGCACGTTTCTTTGTGGGTTAAACTTAGGTTTAACTCTAAGTCACTAAAGTGTCCTTTCGTGATTTTAGGGTTAGGAACTTAACTTCCACCATGAGCACCCAGCGTCCACTCCCCTGGCCGCTCGTCATGTGTTTGATAAGTAACGGACTGGGCGGTGTAACTAACTCGTGCATGTGTTTGATAAGTAACGGACTGGGCGGTGTAACTAACTCGTGAGTGCTCAAAGTGGGTGACAACAGGCGAGATAAGGCACACTGCTGCAGCCCGGTGACACATGCTTAACATAGTTTTATAATGACATTATACAGTAGGCCTCCTTTAAGTTCACCCATGTTAATGCATGTCTGCATTTCCCATCACACAGACACTGATACATCTGCAATAAGCTACAGTAATGTTATAGTCCTATAAACTACGCACAAAAAGCAAGGACATTCATGTTTGGTAGACTGTTTCTTGCTTCCTGGCAATAAATCTCATACCATGTTGTGGCTGTGGATGTTTTTTTTTTCCTCACGCCACTGAGGTTCCTGTTTGTTAAATGAATAAATTGTTAAATTGCCAACATGTCTTGTTTCTTCAATCCACCAAACAAGAGTCAACAGCAAAGAAAAGATGGTTTTTTTTGCATTGTCGGAGAAGATTTGGCAAAAATCTTTTATGGGCGCAACCACTCATACTCGGCTCTGCTGTTCATCCCACAAATGTTCCTTTTAAAAATGTGGCACCGTTTTAAAAGTTAAACAAACACGCTTTCCACTGGTATAAGATTTATTGCCAACAAGTATTGTTACAACAAAGAAATAATCTGCCAAACACAAATTTCCTTATATGTGTGTGTATGTATGTATGTATCTGTGTGTATGTGTGTATGTGTGTGTGTATGTATGTGTATATATATATATAGATAGATAGATAGATAGATATAATCATCTTTAATCCAGCTCTAGTATAGATAGATAGATAATTTATTCATAAAATATGTTGTCTGTAATGCTAAACAGACTACTTGGACAGTAAGGACAAATAATGACAACAATTTGAAGACTTTTTTCATTGTGAGTCTGTGAAATCGGGTTGGACATTTTATTTAAGGATCATCTAAATATTATCGTGCGTAGCTGATTATGAGCTGCAGAAGCTACAGTTCTTTGAAGGTAAAATGTTGAAGCACTGCAGTGCTGCAGTGATGACCTGGCCTACAAAACTTGTCCTTCAGACGTTAAGGAGAAGTGTTCACTTGGTACAGTGCCCAACATATGTAACATCATCATGATTTTAATCTTTCCATATCACTTTTTTTTTGTCGTGTCATTTGGTGTTATGGACCACACAAATTGAAACGACCCAACGTAATTAATACTCCACAGTCTCACTCCGAGCTGAGCTTTATCTGACTTGGTTGGAGTAATGAGTTTCCTTAAACAGACATTGGTCATGTGACTGGCTTGACCAATCATAATTGCTGCATTACAATACTACTGAATGAACAGGAGAGAGTCTGAGTCTGGGGCACGTTGGGGTAGAGAGGAGCTCACTCACCTGCTGGAGCTGCTTTAAACATCGAGCAGTTTATTTATTTATTTTTACCATATCCTAAAAATAATGTGAGAATTTTCTGCTTTCCTTTCTCTCTTCAGTCCAGAGGTACCAGATGAGTGTATTGTAGAAGACGTGGGGCTCCGTGTTGGAGTGCTGCGCTGATGATTTGAACACAGTCTGTGGGTGAGTCTCTTGTTTCGTTTTGATGATTACCTGCCTCTTTGTTGACATTGGGTGCATGGACTACAACGTTGCTTTTATGATGTTTATACAGTTCACAGTTTAGAGTTAAATGGGGCTGTCTATTCTCAAAAAGCCCATACTTCTGTTTGTCAAGTTACCCACAAGGCACTGGTAGGACTGTTTTGCCTCACTGTGTTTGGACATCATGTTTGCACAAGAGTCCCCAGAGGCCTCCCTCTGTGTGACTGGCACAACCTTTAGCCAGAAGATTGCAAGACCCATCTTTTGTCACTCAATGGCCCTCTTTGTCATCCCGCTTGCCCTCTGTGCTAATATGCGCATAAACCACCAGGACGAACAAACAAACAGTTTCTGTGCTATTTTGTGCCCCTTGCTTCGAGCCATTGTCTGCATTTGTTCAACAGCAACATGTTAGTAAATGTCAGCTTGTTTATTTCATGACATTATTTGTACGGTATGATGATCTTAGCGCACAGTACACTGACTCGAGTGGGTTTCCTACCTTCTCCAGCCCTCCAGTTGCTCTGGTTTCTGTAAGCAGGCAGTTGGGCGGCTTTTGACCGTGTTAGGAGAGTTTCACCGTCCTGAGCTGAGGGATATTAAACATGACTGTGGCCAATGCAAAGTCTGGCACAGGTAAGCTGTCAAAGTCCTAACTCATGTTTTGCACTGGGACTGTTAAAGTGCTGTGTGCAAAATGTGACAGTTCATTACCATTTGAATGGTACTGAGCCCACTGCCTAGAGATAGTTGTGTGGGTGTTTACACTCTGATCTTTCTTGTGTCCCTCTGTGAAATACAATCGCCTCACACAGGAAAACAAAACCACATGATGTACTTGCAAAAATAGCCAAATGTTTTGGTTTCTGTGAATTGACCTGTCGGATCTCAGTTTGCTGTCTACTTCTAAAGGAAAATTAAGGCAAGGCTTATTCTCCTACAAACCCATGTTTTGTGTCACAGCTAAACTACTAGCTGCATGTGTCAGGATTTTTTAGTTTCTCGTCTCTACAAGGCAGATCCGTTAGTAGAACAATCTCTTTGTGACTCTCTGTGCTTGTTGTTGTTGCTGCTGCAGTGGAAATAAGGGATGTTCTCTGTGAATCGGCCCATTCTTGTCCCGTAACCTGTTATTATAGTCACATTGTTTTGTTGTCTGTTTTTTTTTTTTTTTCATTGGATGACAATTTAAATTGTTTTCATTGTTACTGGCACTAAAATATCTGCCTGCATTCACAAAATGGTAATTTGCAAGCTCAAAAGAAGTAAAGAGAGTGTTTGCCATTCTGCTAGCTCAATCCATGACATGTATTTTCTTTCCCTCAGCCATGCAGCAGGTACTGGACAACCTGAAAGACCTGCCATCAGGCACAGGAGCTAAAGATATTGATCTCATCTTCCTTAGAGGCATTATGGAGAGCCCCATCGTCCGCTCCCTTGCTAAGGTAAGACCCACACTCACCCCTATCACTACTCTGTGTACACATACACACACACACACAAACTGCAATCTGATTAGCGGGTCATCAGGTTCTAGCTATAGTCGAAAGGAGGAGCAAATGTCACTGTGAACCAGAGGAAATGAAGGTGCAATAAGTGTCACATGTCACCACAAGTCCGAGTTGATGACTTACTGTTCAGTACAGTGTACGAGGCTCAACAACAAATTTCAATCGGGTAGGAAACAGGCAAACCTTTATTGTGCGCTGGAGGGAGAATTAGATAAGGACGATCTCTGTCTGTCTCTGAAATGAACACAATTTTAGAACAAGCACATGTACCCAGGAATAAACAGCATCTTGTAACGCGCTACCCCATGACGTTATCTAATCTTGCAGTGTGCCCACTGTTCCGGTGTCAAGGTTTAAATTACTTTGAGGAAATGTCTCCTGGCCTGGTATAAATGTGCTCGTCATTAGAAGAGCATCTGATCTGCATACCTCCTGCAGTTTGTACATTTTCACTCAAAAGTTAGTGAGTACAATCAATTTTCCACATAACTTAAAAAGGTTGATAGCATGATGAACAAATGGCTTACGTAACAGAACAAAGTTTCCAACGCAGATTGAGGTCATTGGGTTCATCTACTGTATCTATGAATAGAATGATGTCTATAGAAAACCTGTCACAAAGGCGAGCTCTTGTCCTCATTTCTAACACTAGCACTGCTTTCCTTAGATGTTCCTTTTTGTTCTCGACTTCATCTTTGTGTCACAGAGTTTGATTAACTATGCATTAATGTTTCACTTGTTAGCATTTAAATGGTGTCTGTAATTTGACATACAGTTATTGGACACAACAATAGCAGCACCTGAAACTATTTTGTGTCATGTCAGTTGAGGATTAATTATATGATCTCATTTGCCTATGTGATAAAACTAAGCTGACAGCAGAGTGTTAAACTCTTCTCAGTAGTACCAACATAGCGAAACAGGCTCTCACCTGATTATATTGATATATACATTAATATTGAGATACAGAATTACCATGAAGGAATATGTTTTCCATCTTTTGAACCCTAGTTTCAGGGATCCATCATGTCTATCTACCTTTTTTCTTGTGAGCCTGCAACTGGTGAAGGAATTCACTGTGAAATGCTTTTCATACTCAAGTTGTCCAACACTTTCCGGAATGACCAAAGTGAATAAATTTGAGCCAAGGGGACGACAGCTGCCTTAGGACAAGGGAACAAGATTTACATGAAGGGAATAGCTGGGAAGGAGAAAAAACATTTGTGAATGCCCACTGTTGTGTCATGAACTAGCCACTAAGAAGATGTTGTTTTCCAAGAATCCTTATTGTGATACAGTGTATATATAAAAAATAGGATTACACTGCTATTTAGATGTTTTAAATTATACAATGTTTGTTCCTATTTATTACATGTCTTGAGGGCACTTTCCTTTATTAATGTTTGGCTGAGACTGGCAGGGTAAAGTTCAGCTTAATGTATAAATAGAGGAATTCCAGAACAGAGGGCCAGTGACAGGTCAGAGAGGTGACATTTAGATTGGGGATATACTGGCTACCTATTAGGGGATATTGAAGAAAACCGTTTAGATGATATATATGCAAATTGTCTGTTAACAATTTGCAGGGGTTGAGACAGCCCATTTTTAGGAAAATGTATAAGAACCAACTGTCAGAGCTCCTCAGGGAGCCTTTTTCTCTCTAACCCCTTTAGTGTGTTGCACTGTGAAATGCTCCTTCTTGTACAAGAATAATAAATTCAACTTAAACTTTGATACTTTAAATCCGGTCCTCCTTATTCAAGGGTTTTTCTTTAAAATTCACATAACACAGTGAATGTATTGTTTCAATGTGATTGTTTTTAAAAATCAAGATTTGTATCCATAACCACATGTTTCAACACTAGCACAAATAAAACGGTTAATTTTCATTTAATTGTCTATGTTCTGTTTCGAGCTCTCTATAAACAGTCAGATGAAGTGGCAATTTGTTTGTTGTGTGTGTGTGTGTGTGCAGGCTCATGAGCGCCTTGAGGAAGTGAAGTTGCAAGCCGTGCGGGATGATAATGTTCAGCTGGTCACAGAGATCTTGGATTCCCTCAACAACCTGCGAGAAAAAGATGCTGCTGTTGTTGAGCTTGCCAAAATCCTTCAGGAGCCTCACTTTAAGGTATCTTAGACCTCATTCTTCTTGTCCACAATTGCTTCTGGGTTTGTGGATGTCAGTAGGGTTTTTACACTAACCACTCCTAATATTCTCTGAAGTGTCGGCAGCTGTGGAAGTCAGGCAGCCCTGCTCCCGGTATATTCTCGACCACTTGTAGACTGGAACATGGGAGGGTGGGGGTGTATTTCCTAGGGCCAATAGCAGCCTGAGTTATGTGGGTAAAGTCAGGGGGAGAATACTGTGTCACCTACTGTTTCAGTGAATCTTGCAGTTTATAGTCTCTGACCAATGCTAGCTCTATGTTGTGACTGCTAGGGTAAGAACATACTGACTTCTCTTCTCTGTACATGACTTTGTCATCTGTTGATGCACTCATAAAGGTGTCTTTTTTATATAAAGGAATGTGTACTGTAAAGTAATTTATGTCTTCACGCTTTCATGATTAGATGTCAGTGCTAGTGTCAGTTGTTCATATCAGGGTGGATGAACCACGTAGTAGTGGTGTTTGTCTCTCCTAGAAAAAGGTGTTTGAAATGTATTTAAAGATATCTTAGAGTACAGAGACTTTGTCTAAGTCATGTCTATATTTCTCTCTCTCTCTCTTTCCTCTTTTTTCTGCCTCAGTCTTTGATAGAGGCTCATGATAAAGTGGCCGCAAAGTGCTATGAAATGCCCCACGCTGCAGTGAACAGCGATGCCACGGTGAGAGGTGGAGGTTCACTCATGTCAGCTGATGCTGTCAGGATGATTGGCATCCAGAAGAAAGCTGAAGAACCACTGGTAAGTAAGCCAGCCATTTAAATCAACCACAGCTCTACAGAGGAAACATGTGACACTCCTGATAGGCTGTTAAAAGTTTTACACTTGTTCTCTTTTACTGACCTGAGTTTTTCAGAGTAACTCAACATGACTTGGTTCTTTCACATCAACCAAGCCTATGAAACAGACCTCCTGTATGATTTATGAAGTGCAGATGTACAGCACTAAATGACTCTTCCTCTGTTTCAGGGTGTGACGTTCCGCGTGGAGCGTGGAGAGATGGTGATCGCACGTATCCTGCATGGCAGCTCGATTGACAGGCAGGGCATGCTGCACACAGGGGACATAATCCGCGAGGTGAACGGTCGTGAGGTTGGCAGCAACCCCCATGAACTCCAGGAGCTGTTGAGGGACTGCAGTGGGAGCATCACACTCAAGGTGTTGCCCAGCTACAAAAACACACCGGCACCTCCACAGGTGAGGAAAGAGGAGGCTGCATTTGAAGCTTTTCTCCTGTGGGGGAAACCAGTGTGTCAGAATACAGGATGTGTTGATGTGTATGTCCAGGTGTATACAGGCCTGTACCTGTCAGGGATTGGGTGAGAGCTGCCTGACCTGGGTGATCTCAAAATGCCAGACTTCTGAAAATTGAGCCTAGGGAGGTTCTATTAATAACACTCCACACACTATCTGGGACGTACACTACTCTATTCATTGGATCACCCCCACCACCACCCCACTCCACACACACTTCTTTTTACAGTAACAGACACACACAGCAGCTGACACGGTGGAGCAGTTTTTAGGGTTATGTCAGACACTGACCTTTGTGCCGGGAAAGTTCAGATAATCTAATACTGTTTGGTTATGTGCTGGTTAGGTTACAGTTATGGTTAAGAGTTTTATAGACATATGATGAATATGTCAACAACTTTATTTTGATCACTTCATTGTGTTTGGTGAAAAACCTTCCTGACTTCTCACACTGGCCTTTTTTTCATGGTTGTAGTCAGCCTACAAAGTACAAATGCAGAGCAGACAATAAAATCATTGAGCTTGAAATGTAACTGAATTATGAATATGATGATGGACATTAACTCATTATAGTTGTGTAACATTTATATTGTAAGAGCTGTTGGACATTTGTTCAAGGATTTATAAACCAAGANCATGGTTGTAGTCAGCCTACAAAGTACAAATGCAGAGCAGACAATAAAATCTGTTTAAGAAAAAAACTAAATTATGAATATGATGATACATTAACTCATTATAGTTGTGTAACATTTATATTGTAAAAGCTGTTGGACATTTGTTCAAGGATTTATAAACCAAGATAATAAAAAAATGTTTTATTCAAATTATAAATAATTATAATTACATAATTTAAGGGATATAAAGTATTGCTGCAATCCTGTTGCATAAGCTGTATAATTTCACTGCCTGATATCTTGTTCACACTCTTAATTGTAGGTTTATCTGAAGCCACACTTCAACTATAATCCGGCCACAGACAACTTGATCCCCTGTAAAGAGGCAGGCTTGGCATTTTCCAAGGGAGACATTCTCCATGTGGTTAACAAGGAGGACCCCAACTGGTGGCAGGTGAGTAGGCACATTTTGCTCAGCTGTTGTGAAGGACAGCGCTGACAGCTAAACGTGGGGTGGAACACTTGACTATCGAAAGCTGGAAGATGAACTTAAAAGATGTTTGTGACAGATACATGCACATATATAACTCAATCATCTCTCAGCGTCTCTCAACTACTCTGATTTCCATATAGGCATGCAAAGTTGTTGGTGGAGCCACTGGGCTCATCCCCAGTCAGTTCCTGGAGGAGAAGAGGAAAGCTTTTGTAAGAAGAGACTTGGATACTTCTGGTACAGGTCAGTACAAATTCTTCAGTACAAAGTTCTCACCATGCTACTCTTGTTTAATTATGATAGTCAGAACACTTTTGTCTTTAGCACCACCATGAGTTTTTTTTTTTTTTTTTTTTTTTT
>NC_040023.1:17945198-17953050 GCF_000972845.2 Larimichthys crocea
TTTTTTTTTTTTTTTTTTTTATTGACAAATTTGTCTCAGGGATGCTCTGCGGAACTCAAACTGGGAAGAAAAAGAAGAAAAAAATGATGTACCTCACTTCAAAGAATGCAGGTGAGTATCACCACTGCACGTGCATGGTTCTCTAATTAAGTGCAACCGATGACAATACGATTCTCATCCAGCCTGTGTATTGCTTTGAACAGAATTTGACCGTTATGAGCTGCAGATCTATGAAGAAGTAGCCAAGATGCCGCCGTTTCAGAGGAAAACGCTGGTTCTGATTGGAGCCCAGGGAGTTGGGAGGCGCAGCCTGAAGAACAGACTTATTGTAATGAACCCTCTGCGATATGCAACCACTGTACCCTGTGAGTGTATGAAACGGACATCTAAGGTCGTTGCAAGTTGTCTGCAAGTACAAGATTTCCTTCCAGTAACGCATTTCCTCACCTTTTACCCCCAGTCACGTCACGCCCTCCCCGGGAAGAAGAGAGAGACGGCCAGAACTACTGCTTTGTGAAGCGGGAAGAGATGGAGAAGGACATCAAGGAGAGCCGTTACCTGGAACACGGCGAGTATGATGGCAACCTTTATGGCACCAAGATCGACTCTATCCATGAAGTGGTGGGTGCAGGCCGTACCTGCATCCTGGATGTCAACCCTCAGGTTAGTCGCAGGCACAGGCTCTCAGTGTGCAGATCTTTTTTTTTTCCCTAAAGCTTTGGTTGTGACTAATATTTTCTCCTCAGGCCCTGAAAGTGTTGAAGACTGCTGAGTTTATGCCATTCGTGGTGTTCATTGCTGCTCCTGAACTGGACACACTAAGAGCTATGCACAAAGCTGTGATCGATGCTGGACTTACGACCAAGCTACTCACGGTACGTTTTGAGAGGATTTACGCTTAAAAATGATGATGGGGCTTTTATTACTCATCATCCTAATGTGCTGAACCTCTTTCTGCAACAGGAGAACGATTTGAAGAAGACTGTGGACGAGAGTGCCAGGATCCGCCGGGCTTACAGCCACTACTTTGACCTGACTATTGTCAATGACAATCTGGACAAGGCCTTTGACAACTTGCAGGAGGTAGTAGAGCGATTATTCATAGAGCCACAGTGGGTTCCAATCAGCTGGGTCTACTGATGTTTCATCCTCCTACTGGACAAATGTGCTGTCTGAGCTCCTGGGCCTGGCATGAAAGGGGACACGTGAAAGGAAGGAGGATTTAACACTGTACTCCACACGAGGAGAAAGTGTTGGACATCAGCCCTGTGTGAATTTGGGACTCGCACAAAACTGCATCACAAAGCTGAGTCACCTTGATCTGAATTGCCAGATTTCTTTCTAGCACACTATGCAACTCACAACACACAGGAAGTGTACTTATTTATTGGCGAAACTATTTTTTAAACAATACTTTCTATTCATGTGGATTGGAAGAAAATACTGGCCCGTGTGTCAGTATGTTTTAAAAAGCAAATGCGGTTTTTGTCATGTCCTGTTTTGATTTTACATCTGTATGTAAGATAGTGTATTTATTTTGCAAAAAAGAGGAGGGCTTGCTCATCGAAAAGAACGATACCTCAGTGTCACAGTTTACAGTGCATATGCCTCTAGTAATTCATCTCATTTTGTCGCTACTGTGCAAATTTTCAAACTCATTAATGTAGAATAGTGTCATATTTTTGAGACCTTTTCCCACCTCAGGGCTTCATTTATTCCCTGGTATCCTTGCAGTTCCACCTCATAAATGGGAAATGTCATGCCAGTCTCTGTTTGATGTTGTACAGAAGGAAAAGTAATACTACAGTGTTTACCCATTATTTCTCTTTCACACAAGCACAACAGATTACATTAATTCTGTTGTTAGTTTGTCAAACGTTTGGATCATGTGAGTGTCTCTGACTGTTCGATCGGTTGATACGGTGCTGTGTTTGTGTTTGTCTGGGAGAAGAAAAAAACTTTCCACAGGACTCTTGATCAGGGTACTGCATCTCAGTGAACCATCCCTTTTGATGTGATATTACTAAAACTTAACTGTTTTAAATAAAGTTCATATTGACTTAAAAAAAAGGTATATTTTACAAGATTTCAGAAAATATGTATTTTCAGATGTCAAATAAATAACAGGTGTTTTCTAATGAACCGCTTTTGCTTTGCTTTCTTCTTTTGGCAGAATCAATTTACAGACATTAGCAAACTGGAACAGTCTGAAGTCATTTGTTTTTAATTTTGCACAATAGAGAAACATACAAAAAATATACAGATAAAAGGTAGCAAGTTTAAACATTGGCATTATTATTATTATTAACGTTGTTCCTTGACAGATTCCCAATTTAAGGCCTAAAATAATTCTCCACAATTAAAGGCAGATTAAAATTCATAAAGATGTGTGCAATCAAACTGCATGAGGGTGAGGTTTGTAGTTGAAACATTAAAAACAGCTTCAGAGAATAATCTCTTAGGACAATGCTTTTGATATATGTGCCAATATTCAAAACTAGTAAATATTATATACAACAATATTTAACAGGAAAATAAAATAGGGTGAAAAGTTATTACACACAATCGAAAGCCACAAAGAATGTGAAGTACAAGGTCTATCCCACTGGGGTGGTCGAGACGTGACAGCAGACCCCACATGAAATCATTTGTTTTACAATGTGAGTGGTTTTGAAACAAAAGAGACAATTCTATAAGGGTATCACTTGAAAGCAAATTTAAGAACCAGGGTCTGTCACTGAACCCCTTTCCTTAATGAATATTATCTTCAAATTAGTGTATATATTGATGCTGACATGTAAGTTCTACATTAAAGATTGTGCACAAAACGCTTGGTCTGCACCACACAAACCAAAATCTAAACTAACTGTCAACATTTGTGATGATTTGACTGACGATTGTCTTTTGATTGGCAACAGTAAAATGCAATAGTGCTTTAGAGGGCACTACACCAACAAGAGTAAAAAAAACACAGATTAATAACACTATGTGGTCCCCTGTTTCTGGTGGATATTGAGGCATCTTCAGTGCATATACACAAAACACAGTTTTTTTTACAAACCAACCCTGAGTTCAGCAAGACCTACAAGTCTGTAAAGTATGATAAAAAAACAGGTTGGCATTTGTGAAAGTTATCAGCATGTCCTCTAACTACATTTCATTTCATTTTGAGCTGTTGTGAAGGATGAAGGACAGCAACAGTAGGCTTCCAGTGTGCACCAAGCTAAACAAGGAAAATCAAACCAAACACTTATTGTATGAATGGAAGTTTAAAAAGGGGGGAAAAAAAGGGTATAACTAAAACAGAAAAAAAAATCTGGCAACATATTTATTTTACCAACATTAATCCATCTCACTTTTGGCCTCAACATTATTGAGTGAATCTTTTTAGTTTATATCCTGAAAAAGGACTGACAATATCCGGATCCATATAATCTGCATTACAGTACTAAAAGATATTTAACAGTTATAAATACATCTTTAAAGGATGTAGAGGATCTTAATGAGATGGCCAGTGGTTCAATAGCAAAAGCAAAGAGAGGGGAAGATTAAGGGCTGTCTTCATGTGTCCTACATTATAGGACCAATTATTTAGAACATCCACTATTTGTTTGAACACTACAGTAGCTTCTTGTGGTGACGTGTAATTTCACCAATCTGATACATTTATCTCCAAAACCAAATTTAATACTGCGAATAGGTGCCCCTATTCTATCCCACCAGCATCCAATGAGAATGACAATCTCAGGTAGTGTTCAAACACAGTGGGCCAATGAGGCGAGACCTCTAACAGCAATACACAAGATCAGAGGAAGGTTCCCCAGCTGGTGGTTTATTTCTGTCTTTATCGCGTCTCCGTCTCTTTTCAGGGACACATTAGAGGAGGCAAACAGATATTCGGCCTTTTCATAGATGTCTTCTGTCAGGCCTGCGCTGCTCAGAGGCATCTCTCCTTTCCCTGATACACACTGCACCTGGAACAGGTGTAATAAACATAAAAAGGTCGCTAAATCAACATAATGCATAATTTAAAAAACAAAAACCTCACATAATATGTTGCTGTGTTGTATTCATCTTTGTAAAAACTGACTTTACTAACCAGCAGCTCCAGAGCCTCTAAAACTGGGAGGCTGCAGCACATCCCCAAGACAGCAAGGCAATCATCTGTCATCTCTGAAAGACAAAGATCCAGATACAGGATGAAAACTTGCAGAAATTAGGTTTTCTGACCTTAAATTGTAGACTTCAAGCAGTACTTCACTTAAGTAATAAAGGCTGCACAGAGCGCAGTTTTCTCACCATCCATAGCGCTGACAATGAGGTGAAGGGCTATGAGCACTGACTCAACCTGACCAGACTGCTCCAAAAGGTCCAGAATGGCTTGGATGTTCTGTTTTTGAGACTCTGTTGTTGTAACATTTCCAAGGGCAGGAATCTTTTTTAGGTACATCTGGTCCAGCTGAGACAGAGGAAGACACTCAGATATAAAAGTCAACATAACAGAAGTTGATAACGCTAAGTCCACATTATGACATTGTCTCTGTGTTTCTGTCCCACTTACGACACTCTGAAGTGAAGTGACAGCCTCTTTGTCCTCTACAACCTTTGCAAAATGCTGGAGCAAAGAGGACTTTGTGGTCACAGGAAGAGCAGAAAGCAGCTGGAAATGATCCTTCAGTCGCTCCAGCTCTACAAATGGGGGGAAAAACACACACACACACAATATAAAATAGATACTTCATCTCCAAAAACAAGTAGGTCAAGGTAACACTGAACCAGGACTGGATAAATCTAACTACATGGTCTCTTGGTTTAAAGAAACAACATAGATCAGAGCACGTCACAACATTCAGAAAGCAACAATCTCTAGAGGCTCTTTGCGACTTGAAATTAACATTTCTGAACACGTCATCAACTGCAACAACCATCTATAGTGACCTGTTTTAACGCTGAGGAGTAAACAGTAATTTACCTTGTCTAAGGTGGCTATTTTCAGAGGCATCTGGAGGAGATCCTGAGACACCGAACTGCGTTTTCCCAGCATGGCCATCTACTTCAAAACCTCCAGAGGTGTCGGCCATCAGACACAGCTCTGTGAAAAATACAACACGTTACATTTTAAATGCCCAGATATGAAATGTAAATGCTGTCAGAGTTTTAATCAATTGCTCTCCAAAGTGTCATTGAGTTATTTTAGGAATGTAGTGAATGATTTCTCACCATAGTGTCCATTGTGTTTGATTTCTAGCTCTAGAAGGGCATAGGCGAGGGTGGTGTGGATGGGAATCTCCATGGTAATGTCACTGTCTTTACTCAAGCTTGCATTCTCCTTCAGTGAAAACTGCAGAAAATACCACGGACAAGTGAGACCAAACACGACTACCAACAAAACATGTGTTTTATCATAAATATCCACTCTGTTTAGTAGATAAATAATAGTTGTTGATGATGCATTTGCTGGTTAAACAACTTAAGTTAGTTTAACATTTTACAGCAACTGATGCTAACTCAAAGAGGAACTACAGAAGCGGAAGGGTAATCTAATTTTCCACCAACAGTTGCCACAAATTGCACTTCTTCTTAGCTAATAATAATATTTGCTTTGCTTACTTTGCTTACTGTATACACACAGTTGCATAGAGACCTAAAACTCATTCAGGGAAACTGCAAACCGAGGAGGAAATACTAAACAACACTGAATGAAGATGTACACAACAAATAGGGAAATTATTTCATCACTAGTACCTGTTGTTATGTCATGTTAATTTGTAACAGGGGTTGATGCCAACCTTTACACTACATTAAAATTACATTTCATCATAATGAATGTGTGTATCAGTCCTGATACTGTACCTTTGAGATCTTAGGCCCGCAGAGGCTCAGTCCTCCTCCACACTGTCCTCCCTGCTGCACCTCCTCTATGACCGAGCAGGGCTGAGTGTTCACAATACGCTCCTTCACAATCCCAAACGACTGTCTGTGTTTCTCTTTTGTCTGCTGGACCAGACTATGGGACATGTCCAGGACCCTGGGACATTGAATACACACAATACGCGTTATATGAAATTGCGTTATATAAATATGAAATTTATACAGACTGGGAATTCTGTGAAGTAAGTTGAATTTTATAGTTATTATGCTTTTCATCCTTAATCAAAACAAGCAATCTTCTCATGAGTGTTAATATTCAACCAAGCTTTGTGTTTTGTGTTCAGCTTTATAGGTGGACAAAGATCATTTTTACTGTTTTACTGTTTGCATCTTTAAACGGACTGAATGTGAGGTGATACTTACAGTGTTCTTCTTTCATTTGAACTCTCTTTAAACAAACTACATCAGACAGGACAGTGGGAACAGGTGGGGAACTCACCTGTCTTTGGAGTCTCGCAGCAGCTTCTGCACATCCACTTCCTCTTTCTTCAAACTGCCAAAGGACGACTGGAGTGTGGACGAGTCTTTACCCTCCAGGCTCAAATTGGAATGGGGAAAATTTGCGCCCACCTTTCCTTGAATGTTGCCCCCATACTTCCCATTATATGTGATGAAGTCTGCCTCTGTGACACCTGTGGGCAGTGAAACATGATATAGCATATATATATATTGCAAAGTAAATAAACATACAAGACTTAATTACATTAGATAGATTAATATATAATAGTAAACCAAACTTATTGAACAGAAAGTGGGTGTTGGGTGTGCATAATACTGAAAAATACATTAAAATTCTTTCTATTCTGAATATATCATAAATGACGTTAATTATTGACAGGGAGGGATTTCTGCCTTTCGCCACATTCTAGTAATGGCTTTTGTGCCCGCTGTACTTAGGCTCTCTTTTTTTTTAAATCAAATGTCTACCTGCTATACTTTTTGTTAAATTCTATGAATCTCCTGCGAGTTAGTGATGGGCAAGACCAAAATATAAGAACCTTTCTCCATGAAGCAGAATTTTTCCATCACAACAACAACAACACTTCACAACAATTCTCACATTCATGAGTTATTTCCAGGCTTCCTTCCCTTCCATATTTTCTGTTTGGGCAGTGAAACATTTAGGCTTTCTGTGATCTTGAAATAATGAATTAATACAACTCTGAAGATAACTAAATAAGATTATAACAGGTGCTATACTAGAAAATAAGGTTTTGATGTTTACCTGGCGTTATAGGTGTGTCTCCTGTCAGTATATCATTGAGGTTAAAATCAGTGGGAATGTACTTGGGCTTCTGCCAGCGCCAGAAACTCTTGCGCTTCACCACCACTGTCAGAACAGCTATAGTGTCATTCAGGCTGGACACCGGGATCAGCTGACCTCCATGATCCACCTCCTCCACAAAGTTCCTGGTGGCTGTGGCAAACATCTCCTGTGCCAGGTTTGACAAAGATAAAGACTCAAAAACACGCGAGCTTCTGATTTAACAATCCTTCCACCAGCACTTCCTGTCTCGTCATGACATAACTACCTCTACACTCAGACACTTAGTGAAGTTTGCAAACTGTAAAGAATATAGCCTAAAGCAAAATCAAAACACAGAAACATTGCGCCCTTTTGAAAACATAGCTACACGCTAGAAGCGTCATCAGTCTTAAATTGATGTGATCGGAATAAGAAGCTTGCAGAGCAAAAAGCATCGTAAACTCAAACTCAATGCAAACGTTACCAAAAATGACGAACCAGACGAGAAACTTTCTTTATGACCAGACTTTCAGATCTCAAATCCTCCAGATATCTGTGTGCTGTGCAATGCACCGCTCTCTGTTGTGGACAAAAGACACACTGACGCTCCGCCTCCTCTCTCAGGAAGGTGTGGTGTGTTTCTGAAGACACTGTCAGAACACATCATTAATAATA
>NC_040023.1:17953187-18005985 GCF_000972845.2 Larimichthys crocea
ATAATAATAATAATGATGATTATGATGAGGATGAGAAAGAGAATCAGAAGAAGATTTTTTTTTATAGTCTTTGTTGGTTAAACAGAAAAACAGATTTTTCCCGGCAGACATTTTGACATGTGATAGTAGGTAAACACAGGTGTTGATACTGATCATTCCATTCAGGTGAGTCAGGGTGCTGCTGTGCTCTGTATGCGCCATTGATGGCTATTTGTTGCCATCTAGTGGCTGGTACCAATCAATTTAAAAATACTCTCGCTCACCAGTCTCACTTTACATATTTCATTGTGTACACATATTCTCTGAATTCAGAGACCCTGTGTCTTTTCCTACATCTTCTCTCTGGGGATGAGCTTCAGCATCCTTGTTTTCTACTGTCCTTCTGAAACATTTTGCTGGCATCAAATGGGCATCTAGTTTTCCTAAATAATAAAATTTCTCAGTTTCAACATTTGATAACCTGTCTTTGTTCTACTTTTGATTAAATATAGGGTTTCATATTTTCATCGTCGCATTATGTTTCTATTCACATTTTACACAGCGTGCCAACTTTTCTGGAAATTGATTTCTTATAAAGATTGCAGACTCTCTACCATTAGTAGAATCTTAGTATTTTGGTATTGTTTTATAAATGTATGTTACTTAATTTGTCATTATTTATACTTCTGACTTGTCTGATAACCTATACTTGTTCCAGGACTCCATAATCAGTATATCATCCTTGGACTTTGGCTGTACTGTAGTAAAGCAGAACATAGATGTAAGGACAAGAGGTCAGAAGTACACAACAACATCAAGCACACCACAGTTAAGGGCCATTTAATGTTTTTTCAGAGTGACTTAAGACAGTAAACAGTTCACCCAACTGTGTGACACGCAGCCATAATAAAAACTGTAAACATTGTGAGCTGCACATGATATTTATGTCAAAGTGCCATTTGGAAAACACTATGTGAGGCCAACACATGAAACTCATCACGTGGGAGGAGCCCAAAACCTGCAGGCCTGAGCAAAGTCAATAGAATTTATTGAGTGATCCTCATCCTTGTTCCACGCCCCATAGTAAATGCAGCAGTGGATCTATAATGTTATAGAGACTCACTTTAGACAGTTGTTACATCAGATAATTAATTAATGATAGTTGTATAACAAACAAGGCTCGTTCAAGGTGATAATGTTCCCAGAGTAGCAGAGATAACATATTAAATTAATAAATAACTGTACACTTTCACATGGTATTTCTGCTGCACACAACATGATGACAACAAGAAGAAGAAATGGACTTCCTCCTCTGTGGACATGTGACGTTTAAAACTGATGATTCAATTGTTTTCTCTTTTGCAGTTGGTACATTTAACCAAGAGTTATGACAGAGTTGTCTGTCCACGAGCCAGCAGTTAAAGTGTGTGTAAAGGTAATTCTAAGGTTTTTCTTTAAAAATACATTGAATATGTTGGAAAATAGTTGCTGAAAACACGTGAAAAAATACATTGAATATGTTGGAAAATAGTTGCTGAAAACACGTGAAAAGGCTTTAAACAATATATTACTGATAGATAGAGTTAGAGGTTAACAGTTTTTCACCAGTTTTCAGTCCAGGATTTTTGTGGGCCGTCCTAAAGGGTGGCTTGATGACACGCTGAGGCCACCCTGAGCATGCCACTGCACCTCTAGCAGAGAGATAGAGATTAATCTCGCTCAGTGTTTCAAAGTTATTCATGTAGTTTTCAGAACTTCCTGGAGCACTCATATTTATTCTTACTTTACACAAACTTTAAGGGGGAATTGTGATAAAGGTCCAGTTCACAGCTGTTGATTCCAGTATTTTAAACAAACAGTCACAAACAACTCCACAAAAAGAAAGCATCAGAGATTTTATTTGAGCTCATTGAGCATAATTTTGGACACTTTTGGTACCAAAGAGCAGGGTCCAGGTAGACAATGGTGCAATGGATAGAGAGTGAAAAATGGCTGGATCTGATATTTGCTACTGTTGCTCATAGTTTCACAATCATTCACACAGTCATAGCAAAAAGCAATTGTAATTACTGTACTGATACAGAAAAAGTTGAGGAAAGATCTCTGAGATGTGACAACAATAAATTAAACAATATGAGTACAACGAGTAAGGCATCAGGCAGGTGCAGAATAAATATCTGATGTGTACACTTAATCAATGACATATCAAGGCTAGTTTATCTCAGAGGTAGAGAATGTCCATGATAAGATGGCAACTAAAGTGACCAGTTGTTCATTTGAAGCTAGTGTACATAAAAGTTATGATAAGAATTTGTCATCCTTTATACCAAGTAGTTTTCCTTTTGTCAGTTTAAGTGAGACAGTGTAACATATCAGGTGAAAATCTGCCAAAATGTATCAACATTCTCATTATATTTTTGCATAAACATGTTTACACAACTTATATAAGCACTTGCTATTAAGGCAATAACTTGGATGAACTGCAATAAAGAGGACCAGTACTGAGTGTGAATGGTAAGATTGGGATACAGACGTCACCAGAACCAGCCTGGATCACAGTAGAGGCTGTGTGGGTCAGAAATGTGTGTGATCTGCAGTGCAGGGGTCACCACAGCGTCGGAAAATCTATGTGGGTGAAGTCCTTCCTCAGCTCCCAGTATGTGTTGTTGCTCACCCAGGTATCATCCTTTGACTTCCTGTGGAGGCAGGAGAAAAAAGACAGTATTCTGTGAAAGATAGTTGAGTGTTGAAACTTCAGAGCAAAGTCAAGCTCACTTTCCCATAACTTTCTTGGTGATAAATCTGGATATTTAGGCTACCTGAAGAATTTAGGTTGATGTGTTACGTTGTTCTCCTCCAGGACTCTCCGCCTGTCTCTCTGCATCTCCTCAATCCTCTGTTTCTGCTCCTCTGCAGCCTCCAGGTTCCCCTCCTCCAGCAGTCTACCAGCAAGACACAGGCGCATTCATTATGCAAACATTGTAAAACATTTTTCTTCAATATTCAAATTTAATCATCACTCATGTTTTTTTAAATTTTATTTCGCATCATTACAGTGAGATGATCTAATTATGGATAAATAGAAAAACAAATTACTCAAAATATTAAAGGAGGAGAGACAGTATAATTTTTCACATTGATGGCAAAGTGCCTCTTCTGTCTGTGGCACCTTGTGGCAGCAGTGTTCAGTTCATAGACTTTTAAATCTTTTTCAAAATTCGCACGAAAATTAGTTTGATGCATTTGAAAGCCTCTGCAGTTACTTAATATTCTTAACATAAAGCTATTTTGTGAGCATTTTTAAAGATGGTGGGTCAAAAGGACATGATTAATATCTATGATGTTATAAATATTAGAAAAGGTGCTTAGATACTTAGATCAGGTTTTTATACACAATGTTTATAATGATTCTCTTGCAGAAAAACAGATTTAATCAGGTTTCTTTAAGTCTGTTAACCCAACAGGACATTTAAGTTATTCAAATTCAGTTTTATTTATTTGATTTTCTTTGTATTTTCCTTTCCTTACCTTTGGTCCACACGTAGTCTGGTGTCTGTGGGTGGTAGCAGCAGTTTCAGGGATGGCTCCAGCTCATTCAGTTCAATAGCAAATTTGGTGAATCCATAGTACTGCTCATGGTCTACTGGCATTGCACCTATATTATACATAAACAACATCCACTGCATTAGACACTGTACTGATGAGATATGCATTGTAAAAAGACTTTCGGTACATTCTCATAAAAAAAACTCATACTTGCTCTCCAGACGCATGTGGCTGAGGGCGGGTCTCCACAGAAAATTGCTTCATGCCACTTTCCAAAGAGTTTGTGGATAACCTTCCCTTTATTATCCGTAATAGTCCCCTGCACCTCATTTACACTTGAGTTCCAGTATTTAGCCTGTGGAAAGAATTGAAAAAGAACAGAGAGTTAAACAATGTGTATCTCCCTGACTCACAGAGATCATGATAATGTCCTCTTGCAGTCAGCAGATGTTGCTGTTGTGTAAACCATCCTGAATCCTGGTGTGTGTGTGTTGCTAGGTTGATGAGTTTAATGAGAGACATGGATGCCTAATGACTTCTGACATGTCTTGACTTGATATCCTGCACAGCTTCAGGAGGTCTTTCAAATGGCCACACACTAAAGCAATTAACCTTCTCCTCTCAGTAAAGGCTTCCATACATCAAACATTGAAAACATCGACGTTCTTGCTGGCATGTAGGTGAAGAGCACCATCTGTGTAGAAGGTTTATGGACTAATGGAGGCATACAGCATTTAGCATTTAGTTTGTGGGTGACTTTCATATATGGAAAATTACTTTTTTCTGCTTGGGGGTTATTTTGGTCAAACCTCCTGGGGTTAGCAGAGGAATGTCTTCCAACACAAGCATATGGTAAAAAAAAAGGGTGCTACAGTGTGAAGAATATACTTAAATATTGTGACTAATGTATCACTGACATTGGAAATATTTGACAAGAAGTGGTATGCTGATGTGACATCGATGCAACTGAGGTTTTCTCGTATCTTAACACTATAGTTTTGTGGCTATGTAGTGGGTCAAAAAGTTGGAAGGATGCATATTTAAAACAAATGTTATTCTTATTGGTCTACTGTCCCTGCATCACAAATCCATCTAGTGTTATGAAAATGTTGTGATAGTCAAAGATGACAGGAAATAAATAAATAAAGGTGTCACACAAATAAATTTCTTGCCTTGCAGCACCTTACAGAGAAGCATACTTCAGCCTCAAGTGTCTTGTGCATACTGCTACTGAACATTTTGACATGCCTCACCTTGACAAAAGTGATCTTGCACTGACAAACATCACTTCTGGAGTTTCTGATAGTGATCTCGCCATAGTGTTCAATCCAGCGCTGTCCACTAAGAATGTTGTGGATGCAGGACGTCACCTTATTCCACTCATAGTGGTCTCCAGATCTGTAAAAAGTGATACAACACATTCCTTTTAACTTGTCACCTGTAGATATTCCTTTTTAACTGACATGATCATTGGTTTATACAGTCTGTTCATATATATGTCTGTCCAGTCCTCACCCTGGCAGAGTTACATTAGTGGTACCAATGGGAACAATCTCCATCGACTTCCCCCAGAACTTGTTCTTACACCTCACATCTACAAAATCAATCAGAAGAAAAAGCAAATATACACATTTAAATTCATGTTGATCAACAAGCCACTGCTGACAAGTAATTATACTACTTTCTGTATTCTGCTACCTTGCCAGAAGATGAAGTTTTTAGACTCTGCATGGCAAGCTGAGATCGGTGGGTGATGGCTGACCTGATGATATAAACAGCGGGGTTAGTGAATTGATTCAATTAATGATTTCAGTGTGTTATTCTTAAAATATTGTGAATATTTTATAGCACAGGATTCAGGATTCATGCATACCTGCTCTGCAACAAATCGTAAGCCTTTATCTGGCCGGTCACATTCGTATGTCTCTCCCAGGACAGGGTTGAAAGGCTTTCCCCCAGTTCTGTAGTAGCTGGATGCATAGCCTGATACAACGAACGTGGCTATGTACACCTACACAAAGAAAAAACAATACAGTTAGATTACATTACACAATACTGAGTGACCTCAACTGAGGTGGGTCAGAAAACATAACTGGGACTTAAACCTGAACAATTTATCACAAGATCATTGGTTCATAATGTGTTTCAAATCCCATTCTCATTCTCAGCACCTCCAATTTCCTCTCCATTTCCCTGTAATGAGCAGAATAACTGGCTGAATACTCCAACAGTTGCACTGAGCCAAAAGAGCACTGATAATTACTTCCACGTCATAATGGGAGGCCACAGAATGGAGCTGTCACCTACTTTATCTGCTTTCATTTCACACAATATACTCTGTATTGCACATTTGTCCTGTGTAAATCCAGAGGCTGTATCTCTACACCTGAACAAATTTCAACCGATACACTACATCACTCTGAATTCAGTAAATGTGAAACATTGAAAGAGGCAGAATCATGCCATCTTCCTACTGGAAATCTATAGACAGAGATTTGTGTTTCTTCCACATGAAGTTTAATAAGCAAGGCTGGCACAAGTGCTAACACTGGATAATACTTCTGCCAGCAGGCTGCTAGAGTCCCTGCATCAAGTATTGGGTAATTTCTGGCTCCTACAATCTAGCTTCTGACACTGCAGTTAAAGGATCGTTTAACAGTGTTGGGCAATATGCTAATTTGCTTTCTTGAGAGAGTTACAAGAAGATTGATACCACTCTCACGTCTTGTGCTAAATATAAAGCCACAGCCAGAAACAAACAGAGGAAATCGGGTGACCTGGTTTTTTTCAGTGTTTAAAAAATCTGCTTGTGTATGAATTAAACGATCACAAGCATGTTAATTAGTCGGCTTTAGAGATGCTGGTAGGCAGTTTTTTTTTTTCACTTTGGAGGAAAGAGCTGTTTCCAGTCATCATGCTAAAATCGTCTCCCCGGTCCAGCTTTTATACTTATGGCAGCAATCTTCTCATTTAACTCTCGGCAAGAAAGTGAATAAATGTATTTCCACTTTAATTATTCCACTAATAAAGTGAGAAAACTAAGCCAATCATTTTCTGATTTCTTCATGGAAACCCCTAAAACAAGCAGCATGAACTCTGCAGTTGGTTCTTTTAGGTTTGGGATGTGATAAAATAAAAACTGCTGCAGAGATTGCCACAACAGCTTCAACTGCTTCTGCCACAGGAGACCCATTAACTACTTAAAATGGACGTGATCTGTGCAAAAAAACCCAAAAAACTCTCTGCCCACACACAAACTGTAACTGTAAATTTGCCATCTCACCATACGTTCAAAAGGGTCCTGTGTGTTAGCAGCCCTGTCTAGCAGCTCACTGTACTCCAGCTCCTCACAAAGTCTCTGCAGAGTGTTGAGCGGCTCATTAAGTTGAACAGGCATCGCCACTTTGGATAAGTCTTTGCCGATGTTGTTCCTGAGGATGTTCCACAGGCTGATGGTGCTGTTGTTGGGACTGGGCGAGGGTAGACAGGATCTACGCTGACAAAGTACAGTGCCCTCTTCCACAGAGCCTAGGAACACATGGTAGAAGAGGTCAACTAAGAAGGCAACAAATATGGAAATTTGGTGAATTCTAAAATTGCGCTGAGGCAAATATTGCATTTTTATTCCCCATACCGTAGCTCTTTGTCCCATAGTTTACCTGAGTTTGGTCTCTCACTCTCTGTCTCGTTGCTGAAGTTGTCCATGGAAATGTTGTCACTAATGTCACTAATGTATGAGTCATCTTCTGATGCCTAAAAATAAAATAAAACATCCAAACTTCAGCTAATAGATAAAAGATTCCTTTTTTTATACCACCCGCAGAGAGAGAGACTGGGCAGGTCTCTTTCAAAATCCTGTCACGTCAGGAGAAGATCTAATATGTTGGAGATTAATGTTCCCGTAGGATCTGGTGGCAAATTTGCACTTTGCATATTTTTAGATTAAAGTAATTAACTTTTTAATTTTCATATTGTTTCCACTCCAGCTGCTATTTGATCAGACATGCTGCATGAACACTGGAGGAAGAGCAGAGGGCAGACTTGTTTCATGACATGCTTCATAAAAACGTAGCTTCAAGACTTGTTAGGAGGCATGTTAGGCTGCACTGAATAGTCACAACTTGCAGACAGAATGTATAAAATATAATGTTGGTGTCACTGCTAACTTTCACACTTACCTCATTTTCAGAGGAACTAGCCGACAGCAAAACCTCCTGTGCATCAAAGAACTCAGACAAAGACTCTGTGATTGAAGCTCTGCTCTCATTGGACACTTGGTGTACGAGGGGACGGGATTCATCAACAGAGTCCTGTTTCTAGGAGACACAGTGTTCACAGCTATAATTAAGAACAGGAAAAAGGCGACATCATCGCAGCCAGGAGGGCTGGCAATTACAGTGCAATTCAGAATACAATGCAATCACAATTTGAGGATAATGAGACAATCACAACACACAAAATGTGGTAATATACTGAAAGACAGTCATTCTGTAATATAATATGGGGTTATAAATGTATACATTTTTAAAAAAGCATACCACTATACTACAATTATGCTTTTTAATGTACAGTATGTGTGTTCAAGTGTTTAACAACCAAAAACTTGCCAAATGATGAGCTTCAAAGAATCTAAACAATTCCAATGTGTGTACAGGAAGGATTCTGCCACAGGTGTAGACCAATGTCACAATATATTTAGAATATACTGTGTCATTTAAACCTATTTTAGAGACTGTATAACAATATATTATGGTATTAATCAAAGCCAGTCAGAAGTGCAAGTGTGCAACAAGTGTGCACCACTTGCAAATTCTGTCTGACAAGTTAATGTTGTTGACACAAAACAAGATGCACTTTTAAAATAGACTTGTTGCAGTCTTCTTCTGGAAACAACTCAAAGCCAGTTGTAAACATGCAGTTTTTTCCACACACTGAAGTGAGCACGTCCCTCTATCCTGTGTTGCTGCTAAAGCTGATTAATTAGCCTGAAGTTAATCCCAAAGGAGGCACATTTGTTCTACACTGTGTGTTCAACAAATGTCCAGGGATAAGATTAAGCAGATCAGTTCACACTCTCTGGTCAGCAAATCTGATTATGTGAGCAAAGAGGTTCTTTTATGAGACTATAATGTGTCAGGTAATTAGAAGTCTTCCCCCTGAGCCGTGTGATAGTATTCTTTATCATAGCAAAGAATAGAAATACAACTTATTTGAGGGGAGTGCGCAGTGAAGAAAATTACATTCATTTTTTATAGTTCTTGTCATATAAAACAAAGTGAGTCGAGTGAGGGGGTGAGAGGAGAGCAACATTTGTTGAATCTGGATGAGAAGGAAAGGACAGCTCATTCATTCTGTGGCAAACTCAAGACTGGGTGGGATGGAAATAAAAAGAGGGAGATAATAATAATCATCATGATGGTGTAGGGGAGGGAGGGAGGAGAGTCACTGCATTCCTGCACCCACCTGCACAGGGGCAGTGAGATTTATTAGTGTGGGCTCTACGATGTGGGACTCGGTGTGAATCTTGCACAGGCGCTCTCTCAGCTCAGAGTTCTGGGCTAAAGCCTGCAAAAACAACCAGTGTAAACATACTTTATCGGACACACCCAACTAATAGTGTCTTGAATTGAATAAATGCTAGCCCTAATTTCATCATCCCTCAACTAAACAGTCTCAAAAATTTTAATTGAAAATCTATAGAGATGATATGTTCTATTAATGCAGACATCAGACAGGAATCCACAAGAGTCGAGACTATATTACTCACCCATTACTGACTCTATGTGAGGTAGAGTAGGTAGAAGCTGAGTAATCAGGAAGAAAAGCTAACACCCAGCAGGGCACTTTAAGTCAAAGAAATGTGTTGGTGTAGAGCGCACAGAAAGTCTAATCTGTTCTAATGTGTCAAAAGAAGTCAGCATGAAACTGAAGGTGTTTAACCAGAACACGAAACATAGAAAAAGCCTCTGGGTGAGAAGTAGCAGCCACAGGAAGCATGAGTGTTCAATACAGTTCAGGTGGGCAGACATTACACCAGCAACTAGTACTGTAATCCCCTCTAAGAGGCTCGTCAATGTGTCACGACTGACAAGTGGTGTGGGAGGACACGACATCTGAGAGGTGAAAGTCTAAAAGAGACTAGATTGTCTAACCTACTTCTACTGTCTGATAACATGCCGTGTGTGTGTGTGTGTGTGTGTGTGTGTGTGTGTGTGTGTGTGCTGCTTCACGTACCGTGGCCAATGCGTTCTTCAAACCAACAACCTGTGGTGAGGTAGGGGGGCACGTGTCGTGATCCAGAGATTGTTTTAATCTCTCTCTCTCAGTTGTCAGNTGCTTCGCGTACCGTGGCTAATGCGTTCTTCAAACCAACAACCTGTGGTGAGGTAGGGGGGCACGTGTCGTGATCCAGAGATTGTTTTAATCTCTCTCTCTCAGTTGTCAGTGAACTCAGGGCTGACTTCATGGTTGTGTGCACTGCGGCAGCAAGAGAAAAAGTGGGGCGCTTTAACTCTATTAATTACAGAGCAATGCAGATCCAGTCACGCTACATCCAATAACAGTCTTTCACACCATGCTACTAATTAAATGGAACAATTACTCGGATTACTCAGCAAGCTGCTGTCTTTGTTTTATGACATTCATTCACCATGCAAAAGCATGCATTCAAGAATTAGTCCTTGAAATGCACCGTTACTGAAGGCGCTGGCGATATTATTGCATCACTGTATTATATTGCGCCTGTCACACATCCTTAGCCATGTCATTTTGAACATGCCTAAATGTATCGATTTAAATGGCAGCAGAATTGACAGCTGTTCCCTCGGGCAACTTTTAACCTAATTTACAGAATAAAAATTTGATTTATGATGCCATCATGTAAAAAATCTGAACATACATTTCAATAAGGGATGGCAGAAAACTAAATTAAGATACCTATTTTCCAAGCTTTGTAGTTTAGAAAATGTTAACTCATAATATTCAACTCACGGTTAGTGGCAACACGGCAGAAGTCCTCCTGCAGCTTGGCCACGTCAAAAGGGGAATCCAGGGATTCAGGGTCGACTTTGTCAATGCCGAGTGCAGCAGTGGAGAGGTTGGGGTTAGAGGCGTGGAGGCGGATTGAGCCGGAGGAGATGCAGCTGGGTACCTAAAGTAAAGCAAATGGAGTAGAGCTTGGAGGGAAACATACTAAAAAAGATGATCACCACATTATCACGGTCATTACCTGCAGGGTTGTTTTGACATCTTTGTTGTAGTTTTTACTGCGCCATTTCCTTGGAAGTCTCTTTTCCTTTTTCGGGCTGTCAAATGTAGATGCCTAGTGGACATTAAGATGGTCAAGACAGAGAGTAGTTTTCCTTTTCACAGGAAATGTTTTCACCACTTGCTGTAAGGATCCGATATATTCCATAATAAGTAGGAAATGACTTGAGGCCAACAAAGAATATTAATAGAGAGAAATGATAAAAGATGAAACGAGACAAGTTACTTAGCATAAAATTCTGAGTCATCTGATATTTTGGATGTGATTAAATTAATTTATTTTCTCAGTCTTCGTCTTGAATCACAAACACGATGAACAAACCTGTTCTCCATGTTAAAGTAAAAGGAATAAGAAATGAAGTGCTGACCTGCAGTGCTTGGATAGATGGAGCAGAGTAGGTACGGTGGAGGACTTCCATACTCTGAAGCAGGTGGTTGAGCTCCAGCAGGTAGGCCTCACAGACGGACAAATCTGTGGAGAGAAGGAAAAAGACCCACATTGAGATAAGGTCAAAAAGTGTGAAGAGAGTAAAAAAAAAAAAAATGACATTGACCACTCCTTCTACTCTACAAAGGACTTTCGGAACCAAACCTACCATCCATTAAGTCTGTGACTCCAGGGACTCCAGTATAGCAACGTTCTCCAAATACACTGACAGGACTACAGGTTACAATATCCTTTGTTCAAATCAACTCCATAGGCTTAAGAAACGCTTAAAAGTTTGCTCCTCCTGCCATAAGATGAGGCTCAGCAGGAAGACAAAGCTGTGCTAACCAGGCCTAAAAGACTTCACACAGTAACACAAGAGCAACTCCCAACCCTGTCCGTCTTAGAAACAGGAGAAGGTGAGTCAAGGAGAAGAACGTATCAAGTTGTACAATTCAAGACTCTGATGTTCAGAGGGACAAAGGACCAAACAGCTCAGGTGGACCAAAAGAGCACATAAGTCATTCACTCACTTTACTATCAGCAAATACACTCATGTAACAGACAGCAGGTTAGGAAGGAAACTTCCTTAATGAATTTATATAGTTCATGTAGGCCACTTTCCCCCCTAAGCCCTGGTTTGGACAGTGTTGGCATGAACAGATATATTTAAATATGAGAGGATACCTTTTAATATATTTTTCTTACATACATGTACACATGCATACAAAAAAAACACTCTCATCCTCACTTTAAGGCCGATGTATCTCTGTTAGACCCTTCCGTATGTACTTATTTCATAATGAGATAAAGGCTGATTTCAGGCATTACTGATACTCAGATCTAAAAAATCTGTAGGTCTGTACTTCTTTATCCAAAATTCAAACAGGAAACTATTAACTATTTAACTATTTAGAGGCACATAGAGACCAACAAATCTTCCAGCATGTAGGGTAACCAATGTGGATCTGCATCATGTTTTCTCCACTGGAAGGACACCCCAGAGAGCACTTTAGTGTGTTTTCTTGCTGATTGGGCCACCGTAGAGGGCACTTTATCTTGTTTTATCCATCATATGGGAACCAAGAGGGCACTTTTTTCAGGCTTTCTGGTTTATAAAACGATAACTTCTCACTTTAATAGCTGGAGGAAATACTGAATGGGTACATCATCAAAATCCTAATGAATGAAAACGGAGACAAACAGTTTCAGTTATCAGCAGCTTCCTTTCTTTATAAACAACAACGCCAGCCATGCCTGGCTTACTTGTTAATAAGACGACAGGCAGACAGAGTTATTGGAAGTAACACAAGTATTGTAAGTTTGACAAATCTACAAATGTACGAATGAAAAAGCTGGACTCTCCAAAGACTCACTGTCATTGGCAGCTTTACTAGGTAGTAGGAGGCTCTGAATAGCGAACACTGAATAATTCTCCAATTTAGAAGCTACGTGGGTTCATGTTTATTCATTCTTATTCTTTTCATTTTCCAAGAACATGGTCAATATAAAAGGTGTTAAGCATCCAACCTAAAATTTCCAGATGTCTTACTTATCTGCCAGCATAAGAATGCATATTATAGCTTAAATACAGATGCAAATATAACATTTTATTATCTTGCTTAGAAATAAGGGGACAGGAGGCAAGTCACATGAAATCATATAACATCAACACGAGAAGTGAGAAGTACACGAGGACAGAGTGTCGAGAAACTCCACAAATCACGCCAGGTTTGTTGTCTCACCTTTGGAGCACTTGTCCATGTCATCAGATGACTGGAGCCAGGCTGCTACTTTGGCCTGGCTGTTGCAACTTAAAGGGAAGGCTGCTGCAGAATGCACTGTGGACTGCCTTCGTATAGACATGCACTGCAATAACAAACAAAGGTCAGTCCAATAACAATCTGCTTTCTTGATAAATTTCTACAGTCGGGGAGGGGGGGGGCTTCAGTGCATGATATTCATGAGCAGCAGAAGTACGTCATGAGTTTCTACATTAAGTGGTCGCATTATTAACAGTATGCTGTGTAGTGCACAGGTTATACCTTTCTGATCGAGGCACTCTCAGCCACGCTTGGGGAGTTGGGGGAGGGGTAGTGTGGGTAGTGGAAGGACTTCTCGTTAGGGTACATGGCAATTTCATTTTGCCGATAGAGCCGATGGTGACGCAGCTTGGACACCCATTCATCAAACAGCTCCTGTGACTTAATCTGCAGAGCAGATACCACAATCAGAAATCCACACAAGGGAGGAGGCATGGAGGTGGAAAAACACACACAGGTACTATAATACACAATACATGAGGTCATTTAAAAGTCATTTTAATGTTAGCATCTGGGAAGGGAATAATCCGAGTAATCCATGTTTTTAACCTCACTTCCTAGCAGTCTGTTGGGGATGGCTTTTATTCACTAGCCTGGTGTTTTACCTTCAGGTGATAGATGTTTTCCTCTGCATCAAGATCGATGCACTTGGCTTTCTTCTTAATGGCCATGACAGAGAGACCCACGTCAATGCAGCCATGTAACTTCCCTTTCTCAATCTGCAAGTCAACAAACAATGTTATCAGTGCATTAGACTATAATATAAATTCTACAGGACACTGTTCAGTTTTAAAAAGCACTGTGTTTAAAGCAGCAGTAATAATCATTTTATTGGCTCAGCCGCCGTAGCCAAGTAGAGCCTCTGCATGGCTGATATATAATTATGTGAGATTGGCAGGTAAAATGCACCGTGCGATTCCTATCAATGAAAACGAGATAGGGACAGAATAAAGACCTTTTGGTATCTGCAAGCAAAGATATATAATCCTTTATAATCTTCTGTAACTGACTAGACTAGATAGTATACAGCCAGCAGGCTTTTATACTCACATCAGCATTGCACTTGCCATACTTTAGGATGCCTTTGTCCAGGAAAAAGTATCTCTGTAGGGGAAAAAAGGGACAGTGGGTTGGGAATGAACATGACAGCAAGTCTGAAGTCACTGTTATGACTCCGTGATCATGACAGCCTCTTGTTAATCTATGATGTTTATGTCTCTGCAGTAAGATGTTTGTCACCTCATGCTCTTGTCTGTCTCTATCATTCTTCCTCTCACTTTGTTGCAATTTTTCTCCAGCACTCTCTCTTCGTAAATGTGATTCTTGGTGCTCTTACTGCACATAACCAGAATCAGACTGTTGAAAGCACAAAGACTTGAAAAGCTCTGACTGCAAGTCAATACTAAATGTATACAGTTCTATTAACCAACAGGCCATCAGCTAATGCATCTGTGAAGGAGCACCAAGATACCCAGACAGCATCATCCCAGTGAAAGCTTTTAGACAGAGCATGAACAGGCACTGACCCAGGTCATGTGTGACTTGTCTATTGGTGAAATCATCTGCCGAATAAGCTCATTCAATTAGTTTAAAACACAAATGAGTCATGTCAGCAGATTCTGTAGTAAAGCCAGGAAATGAAGATGACGTTCAGTTGTCAAGTAAGTCTAAAAATACATCATGTCGTCTATCACTGAGAGATGAGTAAGGCAACATGGGTTATTTGAGGACCCTGCAGGTGTTAGATTTTACCTTATGCCAGCCCTTCATGGGCCACTTTCTCCTCTTTAGCATGTAGCCCTCCTGTTTCTGGGGCTCCAGGACATTGCTGAAGCCTCCACGCAGGCCCTCCACTATTTCCCAGCTGTCCTGTGGGCAGAGATGGTTTACGAGAAATCTGAAATCTAGCAGACACTCAACTTGTATGCGCACATTCAGATCAAAGGCGTTTGGATTTGGTAAGATAAAATGAATGAAGCATGCACACAACAGAGATGAGTCAAAAGCAGTGTGTCAGTGTGTCAGTGGGAGGCCGTGGGAGTGGGAGATGAGAGTTTCATTGCGGAAGGGAAATGCCCTCCTGTGACAGGGCTTTAAAGATTTATAATTTCACCTCATGGTCCCATTTACAAAATTAGCTCACCTGTTTAATCTCACACTTCACAATAACCATTTCCTAACTGGGATTAAATCCAAATCTCCTGCAAATACAGAGATTAAGGTGATAGTTATTAAATCCAGACAAATGCATCCAGGAAGGCAGCATAAACAGTATAAACAGAGAGCTTTATCTTCTATCTAGCGTTCTGGTCTCAGATAAAATTGCATCATTTGCGGTTTATATCACTTTTAGTTTATATTATTTATAAAACAATTAGTCAATAAATCAATTAGTCATTTGGGCTGTGGCAAACTCCATATTGCAACATCAAGTCATGCACTCTCACCAAAAAAGACTTTTTCCCATTTACAATCATTAAAAAAGGAGCAGCCAGCTCAACCAGCTCATCCAAAGTAAGCCTCTATATGCCCTTGGCTGGAGAAGGATGCATGCTCTATAAGCTTTTTTAGTCTATGCGCTGGGTGAATAACTTTCATAAAAATGAATGGGGCACCCCTGAGGAAAATGTAGGATGAATTATTTTTAGAGCTTGACCCATATTAGAGACTAAATGTCAGAACATCCTCTGCTGCTTCGAATTTGGACTTCCTTTTGTCATTATTGTGACAGTCTGACAGTTAAAAAATAGACAGAAAAGAAGGACAGAGAGAGGGTGGGGTATCACATATAGGAAAGGTCCCCAGCTGGAATCAAACCAGGAATCTATGTACTTGGAGTCCAGCTATACAAACATAAGATTTTGCTGCTTTTCTCTGTTTAATATAATTGTAAATGGAATATGCAGTATTTTAGTACTGCTTAATGGACATGGTTTTCAATTAATTAACAGGTTAAATGGAAGCTGCAGCTACTGGCAATGCAGCATTTTAGGATTTTGCCCTAAACTTCATAAATTTATCCAAGTGGGACAAAAACTCAAACACATACATCACAGCTATCCAGAGGGACTTTGGGTTCTTGGCAGAGGTTTGAGGTGACTCTGTGTTTGTTATCTCAGTGTGTCCCTGACTGTTCTGGTATATAACAGCCATGGCTAAACAAACTATATCAGTTGGAAAGGCTGACTGCTGGAGGTGAGACCGTCTAAAATAAACCCTCGTTTCAGAATCAGGGGTTGGGGAATGGAGAGGATGTAGCTTGTGGATTTTTCTTTCACTATCCCTGAGCGGTGGTCACAGCTTCCTCTGACACAGTTACAGTGAGTCATTGTCACACTCTGCCTGAGCACTTTCCTCCAAGGTCACTTGGAGGAAAGAAAAATCAGTGACAACTGGCATGAGGGCATATATGCTCACAGGGACAGCTCTCAGCATTAGAAAATGGTTGTCCAACATTGTGTACATTCAGCTGCAGCATGCGTCACGAACAGTGACAAGTGCAAACATGGACCCAAACAGTGCAACTAGTTTACATGTACATGTAAAATATTAAGGAAACAGCTTTAACACTTTAGGGAATAAACTTCTATTCCATTCTCGTATCTGTATCATAAATATAGCTCAGAAACTGCTGTTTGGGTCTGGCCAATGGTAAAAACTCATCCTCCAACCTCTCAAAGCCCACAAAATATGTTGTTTGTTCAATCTGTATAAGAAAAGTAGTGTGATATGAGGTTAACAGGGGTCTCTGGGAAGTTACTCCACCCAACCACAAAATAGCAATCTATGAAACAGAGTGATGTTTTTAAGTTTTATTGCTGGTAGAAAGATTTTGTTACTTACAGACAGCTTTTTGCAGTCTTTATGCTAAGCTAAGCTCATTGTTTCCCTCGCTTTCAGCAAGAAAGTACATTTTGAATTGTTAAACTATTCCTTTATTTCATTGCAACACACTTAATTCAAATGTGGAAATGTAAATTCTTTTTTTATGGGTGATATGAAACTGGCCCAAGCATGTTGACGCTTAAGAGGTTTTGAGAAGGTTTGAAAACTGTGATTTTATGATGTGAATATATATTCATTTGGTTGTTCAAGGGTTCTTTGCTAATAAAAACATTTTTTCAGTCCTTGTATTTGTTGTTACTGTAAAGACATCGGGGGTCCTGTGGGCAGGAATCACTAACTTTATTACTTTAATTTAAAAACAGCGAAGGCCGTTGTGGACAATGAAAAATTAATGAACCTACTCCTTACAGATACACACAAAAGACATATGCAAGAGCAGTTTGCAATAACAGTGCTAATGTCTTCATTAATTTGTGTGTGAGAGAAGTACCTTTGAGGGAATTGTTCCAAAATTGCATTCAGAGCACACCCTTTTCCATTTGGAGAAAATGCTGCAGGCTGTGGCTAATGCTGTGATGCAAATGCTCTAATAGAAAAAGTCTTTCTCAAGTTGGCAGCATTTAATCCTTGCTGCTAAAGATATAAAATGCAGACAGACACTCAGGTGAGGCTGTCTCCTCTGCCTTGCATTTATAAAGAGCCAAACAGAATCTAACTAGAACATCTAAGAATCTATTAGCAAAAGTTTTGTGGTTAAGACATTTACTGTCAGCTCACTCTCCTCCGATGACAAGGGGGAATCCCAGAGGGCTGCAGACTGCAATATACAAACTGTATAATCAAAAAAGAAGAATGTGGAAAAGCCAATAGTTCAAGTGCAACGCGATTGCTGAAGAGATGGATGCCGGTTAGTGATGTGCGACAAGTCATAGTGTCTTCAGCAGGTGTGTGTTACCTGTCGGCTGTCATGTTTGGATGAGGAGCTGCTGTTGCTGCGTGACATGGAGGAGATCTTCTGTGACATGGCTGAACTGCGCTCTTCTGAGCCCATCTCGCTGCAGACTGGCCAGTCAAGGCTACGGCTGGAGTACCAGGACCATTCCTCTACAAAGGGAAGTAGAGGTGGAAATAGGGTCAGCGAGGAGAGAGGGTGGAAAGAAAGATGGCTTCAAGAGGCAAGCCCTTTAAAAGCCTTTTAGCTACATCTCACTGAAAAATGCATTAGGTCATTAAGTGTGATTAGTTTTTCCATCTTCATGTATCAGAATATGTGATGTAACGAGAAAAATTGCACAGAAGACTTCTCAACATCAGCAAATGAAACTGACAGACAAGACTGGAGGTCGTAAATTTGTCTGCAAGTGAAGTAAGTGCAGGTTTAAATTATTCACATCTTACTCTTAAAGAGAGTGATGGATTGTCAGCATTTAAGGAACTTGTGAATTTAAAGCACCCTCTAAAAGTATGCATCTATAGCAGTGTTTGGGAGACATAGTAAAAGTACTAATAACACAGAGTTAAATTACTGTTAATTAAACAAAAGTCCTACAGAAGTTTACTTTTAAAAACTACCGAACTATTATCAGCAAAATGTACTTGAGTATCAAAAGTAGACATAAATGAGGCAAAGCCTGCAAGCTCATTGAGTCAGACAATTCAAGTTGCACTTTATATACACAAGTGACATGCCTCACATTTCACAATCATCTGATCCAAACACACCCTCCAAATGTTTTTTTTTCCAAACTTTTCTAATGATAGCTGTATTATTTCTGTATATGGTGTTACATTATTACTGATGCATGAACGTGGAAGCATTTTAATGTTAAACTGAGGCACTTTTGCCTTGAGAGAAGCCGAATTTCAAGCTGTGGTTCAGTATCTGAGTGGTGGCTAATGTGACTTCATAAGTCTGTGATGAGAAAAGAAAAGACAAGTGTCACGTGTAAAGATGGAGAGAGATCGTAATATCACAATATCGGCACAGTGTGAGAAAATAACTGAGTCTGTTTCGGAAATGGCCTTCGGTCTACTGCCACACTTCACACAGACAAATTAACATTATGTGCCTGGTCTACTGAGTCAGCACACAGAACCACCTTTTATTAGGTGACTATTTGTCACAGTGTGGAAAGCTGATCAACAAGCAGGCATGATGTGTTTGTGTAAATCATAATGTCCACATGGGAAGATCAGTTAAGATGCATAGTTTCGGGTTTTATAGAGTTTCTGGCCATTAGGTCTGAATTCATCGCTGTATTAAGATTCTGTCTAAGAGACAAGGCCATGATTATATTTCGGTCATGATTTTTTCATTATTATATGGTTTTTGGGGGGGCTAAATATTAATATATATTATCAGTAAAATGTACTGTATATCTAGGAAATATGCTTGAATAAAGTATGTAAACAATATTGTTAAGAATACTTTCCACATATGAATATATCATATAAAAAAGTACATAGTCCCAGAAGATATTTAATTTACAATGACAAAAAACAATGAAAAGCATCAAATTCTTACATTGGAGAAACGATCTGATGTTTAGGATATTTGCTGGCAAGTACTTTAATTATAAATGATTTAGCAATTGTATTGTTAATTAATTTCCTGTTATTCAGCTCTAACTGATTTTTATCATTAGTTAAATATAATACACTTTGTTCTACTGCAATGGACCAGCTTTACATATACTGAATAGTTAATGATAATAAAACAAATGATCCTTCCATCCACAGTTCTTTTGTCATGATGTGGTGCAATGTTGGAAGACCATTTTACATGAGAACTGAGAAATCACCATCTATTGATGAAGTAAACTATTGTTGAAAAACCTAGTAAATTAAGCTTTTGTTAAGATTTTCTTTTTTTCTTTCTACAACTGAAAAGTATTGGATAATCATACAAACATTTTCTTCGGCCATCTCGGACTGATTCAGACACACATGATCACATCAACTTTGAAGCAGCAGCAGCAGCAGCAGCAAGGTTAATCACTTTACCTGCTCTGCATCCACAAGCTTTGTGCTGCATAATGGCCACAGCCTTTCGTGTTGGAAAGACAAAAGCACAGATATCTGAAACCTCCGTCCTTCGGCCAAGCCTACACCACTGCTCTGTCTTGTGGACCACAGGCTGCGGTTTACACTGATAGAGCATGACGCCCAAAATGCAGCCACGACAATGGATCAAAGTGGCAGGACACACAATAAGAGGGCCAGCAGCATGTCTTGTGCATTTTGTCAGATCAATTATGGTTGAATTCATTTAAACCAGGAAAGAGTGAGACTGACAACTATGATTTATGAGACACTAAATGCGATCTACCTACAGTATATATGTATCTATCCAGTTCCTGCTCTCCTTGTCCTATGATTTATTCATCCCCTTTCCACTGATCACACCAGCTATACGTAAGCCTGTCCCACTGTCACCCTTCAGGGCACCCTTTCATCTGATACAACAACACCACTTCTCAGGCTTTCATGAGGGTGACCGCAGTATTAGACGTCACAGCTCCAGTAATTACCCTTTCTCACTGAAGAGCACTCGCTCTTTGATGGCAATGAAGAAATGCAGTAAGTGATTGCAATAAAAATGTTATTAGATTACAGAGAAGCTGTGTTACAGGGGTTAGGGTTACTGTTCGTATGGATTTTTAGTATGGATTTTTTTACTTCACTTGACAGTGGCTGCTGTCATTTACAGACTGTGAAACACAAGTAAACAGACATGGGAATATGCGAGAAAAGTATACCCATTAAATCTGAGTAGTTTAACATGGAGACAGTGTAAGTCTTACACAAGTGGTTGTGGTTTGTGCTAATGAGCAGAAGAATCATGCCTGAGACCACAGCGTGGTTAAAAAGAGGGATGCTAAGGAGCGGTGAGTGCTGAGTGTGTCTGTCCAGTTTGTCAAAGAAATAGAGGGATCACACAAAAGCTGACAGCTACTGAGACAAAAGATAAACACAGGCCACAGGGAAAGTTTTACTGTCTCCATTTCATGTTTGGCCACAAAAAGACACGGGGACAAGATGTAGGATGGTAATGATGTTTTAAAGAATGTATCCCATTAAATTAAACATCTATCCGGCAGTGCTTAGCATGTGGCAAAATTCACATAATGATACACATCACAGCGACATCTCAATAATACAATCATGTAGCAAAATGCATGAACATAAATTAACAGATTTTAGTAAACAAAAGCTGAATAATTCTCAAATAACATGCAGATACGATCCAGTAATCCTAACATAGCACTATATAATATTTAGGGTCTAATGCTGGGACATAGAAAAAATGTAAGATTCAATTTCTCATTGACCAATCGGACATTTCATCATGTGCCCATGATATTTCCAAATGAGAAGTTTTATAAGTAAAATAACGAGATATGATAAAAGATAATTACCCATTTTCTGGCCTCAATAAAGTTTTAGAAAATACAGAGAAATATCTAAAGATGTGTCATGATTATACCTTTCTTTAGACTCTGTGCATATTACAGTAAAGCTATAATTTCTCTGAGTGACAAGTCTACTGAGGTTCAATCTATTTGTAGTATAATATAAACACTAATGTAAATCATTACTGGCAAGCTTGGTGGCCATGCTTTACCCTACAATCTGTGTGTTAAAGGAACAGATATACATGCAGATGTTCTTTTCAAAGTGTCTCTTACACAAAGGGCTCAGTGATTAGTGCGGGGAGGTGACAGACATCTCTTGAGTATTCCAGTAAAGTGTGGGTGGGTGATACCCACACCTGTTCTTAAATGAAAAAACAGCATGACAGTCGGAGGAGACAGATGTGTAACTAGCAGGAGCTTAAAACTTAAATTGGGTGTTTTGCTTTTCTCGCTTAGCTGAATTTTAATCTATAATATCTGAATGCTAGACTACAGAAAAAAAGACTACAAGCAAAACATTTATATAATTCTGTTTTGTATTTCTCTGGGGGAAAAGTGTAGCCAAGGGCAGCCCAAAGAATAATAACAAACACATATTCTTTAGGGCTTTGGGAGTAGCAATATTTGCCTCTTTTTGTACAATTTTGTACAGATATTCGTGGTTCACAGACGGTGGATCCTAATGATTTTAGTGGTTGCATAACTTGACACCAATTAAGTCTCAATCGGGATAACTTCTAAACACTTCGGTGGCTAGCACCACCAATAGGTAAAATGTGTAGTTGTCTGGGGCACCCTAGTAGCTTAACTAGAAGAGCCATGCTGCAGCGACCTAGGTTTGACTCCGCCTGTGGTCCTTTGCCTCTCTCTCTCCCTGCTATTTGTCTGTCTTCGTTTGTCCTATCAAATAAAGGCAGGAAATGCCCCAAAACATAATTTAAAAACAAAAAAACTACTGACAAACAGCGTCAGACTATAGCATAGTCACTGTGAGCATGGCTCATGGCCTACACCAATGTCTACAGTCTTACAAAACCACTATCTTAATAAATATTGGTGGTGGTTTTGGTTTACATTAGATACAGCAAACAGGAAATGAGGGTGAAGAAAAGGGGGGCGACATGCAAATTAGCTGCAACCAATGCTTACTTACTTTGCTTGTTGTCTGAATAATTGCAGATCACACAGAACAGAGGGAAGCAGTGCATTGGGAAGCTGAAGCCAATGAATATTGTCTTTTTTGCTTGAAAATTACATAAAACATTATCAGTTTCAGCTCTACATGCAAGAATGGTCACTGGATGCACTCTCTAGGTGTCTAACCTATTGCTGATTGCCAAATGTTCTTAGCGCAATAAATCATGTAATTCCCATATAAAATGAGTAAAAATCTTCTAGTTGCACAAAATAATTAGAAATATCTGCAGCTGTTTGACCAAACCTCACAAGCTGCTGAGATTTTCTACTTTTCAAAGCTGTCAACAAATCCTCAGTCAGCTATAGATCTTAACTGAAAGTCATCCTTTTAAACTACAATAACTAGATTGACAGAGTCTAAAAGCCCTTTATTACATTCTGCAGTACACGGATGCAGATGTTCTTCGGTCCTTCCTCTGTCTACAGAGTCTGCCAAAGGGCTGACAAGCCAAACAAGCTTTCAGGAATCATCATGATGTGACTCACCATAGTAAACGTCTCATGATCGAACCACCACATTGTGTAACTTCCTTGGGAAATAGAATCATGTTTGCAAAAGTGACAGCACACACTGATGCACCCACATTAATTCAAAAAGTTGCAGGTTGGAATGGACCCTTAAACACACTCCCTCTGCTCAGAAAGAAAGAGTGTAGCTCACTTTAGTAGAGACACAATACTGCTGGAGTTCAGTTTTGACAAGTGAGAGGAAATATGCTTAAGGCTACTTGAGAGGTCGTCATGGCCCCCATGGTGAAAAATGAGTCATCTTAAAATAAAGTTAGAATACTGACTTTTACCGAGCTGATGGTATTTAGATAACCTTTAAAAACATAGAGCTTCATATAATCTATTAAATTACATTTCATATGCAAAACCCAGCGAGGGTTGAATTATGTTCCAATTCGAAGCCATGAAAAGCAGCCAGCTCCACATGTTTATGAGGCTTATGTTTATAAAATCGCCAATGTTTATGTATAAAGCAAACAATGCTGCTGGGAAGACTATAAATAACAAAAAGCTCTTTATTTTATTAGATAAAAAGAATGGCTTTCTAGCTTGGACTGAATTTAAATAGATTCTGTTTGATGGGTGACCGTCTGGTTTGATGAAACAGAATTATCTGAATAGAAGAAAATCAAGGTTGAATTAAAATTAAAGAGGCAAAACTCCACTCAGCCTTAATTTGACAAAACAAATTACCAGTGCAAACACCTGACATGGTGTTATGGTAACCTCCTTATCTCTGTGGTCCACCAGCCATTTACTGACAGATCATTTCTCTCAATACAAAGCTCTTTAGCCACAAAGCAAAGTGGTCACTCTGGTGAGAAAAGTCCTTTCCTCTAATGCATCCATCCATCCATCCATCCATCTGGATAAACCCAAATCAGAAGTTGGTTTCTCGTGAGCAGACATTAATTATTATACTTCCTATTTGCTTTGGAAAAACACCACAGTCATGAATAACATTTTTTTGATAGCTGTTACCTACCACTGGAGATACAGCGGGCTCGCATTTGCTGCATCTAAAAGTTACCACTTTGATAACAGTAATCGTATTACATCTGTGCATTATCCTGCTGGGATGATGCCACTTAGTCTTTGTTATTCCATTACTGAAATGCAGAACAACACTTTCTTGGAAGGGAAGAGGAACCCTGACAAATACAGAGCGAACGAAAGCGTGAGATCAGAAATTAACAGAGAACAATATCTTCCTTCCTCCTTTGCCCAGATACATTTTCTTTACTTTGCCAGTAGTAAGAAGATGATATTATGTTCATGGGAGGAAGGGGGGGGGGCATGGAGTACTGACAGAGAAAGGAGCCAGTGTTATGTCAGAAGTGAAGCTGGGCAGGTGAGGCCAGGCTCAGCAGTTTCATGCATTAAACTGACTGAGTCAGAGCTGCCTGTCTACATCACTGGAAAAAAGAAAATCAGAAAATTATGATAATACCATCAACAATAGTAGCTGGTCTATGATTGGGGATGGCATAAGAGAGAAAAGCAACTCATTTATACATGAAAGCAATATTTCTTTTTTTTTTCTTTTCCTAGATTTTCCTGATGTGATTGCAGTTTCATATAAGCTCCTTCAATAGTCTGCAATCAGTCTGACAACAGAAGTAACACTGCTGCCTCAGTCAGAATCAGCTTCTTATCCAAGTCTGAGGAGTGAGTATACTCACCATGATCATTTTTGTTCCATAGAACAAGTCAGTCCTGAAGGTTTCTCGGTTTTCCCTTGTGAAAGACTGTCACTTTTATCAGGAACAGTAATAAATCACCTTCTCCAGCCATTACTTCTGCCCTGTAACCTTTCCAAAAAGGTCTGAATTGTATAACTGGGTGTAGGACAAAAGAAAAAAAATCTCTTTTCTTATATCCATCTGCAGAATCAGGACACTACAGAGTCTAGACGTGTATCTTTCTTAGATAGTTCTTCAATAAACATTACAGGTCAGCAAGGCAGCACCCAACGAGCCATTCGCCTAGAGGATTGACACAGGGGCAAAACTGGCTTTATCCCAACATGAGATCTATTATTCATTAGTACATCTCTTCAAGCAGGATAATGTTTGCCAGCCCACATTTGTGAATGCAGCCACACCTTCTCTGAAAGAGCTGCTTAAGGGCGTTGTGGTAACAGGTTGCTAAGGCCAGAGGAAGCCCGTCCAAAAACCAAGCTCACAATGCTGAGGTTAAAGCATGCACGTCTCTCTCTGCTATCTGCTGTACGTAATGGAGTTTGAAACCTTCTTTATCCATCATATTCACCCTGAAAGAAAAAACTCGCTGAGTTACGATTGTAATAATGAGGGAGAGACAGAAAGAGTCCCTCCACAATATAGGACGTCTTTTCATTCATTCACTACTGTCTGACATATGACACGCTCAGTATCACACACTCCAACGTCACACCACATCCTGTTAATCAACCACATCCTCGTCACACTCCCTCTACTCCCAGTCCCCTGGTGCTCAGTCTCTCTGTATCTATTTCTTTGTCTCATCTACTCTAAGGGTGCCAGAGGTCCTCTCCTTTGTTTTATTCACATTGTGGGGGAGCTTGACAGCCTCATAACTCAACACCAGCTCATTAGGACGTAGAGTGGAGTCACAGCTTAACTCAACACTCACTGACAAAAGAGTGTGGGCAAAGCATAAATGTGCTAAACCACTTCATGGTGCGGTGCTCTTCGCCATGTGTCACGTGGAGTAACTTGCGTGACAGTTGCGATCAAGCTGTTGCTTTTCCCCAAATGAAAGATTATAGCGCTTACGACTCAACCACTGCTCTGATTAGGTTGCAACCGCATCTGCTCCTCTATTCTCATATTAATTCAGAGGTGTTGACCCAGAGTAGAGGATGATGACATTGAAAGGGTCCATGCCATTGCATGCAGATTCCTGCTCATAATGGTTTATATGGCAACGAAAAAGCAGGTATAAAATGGAGATATCTTGAAAACTGGAAAGAACATCTGCACTGCCACAAGCAATCTCTAAGTCCTTCGAGAGCAGATATATTTAGAAATGGCATCGTCTTCCATTACCATCCATTTATGGACAGATATAAACTGTCTGACAGAGAAGAGTTACCACATCTTGAGAGATGTACCTCATGCCTGAACTCTGTCAGCCACACCAGTAAAGCATTCCTAACTCACAGGACTGGAGTATGGATGAGCCTTTAGTATCAATCCAGTATTTCACTGAAGACAGACTGTCACAGCACCAGAAGCTGACTCAAACTGCATCTTGGAAGAGACGAAAGGGTGGGGCGTTTACAACGAACAGCTCTGAATTCTTCTAAATTCCATCTCTGACAAGCTTATGTTTGTGTGGTTTGACTGCAGTTGTGCTTCGGAGGACGGTATTTGCAGTGTGTGTTGTCAAGAGTTGTGGTGTGAACACACCTCACCCACAGATCTCTAAAGTTGGTCTGCTTTGTCTGTTTGTTGAGTTTTATTGACCTAATTTCCTGCCTTTGCCAAATTTACTGCAGAGAAATGTGCATGTATAAAAGGAAACAACACCATTAACGTATTGCTTAATTTAGTCAAAACAAACAAAACAAACTTTAAATGCTTTAGAATTTATTGTTATTTTCATTCATGCAGATGCAATGAAATCACTGTATAGCAACAAGACAAGTGCACAAATACAGCCTGTAAGTGAGGTTGATGGTAATGTAAGTACTTTTCTAGGTATTTTGACATAAACCAAAATAGTTGGCAGATTAACATTTGACCTTTTGATGGCACTGGATAAAAAGTCACAGGGGGTTTTAAGATATCTGTATCATAGTGGTGAAAAGACTGAGAAACAGACCAACATTGCTATCTTGAAGTCGTTGCCACTAGCATGGCTCAAAAAGTGCCGATAACCATCTATCACACACTGTGTTACATGTACACAGTCTCTAGAATATCTGGTGCTAACTATATGGGCTGCTGACCAGGGATGCATGGTTGAGTGTATAGGAAACCTGATTACTAAGAGCTCTGGAGTTTCTGGCTTGACATGCATTTTATGCTGCACAACATTATTATATTTAAATGTTTAAAACACATGCATCTCGGTTTCTTTAATCAGATAGGATAAAATCTTAGCAACTACTAAGAAACAGAACTCAAAATGGTGTGTTGTGAAAACATGCATAGGAAGGTTAGATGACCTTGTGCATACAGAACAATCTTAACCTACAGTCCGTTTTGAATATACAACATAAAAGGAACAATAGAAATCCTCACAATAATGAAATTCGATTTAAAAATGAGGCAATCATCACGTTCCTTATTCCTGTATAGGTATTACTTCAGAGGATGTATGCATGATTATTTAAATGACATACTAGCTAAAGCTGACTTACCATTTCTCCAATTGTAAAAAAATATTATTTTCAGAGTCAAAGTCATACATCATTTAGGTGCATGAGTGCTCCCATCCTTTAAGATGGTGTACATTTTGAATAATTCAGCTCTACAAACCAAGAGAATGATCAAGGCTGCATGGAGGAGTTCAGTGAAAACATGTCCTCGCTCATGCAGTGAGCAATTGTTTTTAAATTAAAAGTATCTGCTAGTGCCACCCTTGTTAAACTCCATGCTGATATCTGGCAGTCTGTAAGGGAGTTATGAAATCAGCCTTCGAGCTTCCTTTAGCCTCACTGATGCCTGGAGACAAGAGCATCAACCATTAAAAATACGCCTTAAAATACACTGTCATGTAGCTGTATAATCTGAGTCACTTGACTGGACAGAAAAAATTATGCAATAATAAGACAGTTATAGATGATCTTGTTCATCTGATACAAGTGAAACTGAAACTTTCATGTTTGTTCTTTTTGCTACTACTGTATGTGGTACAAACAGATTTAGCTTCCTCTTTTTAGACATGGTCTATGATTTTGGTTTATCTTTTACATGCTTCGAACCAAACCTACCTGTTTACATATGAAACCACGTGAATTATTTATGGAGGCCTACTGACCATGCAAAAAGAGGCAACACCTGCCACACGGACGACATGCTCGCAACAGCTGTTGTGCTGGTCACTTTCTGCATTATTTACTTTTTATTTAGTTGATATACAAAAATAAGTATTATTTTTCTTTTAAGAGCAGACCCTGCAGCAGTGTTACACCGGTTACTGTACGACTTATATAGTAATAATGTGTTTAGATGTCTTATACTTCTTACTCACAGCTCTATACTAAATCCTCTGCTATCTCAGTGGTGTTAATCAATGTAATGATATTACTGATTGGTAAATATAAATACAGTGGTTCTGTGCAATACTCCTCTCCTGAGGTACACACCAAGCAACAACACACGGCAGGTGACCTGGAAAACTGCAGAAATACTCCATCTGATGTCTCAGCACAAAAATAGATGATAGATGTTCACAGTGGAATCTAATAGATTAAAGCTTGTACACATTTATTTAAAATGCTGCATTACGCTGGGGGGGGGAAAACTGAAATGCTGTGGTGGTGGCCTCAGGCAGTGGAAAGCCACATTGCTGTTTCAAAAACATGTCATGTACAGACAAATATGTGTTTCTTTCCTGCTGCTGCTGCTGCATTCCACAGATTCCCCTCCCCTACAGTCACCCTGCGTTTAACTGACTGACCTGGGTGCGACAGGAGCGGAAAACCTCAGGAGCTGACAAGAGTAACATTGCAGCCACCTACAGCAAGCCTCTTCATACCCGTGACCATCAAAAAAAAATAGTGTACATACTGAATTCAAGGGTGGAGTGTTAACAACAAGAAAAGTCTCCAGTCTTTTTTCCACTGTATGTGTATGTGTCCTTCACCTGGATACCAATCTGAGGCTGGGTGTGTGCACCATCCACCTCCTTTATGCCACGTGACGATACACATTTTTGCAGAAACTCTCAATAGCCCCCATTGAGCCTCACACATGATCCAAAACACACACACAGTCCAAGCAGCACCTGAAAAGCCACCTCTGTTGACACAACACCCAAAGGAGCTGAGATAACAGGACTGTGTAAGTCCTAAAATTATAGCTACTCTGTGAGTGAGCAACAAGCTTTGACTCACCCAGATCTTTTAGGATTAGCATTAACTGAAAAGTTTTGCCACAAGCCCCATATTCAGTATGTGAATCACTATAATTATGGTGGATTCACACTGAACTGTAATCGTCAGGTGTGCTGATAACTGGGATACCTATTCTCTTGCATCCAGTAAAATCATCCACATTCCTGTTTTTGAATCAAACACTGCACAGCGAGTACGAGATGTACGAGATGCTGAGCTCAAGCACAGATTAACTCTGAAAATGGATCCTATCTGTGCTCACTGTCATCATCACACACACCTACATCCACTCAGCATGAGAGATACAGCCACTCATAAAGACACATTATTCATAGTTTGGGCTTGTGACTGGGTTACACTGAAAGCTTGCTGCAGAGACCTACTCTATATTAGGTTTATATGGAAACAGTGTACTTAGTTACCTCCATAACTTGTATTTACTTGTCAAGAGGTAGAGGAAGGGGGCCCAGAGTTACCATGGAGACTGAAAGGATCTATTGGTGTTTATTGTCTGAATCACATGTTATAATCATACCTGATTGGAAGACCCTGTAGGGGAGTGTCATGACATGGAAATATAGTTTACTGTTTCCCTTAAAAGCTTTACAAGTTAAACAGCACTCTGTTTAACTGTCTTGAAAATGTTTCAGTTGTGTGGTGCCTCAAAGAGCAAGACCAGGCACTGCAATGCAACTTTTAAATGCAACTGACATGGTTTACAAGTGGAAACACGACTTACTTTGTAAAATAAATAATTAAACTATGTAGTAATAAAAACGATTTTAACTGTTAAAGAAAAAAAAAACGCACTCACCTCGTCAGAGTTACAGATGTGAATTGCAGGTGTTGGAGATCTTGGAAAACTGTCTGTTTATCAAAGCCAAAGGAGAGAATACAGCCAATGAAGAAGACTACAGCCTTTCAAACACACAGCCTCACCTCGCCGGTCAGACATGCACACACACGCACCATCCGCTCTGAAAAAGCATCAATTTCTCCACCGCTGGAGGAGGGCGGTGGTGGTGTGTGACTGACTGAAGCCAGACCCCAATTAAAACGCAGAACAGAGGTTGCGTCACCTCCAAGGGGGCGGGGTTTGTTTCATTGACAGCAGCTTTTCCATGACGCGTTGAGGAGGACTCCAAAAGCAAGGGCACACTGGAGATAAGAGTCAAACTCTCATCACTTTGCAAATCATCTAATGCATGTCTTTAATTATAGTTTAACAGGAGATGTAATTTAAACTGGGATTTCCGTGCCCACGTGTAGAGGAGGTGTAATTACTCCTTTCTGTCTCTAATAACAGTGTGAGGTAATATATATGATGTAGAAATCACTAAAATGACACAAAAATGGCAAAATAACCTCCTGATCTAACAACGAAATGAAGTCAGTGACACATTTGGGATATAAAATGAGGATATACTGCCACCTACTGGTCATATGTTTGAATCACAGTTTTCCAGTGGTACTCATGACATAATCATAAAGTAAAGCATCTTTGCAAACAATGAGATAAAAATGACGAGCATATATCTAATGAGTCACCCAGTAAGTATGAAATCTGTATGACTTTTAAGTGAAAGCTTGTCATAAATGCAGGGTTGTTGCACATGTACAACAACAATTACTACAACAAAAACAATCTTGTCTTGGTCGCCCTCAAGAATTCACCTCATTAGAAATGCCCTCATAACTTGAAATTCTCTGCAATATTCAGCAAGGAAAATTGTACCGGTGCATTTTGCTGTGCGAACCATTACCATTATTTTTTCTCCTGAAAGTCTGAATTGGAGGCTGTTATATCACTCAAGGCTGCAGTCTTGCTGCTCAAGGACTTACTGTCACACAAAAAGCCTTTTCACAGCAAGTCAGCCTGACAGCAACAGATTACGTGTGAAAAGGCATGTTTTCTTTTCACAACGGCGAGCTACAAGGTTACCTATAATGAAGAGGAATGGATTCCATAACACAGCCAACACAATGCTCTGTGCTGAACCCTGTCACATTTGTAGGTGAAAAAAATATCTTTATACAAATTTTCTCCTCTGTAAAATGGAAAAGGTGGCAGTGAAGACCAATTTTTTTATCTGTGCCGCATTATGAATTTACTGAATATTGTGTGTGTAGACTGTGCAGGCAGACTGAACTCACTGAAATGAGCTTTGAAGGCCGTTTCTTTTATTCTATCCTTACAATCAGCTGTGGCTTAAGGGAGCCTTTTATAATAACATTACTGTATAATACATGACAAGCTCTAATGAATATTGCAAATGAAAAGCAGAAAACTAAAGCATATTAACATATTAACATATCATTTTACAAAATACATATTTACAAAATGCAGAGAGTGAAATAAACAGTCTGGAGAGTTGATGTAAAGAAATTATGAATCACAGACTTAAAATTAAACTATTTTATTGTGAGCATATGTGAAATATTACAGCCTTTCTAGTCACTCTTTGATTTTGTGCCTAATCCGTTTTTGGTGTGGATGTTATGAAATTTAATCATGGCCATAATAATTTTAGTCTTCAAAGCAACTTAATATCTTATTGTGGAATTTAACCAACCACCTGTACATGTAGGTAATGCTGACATTTAAAACCATAATTCTCAATGTGTGTGTTTTGACCACCTGATTTTTCTTTTCAAACAGATGTCCATATTTAAAAACAACTATTTTCAAGTCGCTGCAATGCTGATCTAAAAAAATAATTTAAAGAAATTGGGCTGTCTAGTATATTTTCCATGTATCTTACCCTAACCCTAAACTCTTCCTCTGGATAGCCCGTGCACCTCCTGTCCCCTTCAAGAGACGGGCTCAGTTCCCTCTCTCTGACCCTTCCTCTTGTATTTTAGGGAGATACAGAAGTCTGATCTTTCAGACTCGATTTTCTTATTGTTTGTAGTCTGAATGTTAAACTGATTTTTTTACACCAGTACTTTTCTTGCATATTAAACACTTGAATTTTCTACCTGATTTTGTCTTCCATAAAGCTCACCAACAAGTTTTTGGAGCCATTTTTCAGGATTCTTTTCAAAGTTCAAAGCACATAGATTTAAATTAAAACTATNNNNGATATATAAAAATGTATTCAATTATTTTGGCTGTTATTTGCTTCCAGGATGTTAATTCTTGCCCAGTGAGTTATCCATGGAGGTAGTAACAGTTGATCCCATAGAACTTGTGTTTTTTTCCTGTGACTACATTGTCTCTCAGGTTCACAGCTGCATGTGTGATGGAGCTGTTAAATTTGCGATGGGCCATTGACTTACTAAATGAATTTTGAAGGTCCAGGAGGCTGAGAGCTGCACATTCTCTGCCCACAGTCCCAACTCTGTTCATGGAGTGAATGCCCGGCAGGACAGTAGGCCTTGGTAGGATGCAGGGGTTAGAGATACTACCTGCCAGCTCTCTTCCCATTGCCAGTTCATCCTGCTCTGAAGCTGCCCTTGATAATAACTCTGCATGTGATTCAATACCTGCCAGGTCTTCGGCTACAGCTGACTGACTAAGGCTAGATACATTTCTTCCAGCTTTGCTACTTGGTTCATTCTTTACACACAGCTCAGTCAGGCTTTTCATCTCTTCATTGGCCTCCATCTCTCCCTGGGAAAGTGGGCGGTTGTACAGGTCCAGAGGCCGCTCTGTGTTTGCGATCAGGGCAGCGTTATCCTCTTGGCTGCTCTGTGACACGGATACTTGCATGGGACTTTCATCAAACTGGACTTTACTATGCTGGTTTACAGTAGCTGAAGCAGTGCCTGTATCTGGGAGTTCATCAGTTGTGGGACTGCAGTTGCTCCTCCCCACACTCTTCCCCTCTCTTCTTCTACATCCATTTCTTGGTTTAGATGGAACAAACACAGGAAAGGACTTTTCTCTCTGTAGGGAAAGGAACTGTTTTGTATTAGTTTTTCACACTCTAAATGTTGCTATACAAAAGGTGCAATGTTCTCAAGGATTTTACCAGTGGTACAGAGTGTGAATTTATTCCAGTGGGGTCACTCATTTTTTCGTTGAAGTCATCTATTTTTAGAGGATTTGCTGGTCCAGATCCTTAGAAAAAAATCAAATTTCAGATATTAAATACTTAATATTACAATATTATTGATTGTTTATGTTAAAATCGCGCATATGCTAATACTTCATTACTTTGATGGTACACACAGGCTTTCATTATTTAAGATCACAAAATGTACTCTCTGTTCTTTTTTCAGCTTCCTGCAGAGGGACTGGATTGAAATGATTGTGGACGATAGGGAGCAAGAAAAGAGGGAGGGTGTTGTAATTTTTATTTTGGCTGAAGGGACGGTAGTTTAACTTTGTTGGGAGAACAGGGGACAAATTATATTTTATTTTGCCCTTCTTTTGCAAAAGAGAAAGCTTTTATGTATGCCATGGTTTATAAAGTTGTGCTTTTCAAGTCCCGTCTCTGTATCGGGAGCCGCATTTGTTTTCATCATAACAAATGGTAGCAAGGATTTGTATAGTTATTAGTTACTGGAGTCAGTAATGAGAATGTTATGTTATGTCTCCAAAGTTAGACTATAATATAATGCATTCAGCATCAGATGATGAACTGAAATCAAGGGAAGGCTATTACATGTAATATTGTTGGGGAAGATAAAGCTAAAGCCCCAAAAGTGTTTAGGACCATTTACCTGTGTACTGCATTTGATAAGAGGTGATCCAGTGAGTCCTCTCTAAATTTTTCAGCATGTTGCATGTCCGCTCAGATGAGGACAAATTCCATTCACGAAGTTTAGGGTTGGGCAACACGGTCTTCGGAGGAGTGGGGTAGAAAACCTGGTTCTCTTCTTTCAGTGGTTTTGAATGCTGGGGAAAGGTGTTATAAGAAATCATTTGATGTACTGGATAACGTAAAAAAAATATGAACCTAGTATTTCATTACTCACATCTAAGAAGCCGTGTTCTCCACTCCAAGTTACAGCTTTCTTTCTGGTTTTCATAGGTGTCTCCAAGACCTCATGTCTGTAAGGACTACCTATACACAGAAACATCTTCAAACTCTCTGGAAACATATATCCCACCATGCCCTCTTACCACAGCATGTCTAGAGTTACCTATAGTTTTGCTCAGCAGAGTGATGTCTGGTGCACTATTTGGGATCAGGGGGTTGAGGAAAGGTTGGGAGGCTGCTCTGACTCCTGTCTCAGGGTCATCTGGAGAGCGGAAGGATGGGAAGATTGCAAACCGGGAGATGTGAGATGAATAGGGATGCTCTTTAGGAGTTGCGATCTTTATCATTTTCTCCCTGTTAGCGACAACAGGAAATTAAATGAAGATTTATTAAGCTTTGAGGTAGACACAAGAAACAATAAATGTAAGCGGTTAAAACAGAGGACGCAGAAAGTACTCACGCCATATTTATATCAGTTGGTTTTGGTATGCTGAAAAAAAAGATGAGTGTCATCATTCTGTATCACTACTTATAATAATATTATTATTATATTGCTACATTTATGATAAATCATTGATTACTCACAGCTGGTCATTGAGACGAACTTTACTTTTCTTTCTGCCAGTAATGTTATAGAGTTGTTGACTGCTGATATAAAAAACCCAACAATCTATAATTAGGCTACATTTGATGTAAATATAAGTTTAATTCTGCAATTCTCTTTGACTGTCTATACAGAATGTTTTTACACTCACTCAGATAGGGCGGCTGCTCCATAACCAATGTCATCATAGCCGTTTAAATCAGGCTGGGTGCCATGGTTTAGTGATGACTTGAGCTCCATCTGGCTGCTGGAGCACTGACTCAGGGGGGGGACAGTATATGAGGACAAAAGGACATGACAGACAATTAAATTGAATCTGTGGTGATACCCTGTCTGCCAATCAGTATTGTTGTTTTGTCTCATTGTTTTCCCTTGAGTGTTAATTCACAGCAATGTATCATGAATGTTAGGACCACAGATCTGACAAAACCAGTCAGGAAAAAGTTTCCACCAGCTTGTCCCTAAACATCACAAAACCAACTTGACTAATAAAAGAATGTTTACACTAATACAAGTACGTAGCATTTGAGCACAAGTAATAGCACAAATAAAACTACAAAAACAAACCATTTTTAATTCACCCTAAGGTCTGATCTTATGTGATCTTAGCCAGTGGTGCCTCCTCTACTTTATTTATACTACATTAACCATTGATCAGTATTAAATAATGCAATTAATAGAAATTGTTTTTTTAAAGATCACAAAAACACATTGTCATGTTTACTTACCTGGGCTGTGGTATAGACGAAATTAATGCGATAGATTTATTTTTTTTAGCCTTTTGTGAGTGGCAGAAAAACAGATCCAGAGAAGTCTCTTTTATTCTCCAGGTTCGGATATAGGAAGCAGTCTTTTTGGTCCAAATGAATAAGAGCTTGAGCTTTCGTTGACAGAACAGGACTCCCTCGACTTCCCTTGTATGCAGTGAGGTGGGTTTGTTCCTGGGACAGCCAGAGTGACAATGATCCAATAAACAATAGGATCAGCTGTGAGTGACATCCAATCCAACCCATGGCACACTGTGAGCAGAGATGCAGTTTGAAAAGTCTCTCTAGACTAAAGGCTAAAGACAGACAACATCACATAAGAACTGAAAAAAATATGAACTGTAACATTAAAAAATATTTTTTGTCCTTGTCATGTACAACAACAAGGGGGTAATGTGCTGATAATTCATATTATATCAACATTCTCATATCCAGTAGGCAATCACTGCTCAGGAAGCCCATCATCCAGTCATCAAGTGTGGATCTGATAATATTACACGTTCACAGTTTAGTGAACTCATACAGCTATGCATGGGGTGGAATGAAAATCAAGCTGAGTCCGGCCTGCACACGCTGACATCAGATACAAGCCGTATGTGCCTGGTGTTTGGTTACAGGAGTCATGTTTTGTTGTCTCCATCCCTATGCAACATGGAAACAGTTATACATTCAGACTGCTTGCCTTAGACAAAGCCACAGAACTTGTTTAAAGAAAGTCGAAGGAACGATCTAATTTAGAAAATGATTTTGTCCTGAGAATCATCCTGTTCTCATGCTGATTCAGAGATTCTGTGCTCATTTAGTAGAACATCGTCTTCTAGGATTTAGTGGACGTGCTAGACGTGTACTGTCCATGGTGCTGTTACTCTGCCATGACTGAGCTTGCATGAAAAAGGCCAATTTATTGCTCCAGATTACACATAAGACACTGATGAAAGTTAAAAAATGACAAAAACCAAATTAATTTTCTCTTTTTTGAAGAAGAAAAATATGGCTTGTGTCAGGAGAGTTCCTAAAACTTTTCATATCAAAGGACTCTGATTTGTGTTAATCCTCCAAATCCATTTGATGAGATTTTGTCCCAATTAAAGAACCGCATTTTGTCAGCCCCTAGTGAGTGAATCAAAATAATCCCCGATTTTACAGGGGGACTACAGAAAGCCTCATGGTTTCCTCTCTATATTTAGGTATTAAGTCTATTAGATGCATTTTTTTTACAGTAATATGAAAACAACATTGTCAACATTAAAGCTCTTTAAAACCTCTATTCTAAAACTAATAGCATTTTATTTTGATATTAAATGTTCATGAACAAAACAAATTCAAGTTTAAAAAAAACTTTTCTTTAACTAATATTTATTAGAGAGTTTACGCTCATCAGCACTCTGATTTTCTTCACAGTGATCAAAAAGCCACCAATATATCATATTCTGATATAAATGTAACTAAACCTTGATTGGTTCTTGATTGGTATGTGATGTTTTCTAACTGAGGCAGTGACAAAAGTGCAGAGGGAAAATGGATACAGAAATATCTCATGTAAAATATTCAAAACTGTTCTAACTTTGGCAGAAAACAGTGTCTTCATGTGGGATCCTATTACTCAGTGAGAAGGTGAAGGGGCCTTTAAAGTAGGACAGCAAACCCGATCCGCTCCCCACTCTTTAAAACATCAGAAACCTGAAAACTGTATCTAAATACCAGTTTTCAATCAACATGCAGCCAAGACTTATAATCAATACAGCTGCCTCTCCTTGGACATGACATGTACTGCTTTCCAAGCAGCAAGGTTTGCCTTGTTTGTTGGCCCCCTCAAGACCAATATTCTGCATTCTGCTTTTTAATTGGGATTCCCAAGAGACCTTGTCCAAAGTCTCAGCAAAACACCCAAGTCCTATCAAGCAGCCTAAGCTAAGTCCAGTAACCAATTACCCTGCTCTGCCCCAGCGGAACAGCCACTCTTCGGATTACATTTCCTGCTGCTGCATTGTAAATGTGCCACAGTCTGCAGTGATTTCACCAATATAAAGGTATTGAGCAGATGCAGGTTCATTCTTAACCCCTACAGGATTATACACACCAACAGAAATCCAACTTAATCAGTAGTTCTAATAGTTACCTCATCAATAACTTCTGAAACACTTAATTCACCTCCCGTGAAAGAAACAGTGTGTGACATTGGTTATTTTCTCCTCATGCGTTGCAAATTGCCAGCTAAACCCCATGAGTCAAAAAAACACTCAAAAAGACACTCAAAAAATTAGCTTTGGCTCCTTCTGACCCCTGAAACCAACCCGTAACTCCCCAAATAACCCAGCTCCAGGTTTACTGTGTATCAATTAGTCTCTGTTAATTTGATTTGTTTTGAGATTATTGACCATGTGAGCACAACACAAAGTGAAATAATTTCTTTATAAACTAAAACAGGAAAGATTTCATAATTAGCTTTTGGGCCTTTGCAGCAAGTCACTGATACATTAAAATACTGTAAAAAATATATATATATACTATAAAACTGAAGAAGTATCTTGAATGAAAGGTTAGGGTTACCCNGATTTCAAAATTAGTTTTTGGGCCTTTGCAGCAAGTCACTGACACATTAAAATACTGTAAAAAAAAATACTATAAAACTGAAGAAGTATCTTGAATGAAAGGTTAGGGTTACCCAGTGTGTGGGTGTGTTGGTATGTGTGCCACTTGAGTCAAGATAATACATCTATCTATCTATCTATCTATCTATCTATCTATCTATCTATCTTGTGAAATAGTATATTATCTCCACTCTAGAGGTGCAGGTGTATTTTTTCATGTATAGGCTACTTCTTTTCATCTTTTCACATACTATTTTATTATTGAAACAGATTTGACCTTGTTGGCTTAAGCTTTAAGTCCCTTTTAAGCAAACACATCGCTCCTATTGCACACTGCACATTCACAAAACTATGTCCTGCCTTTAACTGGAAATGAAACATCAAATTCATTCTCGGTTTTTACTGGAGCCCTGCATGGAGTGTCTCTGGTGGTGTGGAATAAAAAGAGCGAGTCAACAGCCTGCCCTGCAGTTTTTTCTTTTTTCTTTTTCAGTTTCTATAGAGAGGAGAGAATATAGGCGCCTTATTATTTTCTACACCTCTGCATAGTACTCCACAGAACTCCCTGGAGACACAGCTCAATCTCGTTTGACAGACAGCTGTACTGCTCGTCATCAATCCGGTCTCAAATAAACTGAATCTATTTCCACTTCTGCTCCCCAGTATTTCAGGGAAGAGTACGATGGACTGGCTCATGCGGAGGGGGATGAATGAATAAATGTTTTGAAGACATCACTTCTTCGAGAAGCTCAGCTGCAGCCGCATCCCCTCGTCATCCTACTCGTCTAACTCCTGTTCTCTCACATTTGAGTGTCTCATTTGGTCCCCACAGCTGTTTTCACCATGACAACATTTGACTTCTCGGATGTAGAGGCGTTTTTGGACTGCCACCCAGATCTCTTCGAGGAGTATCTCGTTCGAAAGGCGAAATGTGATCAGGTAAGCAGATGGTTGAAGGAGCATCAGCCGTCGAAAGTGTCCACAGCCACAGAGGAGAGGCGAGGCGCTGCCGGGGACCCGCTCTGGCCGAGCAACCCGGACGGGCTCCGGCGCAGATCGTCCCACATGGAGCTGCGACGGAACTTCGCCCGATCTAAAGCCACCACCGCACACCGGACTTACGACGAGCATGTGAGCCTGAGTGAACACGAGTCTCAGTCCAGCATGAGGCGCCGTGCGCTCCTGCGTAAAGCCAGCTCCCTGCCTCCGACCACCGCGCACATCCTGAGCGCTCTGCTGGAGTCCAGGGTCAACGTGCCTCAGTATGCATCCAGCGCCATCGACTACAAATACAGACTTAAGGAAACCAACGAGAGGGAGTTTTTCTTGGAGTTAGTGAAGGATATCTCCAATGATTTGGACTTGACCAACCTCAGTTATAAGATCTTGATCAACGTGTGTATACTGGTGGATGCAGACAGGTGTTCGCTTTTCCTTGTTGAGGGACCAGCGCACAAGAGGACACTGGTGTCCAAATTCTTTGATGTGCATTCAGGCACCACTGTCAGACCATCCTCCAGCACCCTAAACTCCAATGAAGTGCAGGTGCCATGGGGAAAGGGTATCATTGGATATGTGGCAGAGCATGGAGAAACCGTAAACATCTCCAACGCATATGAGGTACATTTTAACCTATATATGATATTTGATTATGTATTATTATACTTTGATAAAAGTTTATACAGGGGGATTTACAGTAATCGAGCTATTAAGATATTTAGAAGCTATAATCGATGTGTAACTGGTAGTCACAGTAAACTCCCTGTTGGCCACATTCATACATAAAAAAGTGGAAGCAAGCGCTGGAATCCTCACAGTTTCCCACAAGCCACATCTCGTTTTATTCACTACCAGTTGCGCTCCACATCATTATATCATGGCCCTGGGCTGCTTGGGAGGCTAAGGCAACATGATGATCCCCCTGAGGTCTATTACTGCAATAGTGTAGATATGTGTCAGCGAGGAGTATTATAGTTTCTGCTTATAGTAAAAACAAGACTCACACCTAACAATTGGGTCAGGGCTGCTTTATTGTACGTGACACAAGTGCGTAAAACCAAAATGTTGTGGGACAACGTGGCCATGCAGTCTAGACATTTAGTGTGATTAATGTGGTATCGGTCATGTTTAATAAATGTGTAAATGTGTTTTTTATGTGATGGCTATTCCAGGACCACCGCTTCAGTGATGAGATAGACAAATTAACAGGCTATAAGACTCAGTCCATCCTCTGCATGGCCATCTGTAACAGCGATGGAGAAGTCATTGGTGTTGTGCAAGCAATCAACAAGAATCCCATGGGCACACCCTTTACTGAGGATGATGAGAAGGTGAGGCTCAGTTATGTCTTTCAGTTGAAAAAACATTAATCAGATTTATCTTTCCAGGGGATTTCCACATCCTCATGCGTGTGTCATCTTCAGTATTAGTGTGGTTGGTGTGACCATTAGGGCATTGTGGAGACGGAGTTAGAATTGGATTCTTGTGGAGCATGGTGTATCCCCTTCCCAACACTCACACTAATTGCACAGAAACTCTTGAGCCATGCAGCTAAACCACTGTTTGTACTGTGAATCTTTTTAATGGCTGTGGAGAGAGCAGAAGTGTTCCCTCTGAAGGAAACAACCAGAAAAGTGAAAGGAGGAGGTCAACTTCTTACTCAAGTGTGGAACATTAAATATGTCTGGCTGTGCAATATATAGACACACTTAGGAAGCACATTTTGAGCGTATGCACTTTCAATTGCTCCCCGAGCAATCCAATTGAAATGAGTTGACTAGAATCTGCATGTTTTAGCTTCATTTACATTTCCACAGCTTATGAATACAATTTCATTCTCCCAGTTTGTTGATGATGCAAGTAATAGTGTATCTCGCTCATGTGAAAAGCTGTTGGCTGTGTCTGGCTTGGCAATAAAAAAAAAAAAAGCAAAGGTGCACATTTGACAGACTGTGTGTGTGAGACACTGAAATGAAAAGTCAAGAAAATCTATATTTGATTTTCTTGACTTTGACAGATCTCTTGACATATGCTGGTGCATTAAGTCTTTGCTGTTAGTACAAATCAAAACAGTTATGTTTAAACGGTTGTGTTTGCAGGTGTTCACCTGCACTGAAATGCAGCAATTTGTCCACAAGGTGGCAGAATAAAGTTGTGGAAAATCATTTATTCTTTCTTATTCTGACTTTATTCTGTCATGAGGCCTTTACTTCAAAGAAAAACAACTTTAAACAAAGTTTTTAGTTGGCAGTAATAGTTTTTCTTTTAATGATTTTGCTTTATCTAAATTTAAAACAAAACTCTAAATAAAGCTCAAGCAAAGCAACAAAGCAGTAACTACTTTTAAACAACAGAGAAGCTGAAAATAGAAAAACACTGTGATCTGCCAGCTTAGCTAGACATTTAAGGGTCCTTGACGTCTTTCTAAATGCTTCTGTCCCTAAATCAATATTTCATTAACAGGGAATCTATTTGAGAGAAATTTGTGCAGAGAAGCAGCTAAGACCATCATGACTTTCCCCATTCACATGTACTCTATCCTTTTCTCTTACCTGTTTCTATGCCCTTTTTCTTAGCACATAATTAGCTAACATTTATAGTTTATGCATGCCTCTTACCACTTTTTTGTACTTTTGATACTCAGGTACTGCAGATGTATCTACCATTCTGTGGGATATCGATTTCTAATGCCAAGTTGTTTTCTGAGTCTCGCAAGGAGTATGAAAGAAGTAGGGTAAGAGAATGTAATGAATGTTTGATTGTTTTATAGCCAGTCCATAATTAACAGTAACACTGAAACTTTTATACCTAATTAAAGAAAATAGATAACAGCAACCAAACTTCACTTTCAGACACACCAGCATGTCTTACATGTATACTAGCTATTTATTAGTCACAATGTTATCACTGAAGGGATTTCACCCTTCACTGTCTGCACTGTGCAATGAATAAAAGTCATCTGTGTCCTTTGTCGTGGCCACAGGCTCTGCTGGAGGTGGTCAACGATCTGTTTGAGGAGCAGACTGACCTGGAGAAGATTGTAAGGAAGATTATGCAGCGAGCACTAACCCTCCTGCAGTGTGAGCGCTGCTCTGTGCTTCTCCTTGAAGACATTGATTCACCCGTGAGACCTCTGACTCTTTATCAGCTTTTCGGTTTTTCCTTCCTCACAGATTCATTTACTTTAACTTACTCTACCGATCCTTTCTCGTGCAAAACTCTAGTTGTGATAATACTCATCTCTCCTATAGGTTGTGAAGTTCTCCAAGACATTTGAGCTCATGTCTCCACTGTGCAACATGGACCATGACATCAGGTTAAAAAAAAAGATTATTACAGAGTGATTATATCTTAGGGGAATACCACAACAGTAACAAACTATTAATGGATACAGTCCACTGCTGTTTTGTTGCACTTTTAACTGCCTGAGCCTTCTTTGTTTGTCTCGTTGGCCTCATCAGCATGGAGAAGCTATCTTGCTCTGATTGGCTGATCAATAACAGCATTGCTGAGCTGGTGGCTTCCACAGGACTGCCTGTTAACATCAGTGATGTGTGTCAGGACCCACGCTTTGATGCTGAGGTGTGGACACAGTGGTCTCCTTTTTAGACCTATTAGAACTCACACAAATGCATGGACACATACTGTACATGCTTGGGACTGCAGTAAGTAGACACAGACACAGTACAAACACCAACAGATACGAAAAAAAATGTATTTGTCACAGTACTTGTGAGCACAAGTGAATTTACATTTGTAACATGATGTTTAAAATCAGTCAATGAGGTCAAAATGTTGCTGTAAAATGATTTAAAGCTACGTTAACGTTCATAGATGCTATTGTGCTCTTGATCCGTTGTGACGGTCTCCTCCCTCTACAGGCAGATCAGGCCTCAGGGTTTCACATCAGATCAGTGTTATGTGTCCCTATCTGGAATCGAACTCATCAGATAATTGGTAAGTTCACCGGAAATAATCAATTTGTCCTTGTGGAAAAACCAGTTTTCATGTTCGACTTACAGTAATGATGTGTGTGTGTGTTTTCTACAGGCGTCGCACAAATTCTAAATCGCCTGGACAGGAAGACCTTCAATGATGCAGATCAGAGACTGTTTGAGGTTAGTTTTTTTTTTTTTTTGCATGACTCTGATTGCAGCTGTTCGATCAAAACAACATCATAGAAAATGTGTTCATTGTTACACTGGATACACATTATTCATATCCTTGGGTTCCTTTTATGTGTTTTTCTCTGTTTTTTCCTTACAGGCATTTGTAATATTCTGTGGACTTGGAATCAACAACACTATGATGTACAACCAAGTTAAGAAGACATGGGCCAAGCAGTCTGTAGCACTGGATGTAAGACCTCCTTACAACAAACAAAACCATCACCACACCACTTTGGAAGACATAGAATATTTATATATAACCCTAACCCTAACCCTAACCCTTCAAAATGTGAGATATCCGAATTACAAAAATAGTACAAAGGTACAGTTTTTCCCTGCCACTGTCACCAAGTGCTTGCTCATGGTGGGAATTTTGAGTCTCTGCACTCAATGGGAATACCATGAATGTATTGTAAATGAGTATTTAAACCATATGACTATAAAAATGCTCAAAATAAGCTATAACTGTGGAACTTTAAACCATAAATCAATTAAAATGCTAAATTAAAGGGGTTTAATCACTGAGAAAATATTAAACTTTATATTAACTGATTTTCACCTCTAATGTCATTTCAGAGTGTATCACAGAATAGTAATTGAAGAGGAACGTGGTCACTAATTAATGCTAATCTTAAAAGAGGTTCATTAGTGTCTCTATCTGCGTTCTGCTCCACTGCCCGGTATCTAACCTGAGCAGTCACATTATCCACAGCAAACATGGTTCAGCTTCTCTACCATAAATATTTCAGCTGCTTTCAATAATTCATGATAAATACATGTGCCAGTCTGCTCAGCTCTCATCAAAGGCGACACACACTCTTGTTTTTCTATCATGTAATCTTTGCTGTTTCTTTAAACACCTGATGGATTTTTTTTCTTTCTGTCAGGAGACTCAAAATATAGCAACAAATTGGTTTTAAAAGCAGAGATGTGCTTTCTTTGATCCAGATTATGTGACAAGATAAATAGGAAAGCTTGTTCACGTCAAAATTCTTGGAACATATTGAACATCTTCTGCAGCAATGAGTGACTTTTTGTTTTAGAGTTGTTCTTAACTAATTAAAGGATTTTCATGAATCAGAATCAGAATCTTCATTTTCTATATATAACTGTTTTGCATGATTTCTTTTTTTATCCAGATGCTGTCCTACCATGCAACCTGCTCCAAGGTAGAAGTTGACAGACTAAAGGTAAAAGAAGATATAGAAAACAACATTCATATTCATATCATATACTAACTTTCTGAATGTATGAAATCTGAACCTGAATGATTGAAGGTGAAGTGCAGTTTTTAAACTGTCTGCAATGTGATTTAATGCTTCCTCCCTTACTGGCACTGTGTGACTGACAGCTCTGTCTTTTCCCCTAAGGCAGCTAAGATCCCCCTGAGCAGTGAGTTAGGCATCGATGAGTTTCACTTCAATGACTTCTCTTTGGACAATGACGCCATGATCACCGCGTCACTTCGGATGTTTCTGGAATTTGGTGTTGTCCAAAAGTTTAAAATTGACTATGAGGTAAGGCCCTGGAATATTTCCTGTAATATCAGGTGTCCATAGTATATATCTATGCATATGACCTGTATGTCATGTTGTGTTGTAGGTTTTGTGCCGCTGGCTTCTGACTGTGAGGAAGAACTATCGAACCGTGGCATATCATAACTGGCGGCATGCCTTTAATGTGTCGCAGTGCATGTTCATTATGATCACAGTAAGTTTCAAGATGCATCGACGAAATGGTGCAGCTGTGGAGTCTTAGGTTTGAATTTTTCGTTCAGTGAAAACATCATATAATTGCAAAGAAGAGACAGAAGATACAGAATATATGATTGTATATATGATACTGACTGTGAGAAATAAGAAGATTTTCCCATCCTATGCTATCCCATTCCATCCCATCTCTTTCCTTTCCTATTCTGGCCCACCCTAATGAGTGTTGTCATTGACTTTGCTAAATGTTTGGGTAGGAATAAGGCTTTCTGCTTTACTTTCGGTAGACAGCCAATTTCCAGGATGTCCTATCAGATGCAGAGATACTGGCACTGATGGTGGGCTGTCTGTGTCATGACTTGGACCACCGAGGCACCAACAATGCGTTTCAAGCCAAGTAAGTGACCTAAGGCTAAAGTACGATGATGAACAGGTGTCGTATAGGTGACTGAAAGTTCCCTGCTCTGTTTTTTGTGCAGGACGGGTTCCGCTCTGGCTCTGCTTTATGGAACCTCAGCCACCCTGGAGCATCATCATTTCAACCATGCAGTCATGATCCTACAAAGTGAGGTCAGATCAATATTCTTATATAATTATAATGTGAAAGGACTTCTGAAAGATCTTCCTTTTCATTTTCCCTTTATTGGGCTGTATGGAAATATAATGGTGGAGAAACAAGTATTGCATTATGTTGTATTTATTTAATGTTTGTGTTATGTTATCTCTGCAATTATGGCTCAATTCCACAAGCCAGAGCCTTTGGCTATTTTGTAACGTCAGTCTGTAGATACTCCAGATACATCTAACTCAACAAGAAAATAAATATGAAACACAATGTACACAATAAAAATATAATAAAAGTGTAGCAAAAAAAACACCTAATCATCCATGATCATCCTGATCTTGGGTCTTAGAGTGCTGGACTACCAGAAAGCCACTGGGATGGGGCTGAGTACAAACTGCTTGCTGGTAGCTGGCAGCAGTGACCACTATGATGTTTTGAGACTGCTTTCTCATCAGTGTCGATCAGTTTGATCATTAGGAACTGTGTTCCCTAATGATTTCTTTTAACAGAGGACAGAGAAAGTCTATACACGTTGCTAATTAACATGATAATGAGGGTTTCCTTTGACAGTGATGGATGACTTTATCATTGCAGTGGCTGTAAGGAGACATTTTAGCTACTATCACTCATCCTTGCCTGCTTTTGTGTATGTGCCTACTGTATGCTATTGTATTTTATTTTCTCACAGGGTCACAATATCTTTGCAAACCTCTGCTCTAAAGAATATAGCAACATGATGCAACTATTGAAGCAGGCTATTCTCTCCACAGACCTTACATTGCACTTTGAGTAAGTGGTCTTTTTAATGGATTCAGAACTGCAAGTAGTTCATGACTGATAAAAAGTCAAACTGAAATAGTTTATTAGAGATCACTGGGTAGATTCTTACATGTAATTAGAATATTGTTGTTTATATTTATTATTTTTGCAAAGTGCTTGTGTGGTAAAAACATCCTGTTCTTTTGCCTTTTTATATTTTCTGTATCCTTGACTGTCTCTTTGCTTTGTAAGGCGCAGAACCAAGTTCTTTGAATGTGTTCTGTCGGGAGAATTCAGCTGGACAGATGAAGGACACAGAGAAGTTCTCAGGTTTCTGCCTTTGTGCTACAAAATGTCTTGTGCCAAAATCACTTGATGGTTGTGAAGAGGAGCTAAAAATGAGTTTATGTCTTCTGTCATCAACAGGTCTATGCTGATGACAGCATGCGATCTGGGGGCCGTCACTCGTCCTTGGAAGATATCCAAACAGGTTTTATTCTCTATCAAGTTCAAAGCTCATAGCTTCATGTCTGAGTGCTTGGTAATATAACAATATAGGTGGAATTAGGTAAAAAAAAAGAAAAAAAAAAAAGACCTGTTTACATGCTGTCCCTGAAAAACACCAGAAATTTTTGTGCTAAATCACTCAAAAGTAGCCCATATTTTATGATTAAAATGTTCTCCTAAATTTGAGAAAACTAATTAAAAAACGATGGTTGGCATTCATGTCCCAAGGTTGCAGAGCTGGTGACAAGTGAATTCTTTGAACAAGGTGACAGAGAACGGTCTGAGCTTAAGTTGACCCCAGCGGTAAGTAAGCAAGCTTTCAAAGTCTTATATATCAATGAGATTTCTGTCTATGATCAATATTTTTGGTCATGGATGACAAAGGATTGTCATCTCTCTGTAGGCCATATTTGACCGCAATCGTAAAGATGAACTACCTGCCTTACAACTGGAGTGGATAGATGGGATATGTAAACCCCTTTACCAGGTACATATATATTTATGTATATAATGTTTCATGTGGACCTCATTTAAAAAATAGCTAAAACAAGAGCATTATTTGAAAGCACGAATACCAACTTTACACTCCTGTGTCTCCTCCCAGGCATTGTTGAAGCTCAACAGGAAATTGCAGCCAATGGTAGATGGGATAGATGCCAATCGAAATAAATGGCAAGACCTCTGCTTGTCCTATCAGCAGAGACGCAGAGCCTCACTGTCCAATCAGAGTCCTGAATCAGATCGGAGTCCCAAGTCTAATGAATACACAGGAACCAATCAGCACCCAGACTCCAAAGAGACTCTAAAGCTGGTTAAAAACACCAAGGTTAGGTCAAAGTCTGAGTGCAGTCAAGATGTGCGGTCCAGAGTGAACAAAGGTTCCTATGATGATAATCAAGCATCAGCTGGCAACATAACAGCTGCAGGAATGAAGTAAAGCAAGCTAAGTGTTAATTATAGGTGTATCCATTAAATGGCTCACATGGGACTTTTCCCATACTCTGTGATTTTCTAACACATGGACTACCCTAAAACGATTTTTAAAAAGTCTGGGTAAATGAAACGCAGTTTTCATCTGCTGGTTCTCCCAAGTGTCACTGTGTTAAACTCAGGAGCGTGAATAATTCCTGTTGGTCGAACTATATTTAAAGGGCAGATTCCCATGTTTCTCTCCCTCTCTCTCTCTCTCTCTCTCTCTCTCTCTCTTTCTTTCTATCTATCTATCTATCTATCTATCTATCTGGAAGCTTTTCATTACTGAGATTTATAAGAATGAGAGACTACTGTTAAAACCAAAGAGGGCCACTTATTACTGTAATGTTTTGTAATGGGAACTGCCTCAAAACCACAAGCCCATTAGATTGCCTTTACAAAACATAAAGGAATCACTGTGATTTCTCTCTGTCACATGAATTGCCATTTTGAATGTAGACCGGAGCATGACTTTGTTCCTGAATGTTACTTACTAATAGGCTGTCTTACCTCAGTTGCAAATCCTTTGGCTGCATGTCTTTATTTTCAGTGTTTGTAGGTTCACTGAGCCTTTGGTCGTCCAATTGTTCTGTGAATTGCATGTATATATCAGAGCAGTGATGTACATTGCTACATAGTTGAAAACCTTGTAGAGTTGCACGATACTCACGGTACCTACTTCCTACTATACTAGAAATTCTACACGACGGTACTACCGTGGATCACTATACTACCGGTGCCAGTTTCCGCTACACAGCGGCCGCCTCTACGCTCCTCCCGGCTTCTCACTGCATGCTACTCCCTTGTAAACAAACCAACACGGCACCTACTGCAACCGAACAATACAGTTGCTAAATGATTGGCTGTTTGCCTGTTACTGTTTCCGCACGCTGGGTCTGCCCGTCTGTTAGCTGATTGGCTGTTCGTGTGTTTCTGCCGGCAAGAACAAACTCCATGAAAACAGCTCTCCGCTTTGATAGAAATTCGAAGCTAAAGTTCTGTCTTGCCCAGACGCGCGCACGGCTAACAGTCACAAACACGAGACAACACACTCACCATGGCAGAAGCACCTGGCACCACTAATTTTGCTCAAAAAAACAAACTCGTTGTTTCAGACTTGTTTCAGTCTAATTCTTACTTCACCAGTATTATGTTTATTATGCACCAAACAACATTATAAGTAATTAATAAGTATTTATAACTTGTGCAAATACATTCAGTTCATAAAAATAATAATAATTAAAAAAGGCCGCAGTATCACGATAATACCTGGAACCGTGACACTTTGTCTGGTATAGTATCGTGGTTAGTCATTTTGGTATCGTGACAACTCTAAAACCTTGCATATTTAGNCTATACTATCGGTGCCAGTTTCCGCTACATAGCAGCCACCTCTACGCTCCTCCCGGCTTCTCACTGCATGCTACTCCCTTGTAAACAAACCAACATGGCAACTACTGCAACCGAACTACACAGTTGCTAAATGATTGGCTGTTTGCCTGTTACTATTTCCGCACGCTGGGTCTGCCTTTCTGTTAGCTGATTGGCTGTTCGTGTGTTCTGCCGGCAAGAACGAACTCCATGAAAACAGCTCTCCGCTTTGATAGAAATTCGAAGCGAAAGTTCTGTCTTGCCCAGACGCGCGCACGGCTAACAGTCACAAACACGAGACAACACACTCACCATGGCAGAAGCACCTGGCACCACTAATTTTGCTCAAAAAAACAAACTCGTTGTTTCAGACTTGTTTCAGTCTAATTCTTACTTCACCAGTATTATGTTTATTATGCACCAAACAACATTATAAGTAATTAATAAGTATTTATAACTTGTGCAAATACATTCAGTTCATAAAAATAATAATAATAAAAAAAGGCCGCAGTATAACGATAATACCCGGAACCGTGATACTTTGTCTGGTATAGTATCGTGGTTAGTCATTTTGGTATCGTGACAACTCTAAAACCTTGCATATTTAGGTAAGAAATGAGGCTGTGTGAAAGGCCAAATGTTGGTGTATTGATTTTGTAAGGAAGGTGGCTGATAAAATCCTCAGGCTGTGTGTGTGTGTGTGTGTGTGTGTGTGTGTGTGTGTGTGTGTGTGTGTGTGTGCGTGCGCAGATGTCACCTTTTGGGGACCTTTTCACAGACATTACCTTGTTGGGACCAGTAGTCCTCACAAGGGATGAAAGTCTGTTCCTAATGATGCAAAGTGTAATTTCTGAGTTCCTGGTTAAAGTTAAAGGGTTAAAGGTGTGAATTGAGGTTAAACTTCTGCGTATGTGTGTATGTAACATAATTCCTTAAAAAATTCTGACACGCAGGAAAACAAATGGTTTTGTCTTATGAGAAAGTAAGTTACTGTAAAGGTAGAGTTTAGGTTTTTGGAACATCTATTGAGTGAGAAAAACACATGCAATGTTCATTTAAAAAAATTATCAAATGCCTGATTTACTTTCTCTTTACATGCCCTCAGATGTAACTGTAGTTGTTATTGCTAGGCTAATGAGTACAATGTATTACAATAAACCCTCAGGATGTGAGTGATGACTCTATAAATATGCATTAGCAGAGTAGAGTTAGACAAATTTTATTGTTCAGTATTGCTGCCACACCAGAAAAAGGAAAATGGATCAGTATTGCGTTATAACATGAATAGTTTATTGTTATAACAACACATTTTCTCATTATAACAACATACAAGAGAAACTATCTTTTTAACTTTAAGAACAGCCTACTATTTATCTGAATTTAGGTTAGGTTTCACATTTTAATAACATAAGTTATCACGTTATAACATGAAGTGTTTCATGTTATAACAAGATAGATAGTGTTTAATTCAGTTTTTATATCAAAATAATGTCAAAATGTTATATGTTCTTATATAAGGCAAAAACATATTTTCAAACATTTGACATTTAAACATGATACTGATTTGTTTTTGTTTTTTTTGCAATACGCTGCCATATTAAACTGCACACAGCAGCATGAAAAACATCCATGAGTTTTTCTCATTCTGAGTGAGAAGCAGAAAATCTCTAAAAGCTGAACTATGCCTTCAGAAGACTTCAGTATTGTACATAAAGTATTTCAAATGCCTAAATGGAGGTTTTAAGGTTTTTTTTAAAACAGGGTGTGTACACGTGTCCATTTGTCTCTATTGTTTTAAGATTCAACACAGTGGTTTGTAGTTCAGACTGGGCAGCATGCTAATTATGTTGAAACTGCATGTATGTTTGATGTTGACACTGGACATTATATTGATGCCTTTGACTGCCCTATGAGATTTGCTTTGCATGAAATCACTGTAAGGGAATTATTAAGTGTTGTTATGTAACAATATCGTTGCTGCATTTTTGTTGTTGAGAACAGATACAGATTTCTATTTTCGATCACAGACTGTACCAAAATTATACATTCATTATTTTTCATACACCGGACTATATTTATGTACAATTGGCATTTTCTCCTGCTATTTATACACTGTCCACTAAAAATACATTCTTAGAGAAGACAAGAAAGATAAAATGGAGGAACTCAATCTCCAGCTGGTTTTGTGAATAAAATACTGTGGCATGGAAACTGATCATTTTGTGTTATTTGTGGTTTATATATCTATTCCTAAGGATAGATCCTTATCAGGGTTGCAGGGGGCTGGTGCCAGTCCCGGCTGACTCTGGGCATGAGGCGGAGTACAACTTGAACAAGTCACCAGTTCATCACAGGATTGACACAGAGAAAAACAACCATTCACGCTCACATTCACACCTATGGGCAATTAGAATTACCAGAATTACCAGAATTACCAGTTAACCTGCAGTACCAAGAGAGATACTACGCAGACACAGGAAGAATATCCAAACTCCCATAGAAAGGCCCCAGCTGACTGCAGGGTCAAACCAAAATAAACAAAAGATTTCCATGGCTATTGTTTACAATTACTGCAGCAGACACAGCACACAGATTATAAGTCTGATGACAAAAGAAGGGATAGAAGTTAAAAAGGAGATGGGCTTAAAATTCAGATGTCTTTTTTCGATGATGGTTGACCAACACGCCAACAACTTTGTGGCTTTGCTGTTTGCTGTGGCACTATCAACGCTGTAGAGACAATTCCCACACACATTCACAGTAATGTATAAGATAATTAAACTAGATGCACTGAGAGATATAGGGAAGAGGTCTGTGACAGACTGCTCTAATCACCAATAATACAGACACACAAGGTTATATATTAAGTAACTCAGTGGATATTTTACAATAACATTACATTCTTTATTAGATGTCATCATCTTTTCAATGTGTGGTGTTGTGTCGTCACTGATTATCACAAGTTGAAGTTAGAAATATATTTTTTTATTTCTTTCATTTGATGTAGAAGAGAAGAATAAAAGTGATGCAAAGCATCAAAGCTGAAATGTTTGTGTTATACTTGAATCTCTGTGGATATGGATATAGATAGCTTTTTGTGACTGAAATACAGTCTTTTCATATCTGATGCTTTGCCGTCCTCTGATTGCACCATCTTCTTGAAATATCTTGAGAACAGAGTGCAGAGCAAAAATCTTTTTGTTCTTTCCATTAGATAATACCCAGAAAAATATTAACAAGGATTTTCTAAGTCATCTCATCATAGAGCTAAAAAGAACAAAGTGCATCTGTGAATAAAAGATTACCAGGGAAAAAAACACTTGTGACCTGAAAAAGCGAAGCTAAAGGTTAACTCATCCAAGAAACACGAGTCCAACAAAACACAGCCACAGCCTGACTGAGAGCACATTGTAGAGAGAATCTTTACATATTCATACAGTCTCTTTTAAATCCCGTTATTCATCTGTAGAGAGTGTTTGATGTTGATTTTAATAAGGCAGCGAGGTGAGGCAATAGTAGCAGCAGCAGAAGTGTGTCAGACTCAGTGCAGCTCGACGCGCATGCAGCCGCCAGCTGCCAAGCCATAGCCAGAGCCGGGCCTTAATCTATAATTTAACATGGATTGAGTTTATTCTCCTCAGGGTCGATGATCAGGGGAGAACCGGATGGAGAGAGGAGGGAGAGCCTTCCAACCTCATCTTTGATACAGGGCCTGGCTCTGACACAGTCTTTGATCTCTCTCTCCCTCTCTCTCTCTCTCTCTCTCTCTCTCTCCCTCTCT
>NC_040023.1:18006036-18036616 GCF_000972845.2 Larimichthys crocea
CTCTACTGTTTTTTTTTTTTTTACTGTTTTATCTCCCTCACACACAGACACAAATGTCTTTCGCTCCTATTCAGACTGACATACTTCAGTATATGCACACAGTGACAAACAGATGCAGAGGTGCTAAATGACTAGGTGAAAAACAAACTCCCTGGAGAGGCTTGTGCAATGATTGATAATATCTAAGATATTCATACAACTTGACACCTTCATACACCCTGAGTCATTTCTTATGAGACGGAGGCTGATAATAGGAAACAAACGATCTGCGATAACCTCCGAAAATGAGTTACAGTGGAGGTATCAAACACTGTGTGTATAAACATAATCACAGTAATGAGATCACTCTTCACTGCTGCTTTGCAAATCTACAGGAAATGTCCTGTATCCATTTTTAGAAACTAGATTGTGGCGAGCAAAGCCATGCAAATGTAATAGTGTGAAGTAGACTATAAATATTAATACATACTCTCAATACTAATGTACCAGGAATAACTTTGTTTGCCTCATGATTATTTATTTAATTATGTGCATATATTTTTTATGATACACAGAAGCTCTATTGTGAGTTTCAATATAGCACTGGCAGGCATCAGTGTGATGGCTTCAATAATCACGTATACACCAGCACGTCATGAAGGTTAGAGCTTATACACAGTCAGCAGGAAACTTTAGGGTAGATGATAAAAAACAAAACACTCACTGAATGGCTGCAAAAAATGTGCTTTTTCTTTGTTTACTTCCATAAATTATGATTGTATTTAAATAATAATGGAATTACTTGCTTTTCATTTCATGTTTGATATGGATTCATCACATTTTCTGTAAACAGCTGCTTGTATTACTCATGCAAACATGTGTGAAAGCAGGAATATTAACAAAATTGAGCCACAGTTGGCAAAACAGTTTTGCACCAGTGTCCATTGAGCAGCTGTTCTGTAGCTTTTGATCATCACGTTAGCAGCTTGCTGTAAGTAAATAGCTTGTGTGGTTTTACATGTGAACATCACATGCCCAAACTCTCTTTGAACAAATTCTGTCTGCATGCTGGCTGACTTTTTTGGTCTATATATGTGTAGTTGAAAAGATGATCTCCTATTGACCGGTTGAGGATTAACAATAGATCAAACTGTCTGTGTGTTGCAACAGAAAATGTGCATTAAGAGGTTATGGCATGCTGGTTGTACTGTTAGGAACAAACCAGAACCAGCAGGGGGCTTTAATCATTGCTCCAGTGACAGGGGAATTAACCACAGTAGGCTACTATCGCTGGGCCCCAGATGGTGTTATGCAGAGCCAGAAAATGTACAAAAGAAGTGAAGGACACACTGTCGTTATAAAGTACAGTGAGTTAATGTTATAATTTACTGTGGACATGAATAGAGCTGTTCTTCATCCCTGAGTGCAGAGAGAAAGTCACGACCAGCTCAAAAACAAGCCTTTGAACATTTACAGCTCGTCATTATTTCATTCTTTCTCTGACTCTGGGTCATGAGATAAGTTGTCCAGAACACATGCTGATTATGCTGACAGATACATCAAGATGTACTCTACTGTTTAACCTTTGGACAAACCACTGCAGTCAATCAGCACCACCTGCCTTGATGAGGCTTATAAGTGATGAAACATGCTTGAAACACTTTTGACAAAGTAGAAAATTTGTCTACCCTCCTCTGTCGGTCTGGAATGACCACAGTTCATAGTGAATTGGATGTGGAAAGACTTACAGACATTCACTTGTGTACAATAGGCTTGTGTTGACTCACCAACTGCCAGGGGCTGTTTTTAAAATCAAGCATCTATGCAGTCTTTGACTACAGCAGAGATGCACGTCTTATTTAAAGGTGCTCTCACACAGCAGTCACACGATGAAGCCACATACTCAGTGGAGATTGGTGCGTGTTTTCTCTTTGCCATTTACTGCACTGCCTTGTCTGGCTGTCTGTCATAATCAAAGCATCCTCAGTGTTATGACATGGAGATGAATAATTGATTCTTGCAGGCGGCTCACTGGTTATGTAATAGTAGACCCAGTGAAGCATCAGACAGCGCTCTATTCTGACACCGTGCTGCAAGTAAAGACAGAAATGTTCCAATAGCTTGTTGAATGTTTAAATGATCATAATATATAAGATTGATTTGATTACAACGCACAATAAAAAGGTGTTAAAGACAGAACACTACATGTTTTCCCTTTGTTAGTGCAGCAACATCACATCACACATTGGAAATGTTTTAAGCAAACCATTGCAACAGCAAGCAACGTCTCACATGAAGATTTTATTCCGACATCTGAGAGCAACTGAAATAATAAAACAAAGTGTACTATGCAAGTGTTTTTTTTAATTCACATTTTTACTGATGTGATAAACTAGCGATATAAAAAATGAATTCTTTACTCATTCTTCAAGTAATTTTTCATGCAAAAACAACAAACATTTGCTCAGATTCTAAAATATGAGCATGTATTTCTTTGCTTTCTTTTAAATCACCGTAAACTGAATATCTTTGAGCTTCAAACTGTCAGGACTTATAAAGTAAGTACCTCAGAATAAGGGACAATAATAATAAAAATAAATAGCTGCAGCCTGAATCATTATCATCTTTTAAAAACTTCTCTGAGTAAAATTCACTGCCTCTTGGAAAGGGTAATGGAAGATATTTTTGAAAAGTTAACAGAGCCAGGTGAAAGATTTCTTTGTTGATACAATATAATTTTAAACATTACCATACTTGATGCAATAATATAGTCAGGAGGAGTATGTAACCACTATTTTTCATTCCTGAATAGGTTTTTCAGCCACTCTGCTATTTAAAATTTTGTTTTGTCTCCCTCAAGTGGTGAATAAGGGAAATGACATTATTGTGAATGAAAATCAATATAGAAATCAAGTCGATTGGGAAATTCAAAGAAAAAATAAAGCCTTATATGTAAGTAGTAAAAGTTCCACAAGCTATGAAACGCCCCACAACACAATTAAATTGAATTGTTGACAACAGCTGAATTAGATGACAAACTGGCTTTTGAGAGACAGAGAGAGAGAGAGAGAGAGAGAGAGAGAGAGAGAGAGAGAGCGAGAGAGAGAGAGAGAGAGAGAGGGAGGAGCATGTGCTCTTGACCAATGCCATGGATTTGACCAGAGACTTTGAAAAAAGGGAGGCAGTACCCAGAGTATCCCCTTGTCCTGCTGACAGCTGGGAACGCCCCTCCCTGATGACAGGCCAGAGCTGGATTCCTTCAATGAAAAGCCCTTTGATTGTTGGCAGGAACTCCTCTGGTTTGGTTGAATGGCTGTCAGCTCTGTCAGGGTGATGGACGGGCGGGTGTTTCACCCCTGATAGAAACAAGCCCCTCCAGCGAGCCACTAACTCTCAGAGAGCAGGACCTCTGCCAGTCAACTTCTAACCTCCTCCCAAACAGATGGAAACAAACGCATCCGAGATGAAGGAGCATAAAAAGTGATGCAGCCAATAACTGTTAGCTACAGAAGCAAAGACTGAATTATGCTCAGTCCAGAGTTATATCAAGGAGGGTGACGTTTTCTTGGATATCCTTACCAACTATTAAACTTTCAGAGAACCTTGTGAACACCTATATGGAGATCAATATCACATTATCAAATAAAGCTACAGAGATGAAGCCGTTTGGATTTGATTTGCAAATCCTTTGAGTTATTTGTGTCGACTCCTCTGCAGGCAATTCCTCCATTATTCAACATTATTCATTTTGCCTCTCTACCTTTACGTATTTACTAAAAACATACTTTTCTTATTTTTATGCTTGCTTTTGTAGATATGTATGGGTTTTTTTTTTTTGCAGTTTAAAAGATATACGTTAGGGTAAAAAGGTTTCTGTCTGTCTCTGGCGTCAAGTTGTCTCTGAGAGCCCCATTGCTATTGCAGTGTTTAGCTTGAATTGCGGCCCCTTAACGCACCATTATCCTATGTGTTCCATAGTCAGCGCCACAAGTGCCAAAGCAGAGCAGCTCAGGTCGTCCCGATACTGAATCATCAATCACTGTTTGCCTGTGAGAAAAAATTATAAACAGACAGCAGTATTTCTCTTTTCTCTCACTTCATCCCTCTCCAACTTACATACACATACTCAAAACACATCAACTCAACTGTAATTGTTTATATGGAGGCTCATGGCATGAATCACTCCCCGCCATCATCGTGGCAGGCCCTCACACCGAGGTGGTCCTCTACATTGGAGAGACATCGGAGAGAAGCAGCGCTGGGTTTGTGTGGGCATCCAGCCAGCTCTGACCTTCGAACATATGAACGCAAACAGGAAATCTCTGTCTACACGAGCTTCAGTCGCCTGTCATCCTCTCTTCTCTTCGACTGTTGACTCTTTGAACATTCTGGTTTTTGATAATGTTAACAGGGCCATAATTCTGTGTATGTAATATTCTTCAGAAAATTTATTGATTTGTGTATATATGACTGTTGTTGCTTGGACAACCACTTTGGTTTTTGGGTGGATCAATTCCCATTTTGTACAAACATTCAAGGTCCCCTGGGGGTGAAGCCTACTGATTTTGGTGGCCCCATTTCTCTACCATCACCATGAGGTCTAATTTTGTGGGGGTTTTCTCTCACCTTTGATTGTTAGAAGTGCAGAGAAAGACAAGAACGGAGCTATGGATGTTGTGGTCAAGTCAGATGCATCAGAACCAATGGGAAGCACACAGTCAGAATGTTTGACAATTCAAGAATTCAAGTTCAGTCTTGTCTTGTCTTGGTGTTTAGCCCCCATCCTCTTTGCTGGCAGCTATGGCACCTTATTCATCACTCTTAGTCAAGGTGACTATGTTGCAGACTGACAAGGCCCCACTAGCTTTCATCCTTGAGGTTTTTATAAAATATACGCATTGAGGAACTGCCTGTTTATTTTTGTTTTGTTGATTTTTGATCAGTCGAAAAATAGAGAGATAACTTTTTAAAGTAGTGTTGATTTTTATTTTTGTTAACTTCCTAAAATATTTAAAATTTGTAAGCATGCATTCAAGAACATTTTCTCTAAATGATCTCTCTTCACCTTGAGCAGAGCATTTTACCATCAACTATTTCTCAGCAAACTCATCCGAGGCCATCAATTGTTAATAAAGAGTACTTTATTTATATATCATTGTTATGGGTCTTTCTCCTTTGAGAAAAAATGTCAGTTATAGAAAATAAAGAGCACATAAACAGGACAAAAATATAAAATATTTTACCAAAGATTTTTGAACTACTCTTTAAAGCCACAAATTTTGGGCAGTAAAACATAAGTCAGAGAAGTTGCTTCCCTTACTTGCACATAAATTTGCTCCAGCCCTTTCACATCGAGACCATTCCCACTCAGAGACAGAGGGGGGGATGGGGATTCTGGAGGTCTGAGAAACTCAAGACCTCATGGCAACATACCGCTCACATGCCATCACAAGCACTTAAAGTCTTTTAAAAACATTGCAGCGCTGTTTACTATTGGCTCTGTGTGAACAAAAGCTGGAGCCCTGGTGTCTCTGCACTAACAAGGCCCATCTGAAAGCAGGAGGGGAAATTTAAGCCGGCCTGTGCTTGCCACTTCATTTCCTGGCTGGTAAGAGCCTGTTTCCTGTGCATCAGCCTAAACATGGCATTTCACCGGAGGGACTTTGCCACTTGTTCCCCCCTGAGTTTCCCCTCCTCCACTTTTGACTCTCAGCTGCAAACAATTTATTTTCAAGACTCACTGACTAACAGTTTCCAGATTAGCCTCTGATAGGATTCTAATTGAAAGGGACATTTTGGAGGATGGACAATGTAAATCAGCTTCATGTTTTGTCAGGTCCAGGCAATGGTTCAAACCAAGGGAGTGGTTGTGGCCTTTCAACACTCTATATGAATATGTGCAAAGCATGCTATGGAAACAAATTTTTACACCCAGCCACTATTTCATGGCAAGTATGAAGCTGTCTACTTGAGGAGGAGCTATCTTGCCTACAAACAGTGGAGGCTTTGATTTAAATTTATTCAGAACTGTGTGTCCCATATGTTGGACAAATGTTGTTACACATCTTAAGTTTTTCCTGTCAATCCAGAATGATTAAAGGAATAGTTTGACATTTTGGGAAATAGACTTATTTGCTTTCTTGCTGAGAGCAGCGAGCAGCTAGTTAAAGTTGGGGTATACTAGAAAAGTAGTTCATATGACATGTCTTCTACGTTGGAAGGTAAAACATTTTATAGCTGTCCCAAACGTCCACACTCAAAGGCTGGGTGGACATCCTGCCGACAGGAAGAGGAGATGTGATAATTGTTAAACAAGAGGACTTTGGATAATCTTTCCTGAGAAGAACACACGGAAAGTGACATAAATAGTTGAAAAAGTAAAAACTTTCTGCCACTTTCGCACCTCTGCAGACATGGCCGATCATGTTGTGAAAAGGGCATGATGTTTTGTATTCTAAGTTTTGGAAAGTTACATAAATGGTTGGACACAAACCCAAATACAACTTTGGGAGGTTACAGTGGGGAGGAGTTTTCAGATGTTCGACCATCGACAAGGACTTCTGTTGGAGCATACTGGTGCCTTTGTTTTAATTGTAGCACAAAGACTGTAAATGAGGGAAACAGCTAGCCTGGTTTTATCCAAAGGTATATATCAGTACCTCCAAGATCACTAATTAACATGTTAATTGTTGTCACTATGAGGGTGCCAGGTAACCAGCAGATGCTCCAGAAGACACTGCCTAAAAAATAAACCCGTACATAGCTGCCATGAAACCACAACTTCACTTCAGGTTTTGTAAATATGGTGTATTGTATGAATTGTGTTACCTTTGGACAGAGCCAGGCTAGCTGTTTCCCCCATTTCCAGCTATAAGCTAAGCTAACTGTCTGCTATCTATAGCTTAATATTTACAGCATAAGTGGTATCAATGGTTTTTAAAGTCATCTTTGAGTTTGTTTCTTTCCATGTGGTCATCGTCGTCCCTTTAATCTCTAATGTGTTTGCTGTCATATAAACATGAAAACCACACATATGCACATATGGTAACTGAGTCATAATTTATGTCATAAGTGTCAGAGTTTATGAGAAGCCTTGCGACCAAGTTTCATTTCAAGCACAAAAGAACATAGACATGGTTTGTTGAAGTTTTTTAGCTCTGGGCCTTCGGGTAATTTTATTTTATACTGTACCTCATCGAAAACCAAATTCAAATTCTCAAACCTGACCATAATGTTTTCAGCCAAAACTAGACACTCTTTGGAACAGACCATCACTTGCTGTGGCCTGTCTCCATCAATTATCCAGATTTCACCACAGTGTGTTCTGTGCCTTTGTTCAGAGTTTGCAGGGTAATTACGGGCAGGACCTGCTTAAAGCTGTTATTTTCCAGATGGCAGGCAGGCAATACTCAAGAGCTAGTTAGTCCCACCATGTGCTCATGCTGGAGCCTATACAGCGAGCACTTTGCCTTCAGATGGCATGGAGCTGCTATAGGTCTTGCTGAGCTGAAATGGTTCATGGTCACAGTACTTTTGGCTGAGGAAGAAAAGCTTTAGATTCCCAGGACCCAGAAAGCAGAGCTCTGTATTTAAGGGGAAAGCCTTGCATCCAGACCCGTGCAGACCAGACATAGGGTTTGACTGCAGATGGGCGAGTTTCCTGCAGCCAGAGGGGGGATGTGTGGAGTTTAAGGGGTGAATCCTGATTGGATGTGGAGCAAGTCTAAAGTTCAAAGCGTACAGCTGTGAGAAAGAGAATGAGTGAAAGGTCAACAGACTGGATTCGGTGGTTTGTGGAGCTGCATTCGATGAGAGTAGACAATCAGCAGCTGCGCAGTGACAGGGAGATTTACCAAGGCAAAGGTCTTCTCACCACTCAAGGATGAGATATTATTCAGCTGTCTACTTGCTGAAAAGTGCACTTAGAGTCTGGCTATTGTTTATAGCCCTCATATTCACATGATAAATACACTGAGAGATGCAAGAGATATTGCTTAAATGTCATTCTGTATCCAGACCAGCTCTGCATTTGTGAGGTTAGAAATAATTTCCTACCAACAGTTAGATGAGAAGATTAATACCATTTAAATGACATGTTAACTTAGCTTAGCATTACAATATGGAAACAGGGATACACCGTTAGCCTGGCTCTGTTTAAAAGTAACTAAAGCCACCTACCAGCTCCCCTCAATCTGACTTATTATCAAGTTAAATCTTCTTTGTGTAGTCTTCGAGAAGTTAGGTATTTGTGAGCAGACTCAAACTTTGTGTTAAACTAAACAAACCAGCTGCTGGTGGGTGCTTCACATTTACTGTACACACCTGTATCAGTTATCATCCAACTCCAAGATAAGATACGAAAACAGACATATTACTCAAACTACTTGAACCTTTCCTTTGAAAGGCATCTCCATGCATGTGGACTTTGTAATGTAAGTGTGAAGCTTCATTCCTGCCATCAAGTTGAGCAAGCTTATTCCCCTTTTTCTTCTTCATTTCCCTCTGTCTCTCTATTAGGAGAAAACCAAGTCAAGGCAGCGTTCCTTGTTTGGGTTCATTGGATGGTGATGGGCAGCCGTGAAAGGGAACACTTAGCATTGAGAGAAACTGAGATGGAAGAGGATGTGTGACAAAGGCAGGCCGCTAGAAAGCAAACAATCTCTTCGTAGACAGCAGCAGTCATGCTTTGTGTGGAACCAGTGGCGAGCAATCCATCAAAAGTCAGTAAGTATTTGTCTCCCATTACATCACAGAAATCATCAGAAAAGAATCATAATCATGCTATCATTAAAATAAGTACTCTAAAAAGTAGCTTTATTGTAAAATATCTTTTCTGAAATTTTATCATATGAAGGGAATTAAATTTATATCCATTCATCTCTTTACAGAGAAACAGGTAAGATTCAGCTTAAGTTAAAACCCAAAGGTAATCAGAATTTGAGTTATGTTAAACAGTGCTTACTTACATTTTCTCTTTAACCCCTCCTGACAAAATCAGGTCTCTGAGCTCACTGACACATCCCTTCATTTCCCTCTGAAAAGACTAATTTAACTTTACTCACATTTTACTTCAGAGTCAACTAGCTCCAAACTCGGAAGAACAAAACACCCGCACTGAGAAAAGAAAGAAAAGTTGGGAGAATGGCACACAGAGAGACTGGGAGAAAAAGAGATGTAGAAGAAAGGGGGAAATAGTCTAGGTTCAAAGGCGATTCTTTTTCCCCTCCACTCTTTTCCATTCACTCTGTGCCACATTGGCCCCTGGGGGAATGAGAGTAGCTTGTCATTGGTGCCATTCACGTGTCAATCAGAGTGTTACAGGATCCGATGGACTCCGTGTTGTGGAGCGGAAACCCCCAGCCAAGAGGCACATGAGATGAAGTCACCACCTGTTTATGTTTGCTGAAACGTCTTCTTCTTTAGTCTAGCTGACAGTCATACTTGTTATGATTTCTTAGTCATTACATGCAGTATATTAGACAGTAGAATGAGGATCTTTCTCCACATATATTCCACATATAGACACTGGTCCTTGGTCATTTAAATGTTCAGATTGTTTATGATGACACTTTGAGCTTGAGCTTTGAGCTACTTCAAATGACCTTTCCAAAACAGCATGTTCTGTATATGAAAAACAGAAAACATACTTTTACTTAATCAAAAATGTGTGTGCAGTACTTTGACTGGTTGTGCAGTATTCTTACATTGTGGTTAGATCCTTCCACAACAGAAAATCCCAACTCAAAATCCACTTCCCATATCACAAACGTAATCAGCAGATGAGGTTTGTTCACTTGTCATGGAGATGGATCCAGCTCCATCTTAGTAGTTGTAAATATTTTATCCAGAGCAATTACAGGACTTTTTTGGGCTAAAAAAAAATAACATGAAAGTTAATTCTTGACCTCGGAAATAGTAGTTTGATAAAACAATCCCAACTCAGTCCCAGAACATATGTTACTTTAGTGATCTACAAAGACATTCATGGCTTTAAAATCCATCTTTTAAATCTTCTAATCAAAACCTGTAAGTGAAATGAATACTCTGAAGATACATTCCTGCTGTATTCATTCCCAGTAACTCTATAGACACAAAGCATAGCAATAACAACCCCCTAAAGCCCTCCATGCCAGAACAAGGTATAGAATAACACAGGGGGACGTATCTGGAGGCAGTGTAAGTGTTCTGAAACAGGAGACAGATTTCCGCAAGCAAATCCAGGTGGTCTGCTGTCCTACGTCCTCTGTTACTCATGAAAAGACACTTTTCTCTCTGCCACTGCTGTATTCATACAGATGACATAAACTGCATTGGAGCCTGTCACACCAGTGCCAGATTGATTCAGTATGTGACTCTGAATGTGATCTGAACACAGTGTGTGGAGCTGATGGAGGCGCTGAGGGCCCCTACAGCGGTAGTAGAGTCTGTGACAGTAAAGCATCTCAGCTATCAAACTCCTGCTTTGACTGTAAATATACTGCTGTGTGTGTGTGTGCATTACATGTGGGAATGATCTCAGAAAAAAGCACTTTGTAAATATGCAGTCAATCAATCAATCAATCGGTCAGTAATGAGCTCATGTAAATCACCCTGCTTGCCCTCTCCCTCAAGACCAGCCATCAATATTACTGTTTCGCTGAACACAGTTCTTTGTACGACCCGATTAACGCTCGGTAAGAATAACATATCCGTGAATGTCCTCGCCCCGGCTGTAACCCGAGAGCCTCAAGGTGGTACTGTGGGAACGCCAGGGGCCCTCTGTGTGAAAAGGGTCCAGTCAGGCTTGGCCTGAACCATACAGACCACTACTCACTCCATCCACAGCTCCTCACAGCAGGGTCCAGCCATCTGGACTCATTTCTGCTCTGACAGAGTGGCTCTCAAGGCCCATCTGTATGAGGGCTACATTCACAGTGGGCCCCAGGAATGTGCTTGTCTGGGAGAGAGCTGAGCAGATTTAAGGGATGACGGCACAACGCGATATATCTTTTTACCCGGTACATTGGAGCATGTCATTTCATCAACATCTGTATTTCATTTTTAGTGGCTTGGTCAATCTTGGGTTCAGTCAGTTTGGTTTAAGGAACAAAAATAGGCCTCAAATCACTTCATTATTGCCTGATGTTGAGTCATTTAGGCTACAAACACATGCAAGACATGAAATATGGTTTTTAAACATCTCAAATATTTCTCTAATTCCCTTAAAGTCTAACTCCTACAAGCCCAGTTTGTAATTTAATTGTTTTTATGGTTCTGCAATAGTTGAAAACAGATGATACAACAGATTTTTCTAACTGGTTTGTTTGTGAATGTAGACATGAGGTGGTTAGGATCCAAAACATGTAACTGCACATTTAACTGTTTAATTCCAGCCAGTAATGTTTGTTGCATAACTCCATCTCCTGGTTTTTCCTGACTGCCTTGCTAAGATGAAAATACAAAACTCTCTAAAGTTGTCAATGTAGAAATCTCTGTTTGTGTCCCTGAACATTGTCAAGTTGTGCTATCCAGCTGAAATAACCTACTGACTTTCCAGGGTTTAGCTAAGATAACCCCAAAGTGATCCATGCCGTAGCAGAGCAATAAATCCAGACAGGAACTCAATGCAGGCATTACTGCCATTCCTGCGGCTGCAGCGACAGCTCAACCCTATTAGCTGTTCAGTTACTATGGCAACTAGTACTAAAACCCCAAAAGAGCCAACAGGAAGGGGTCAGAGGACAACAGCAGGTCGTAAGGCAGATAACCAACACGTCTTGACTTGGATTCTGGGTCTACTCACAGAGAAAGACTACTGTGACCCACTGTAGATAAATATGTAACGTACAGTTTATGTGGTTCTGTTGTGTAAAATGGCTTTATAATAAGGCAGGGTGTATAGATTTAATTAATGCCTCTATTAATGGTTAAAAAATAAATACAGCTTTTAATAAGAACAGTGTTTGTAAAATAAATCTCCTTCAGCATGACACTTCTTTTGTCTTTAACTTGTTAATTTAGCAGAGACCCCCTCAGTGGACCATTTGATTAGTTACCTGCAATAAATCTGGACTTATTATGAATGTATTCTCATTTCTAACTGCAGCCCTGGTGGCTTATAAAAGATAAAAGCCAGCCAATGGCTTTTCTTTTTTTGTTGTTTTTGAAAACCTGGCAAACCAAAAGTTGCTTATAATTGATCTATAAAGCATATGACAATCATTTATCAATCTTTATTAAGAAAAATGTCATATTATCAAAATGATAGCTCTGGCATCAGCTGAAAATATGTAAAAGAAAAGAAAAAAATGTTAATGGATAGGATACAACTGAAAAAAGATGACTAGTTTAAAACTGTGGAGAAAACTGTTTAAAACTGCTTACCACAGTTCAGAAGACAAGGACAGAAAGTTTCTCTAATGACTTCGTGAGGAAAGCGGTGCCCATATGAAGCGAGAGCTGCTGAGGGTAAATAAAGTAAATGGTGTTTAGTTGTTGAGAACATCTTTAACACAGTGTTAATCACAGAACAAAACAGAGAACCTGCCATTCCTGATGACCATATAGTACCAACAGTCTACAGTTTCCAGGAGTTGAACGGGGCATCTGTGTACATTGATTTGCAACCTGCATTAGACCTGTGTCCTGTCCCCACTGAGAATGCGGTCAATAAGATCCCTTTCTGGATAGGATACAAACCACATTCATCTTCCATGTAGGCGTCTGCCAGCCTTTTTCACTGGAACCATTTTTAATCACATCCCCAGGGCCTCCCTTGTGTTTTCTTATTGAAAATTAAATGGAGGTATTAATTCTCGGGACTGTGACACATCACCATGTGCTGCTTTTACTGTAGGCATCCCTCTATCTGTGTTACATTCTCATGGTGCTGTTGCAGTGTATGCATAAGTACATTTCATGAACAAATAAGCCCGGTGTTACATAAGTCTGCCTTCGGGGATGAAATGGTAGCAGAAACAACAGTGCATCAGAGACAGCGCCAATGTGAATCCACCTCCCAGTAAAACCTTTTGTTCTATTGCCTTTTGCTATGAGCTTTTCAGCATAAATCCATTCTCATTAGTTTACCGAGGTACAGGAGCACTGAGCTTTTGGTCAGCTCAACCTGGCAGTCCAATACAATCAGACAGCGTCCCCCAGTGGCGTGTTACAAAAAATGTGGAATAAGTGGAGCAAAAAAATAGCAAATACAGTCAAGTAGGAAGGCCTTTTAGTGGTGCGGACTTGGCCAATCAGCATCTTTGGTGTTTCCCATTGGCTAAAAGGGAGGTGTCAATCAAATCCTGCGGAGGGTGTTTTCCTGGGATCTCCTCAGTGTGGTACAGGAGATCGTGGAGTGCAGATCCCCTCTGTAAAAACCCTCTGAGATCTGTAGCTTAAATAAAAGTAGCAATAACACAATATAAAACTCATTACAAATAAAGGTCCTGCATTCAGAATTTTACTAGCAATATCTATTTAAGTAAATGAATAAAAACAAAAGTTCTGATTTAATACTAAATACTAATACATTTGAATATTATTACTGATTTTCTTATATTGCAGTTGTCAAGTTGCAACTATTTTTAACTACTACTAAAACATTTTGTTAATATACCACATATATAAGTATGCATACATATGATATATAGGAAAAAACCAACGTGAAGTGTCAGGCCAACACGAGCCTGCAGGACAACTTCAGTGCTCCTTGCCAAGTCTGTGAAACTCTATTGGAGAGATGAACAACATTCCTCCACAAAATATTCTCCCATTGATATATACCTTTATCTAATCAGGTCATCTCACTGAGATCATGAAGAAGAATTTTTAGGAGAGACCTGAGTACAGCAGACAAAGCAAAGTCAGACATTAAGGACATATAGCATCACCATCACTATTCAAATTTAAAGATATAAATTTGTATGTATATATTAACCTTATATAAGGTATAATGCTACTTCCTCTGAAGTGCAGTCGCATAGTAGCATAAAAAGGAAATGCTCAGAATACTCAAGAACCTCAAAATTGTTTTTTTAAATGTTCATATAATAAAACAGCAATAAATTATAATAAATGGTGAAGCCCGTGTAATCATTTGGCAACTAGAAAGCATATTTTTAAATGCAGATTTAATCTTTTTTATGGTCTTTGGACTTACTTCTTACACCCTCTCATGAGATTTTTATTTGTAGTGTATGTAGCTTCCAAATAAATATCACAAATATGATTAAAGGATCAAAGAATCATAAATCTGGAGCCAGTCTTTAATCCCATTGAGGTATTTCGAGTGCGCACAGTCCCTTGCCATACCCAGTTGACGCCCATGGGTGGCAGGGCTGTTCCGGACCACTGGACTGAGGAGGGGGACGGACGAGCGGACTGCTCTCTGATTGGTTGGCGGTGTGCGCGTCCCCGTCGTCTCCTCCCGGTTTTCCTGGCATGACCTTTTCCCTTGGCAACCACTTCCTCCGAGCATCCACGGCCATCTTTAATTTTAACTCATTCATGAAAAGTTGTTTCGCTCATGTAAACACGCCGACCGACACATTTGCGCTCAAAGCGTCACCGACGGCGCTGTGTGCATGTGGCTTTCCAGCGACAAGCTCCAAACTGAGCAGAGCAGCACCGCAGCAGGCTGTCCGCCGAGATTAAGTAAACACCGACAGCGTACGTGCACATTGTTCCTGTGTGTCACGCAGGGACGTTTCCTCTTATGTTTTCAGGCTGGTGATTGCACAATAACCTCTCATCTTTACTGTCTTCATGAAGTATACACACGTGTAGACTGTTGCGTTATGCGCTGAAAAGCGTGGTATGCTGTGCTCCCCAAAGAAACAGCAGGTGGAGCGCTGTGATAAGTGTGCGGATCATTGTCTGAAGGACACAGCAGAGTACTGAAACACTGTCATGTTGTTCTGCAAATATCAGTAGATGAAAGTGTCTGGAGTTTGACATCACACAGAGAAAGACACTTTATGTTTTGGTTATGTGTGCTCGATAGTAATGCAACATCTGTTTGCTTGTCATTCATGGCAGGATGAGAAAGAAGCAGACTGCCAAACAGAGGAAGACAGAGGAGACTACAGTTGTCCAGGAGTTTGTGGTGGAAAAAATCATTCGCCGCAGAGTCTTTAACGGAAGAGTGGAGTATTTCCTGAAGTGGAAAGGGTTCACCGAGTGAGAGATGTTGCAGAATCAGCTTCTTCTTTCTTTTTTTTGCTTACTGATATTGTGTAATAATGCTTTTTGTGTGTGTGTGTGTGTGTGTGTGTGTGTGTGTGTGTGTTCTCGCCTCTTTACANTTGCTTACTGATATTGTGTAATAATGCTTTTTTTGTGTGTGTGTGTGTTCTCGCCTCTTTACAGTGCAGAAAACACATGGGAACCTGAGGACAACCTGGACTGTCCAGAGCTCATCGAAGAGTTCCTGAGAAACGCTCATTTCTCAGAGGAGATTGAGGAAGAGCAAAGTGAACAAGAGTTAATTCCCAAAGAAGAAATGACAGAGCAAGAGACGGAAATTGTGAGTATGAGAGAAAAACGCAGTGGTGGAACGTCTGTAAGTTCATGTTCTTTCCATGTTATTCACAGAACTTCCTCATCGAACACAACATACTGTATTTATATCCTCTTTATACAGTGCATTCATTTCTTTAGATTTACAAGTTACACTCTGAAATCTCCTTACAGTATAAAGAAGCTGCACTGTAGTAAAATCATCTGACCATGTTGGCAGATTTTGTTCCTTTTTTTTTTTTTTTTAAGGGTTTTAAGGCTGAATATGAAACTAAATGGTGTGTGAAGGTGGTTAGTTTCGCAATGCCCCTGAAAGTGAAAGCAGTTAAAACAGCAGTTAAATTTCCCATTTTTCGCAATGTGCATGTAGAGTAACAGAAAAAAAAAAAACCCCAAACCAGGGCGCTGCTAGAGAGTTTATCTTTGTGGTTTCTTCTAAAGGTTGCTTCTTTGTCCTTGTCACTCTCTTTGCAGTCCTGTATGCAGTCTCAGCAGGCTCACACTGTGCAGAGCAACAGTGACGTCCTCGAGCCAAACGATGAGCAGTCAGACACCCCCACTAACCTCACCACTTACCTCGAGCCTGAATGCATCATTGGCTCCACAGACAGACAGGGAGAGCTCATGTTCCTAGTCAAATGGTAACTTCCTCTTTTCTCTGTCCTTGAATAAATGCCAGGGGTTGGGTAAATGTTTGCATGATGGTAAAAGTCACACTTAAAGCTGCTATCTACATGTTCAGCCTGCGGCAAAGATGATGGAGCATTTTGTGTCAGGTTTATGAGGGTATTTCATCTTGTTGTTGTAGGTGTGCAGTGTCATTACAGTCTGTACAGTGTCTTTTACCGACCATGCAATGTGAATATATAATTTACTAAAGAACTCAACGACACTGACGTTGAACACCTGACAAAACATTCTTCAGATTACTAACTGCATATGGAGAGAGTATCTCTGGCCAGAGTAAAGGTGCTTTGCAGCTTTAAAGGGACCTTCACCAATTTTACACAGAACAATCAGTTTATCAGTCACGAGAGGTACTACTGCTGTCTTCTGTGGCTCTGAAGGAGCTTTGTTACGTCTAAGAATATTACTGAGCTTGGATTTGGACACTATGATTTTGAAAAAAAGCTCGTTTTACAAAGCAAACAGGAGTTGTGGAAAGATTGAGACAAACACAGAGGGTTTTAGCAAAAAAACACGTCTAAAAAGGGTCTTAAAAAGTTGACCCTGACTCAACTTTTGCCACAATGCAAAGTCACCCAGCAAGTTGGCACATACTGTAAGCGCAAGCACATATCTGTGGTAGATAACTTTGTAATGTCACTGGAGTATTTTTTACTGTTCACCTCACAATAAAAGATAAAATAATTGTGGCCATGATAACGCCTGAGTTGTGACATCCTTTCTCGTAACTTTTTCAACTTTTGTGCAGTATTCACTCTAAACAACCTTCAAAATTGCGGATCTTTTACTTAAAGTGAACTTCTTGATTTATGCTCATAAGAAGATGATTTTAGTTTCATTATGTAAAGTGAAGAATCTAACATTTTGGATTAGTTGGATCCATTTTAGGCAAAGCAAGTGTATTTTTTTATTTTTTAATTAGCACCTTTCAAACACAGGAAATTAGGGGCGGCAATCTGATGATTTTATATCAGTCATGATCTAAGGTATTCACAGTCTACTTTTCAGGCGAATTGTTCTGTTTCTATACTTCACATAGCGTCATTGACTAGTGGACCTGTGATACCAATAAATGGCTATGCTGATTGGACATATTACTTCACGTGGCTTGTCTTTGGGTGATGTACTGTAAACAATGCAACTGAGTTACTTTAAAAGTTCTGATTTTATGACTTGTTATCTTTTGCTTCTGTTTACACCTTCAAATGAAACTCAGGTTAATTCAGGGTGATCTCAGGGTAATTGCCATTTTGAAACCTGTGTAGAATCTTTAATGCAACATTGTGTTTTAATGGCGCAAATGAAGAGATTCATAGGCCATTTTAAATCTGGTTAATAGTCTGCATCGTGATGGCGATTAAATAGCTTGTGATATTTTTTTGGCCAGATTGCCCACCCCTAGAGGCAACTCAAAGTGCACAAGGTGAATAAATGCATAATAATAGCTGTGGATATTCAAAACTACAATGTTCAGAGACTGTACTAAAAAGAATGTATGTGATTCAGTCCGTTCAGCCTTTCCTCATTCATGATAACTTTTGTGTGTTACTGCTAAAACATTTTACATACATACATTAAAAGCAGAAAGCCATTGTCTTCATGGTTTTCTTCTCTCGTGTCTTTCCCCACAGGAAGAACTCCGACGACGTGGCCCTGCTGCCGGCCCGTGAAGCCAGCGCCAGGTGTCCCCAGGTGGTCATCGACTTCTACGAGCAGAAGCTGACGTGGCACTGTGGGGACGAGGAGCAGTGAAGTGTGTGTGTGTGTGTGCGTGTGTGGTTTGTGTATAGAGGCGAACTGATAAACAGCTGTACTCTCGCCTGAAGCTTAGTTTAACCTCCATCATGTGTCCTCCTTCATCTGACATTAGAGGCACACTGTGTGAAATTACGACCCACTGCAGGTAGGAGTTTGAGATCCTGGCAGGTGCGAGATCCTCAGTGGGGATGGATTTGAAGTGCTCTCGGGTCCTGTGGTGCTCAACAAGGTCTCTGTGCCTTTGTGGAGACTGCGATGGGGACTAAAACTAACCTTTGTGTGGAGCAGCTGATTTGAGATCAGACTAACCTGTAGCAGCTTTGGTCTTGTGTAAACAGACGCAATCACTGTGGACACGTGTTCTGTCTTTACTGTTATATAGTGATTTAGTATTTACAGTCCTGTTTAGCAACAAGGTTGGATGTTTAGTGTGAGCTCAACACTATCTAGGCAGAGTGAACTAACTGCTGTTCAGCCCGTACCTCCAGTCCATGTAGCTTTTAGTTAGAGCTGAAGATTGTAGACTTGTTGTTCGAACGTTTTGGTTGTTTGAGCCTATATTGTGTGTGTGATGTGTTTATAACCACAGCTTTTACTGTGTCTTACTGTGTCTTTGTATGGTTGATTTAAAATATTTAAAAATGTTGCCCTCCAAAAATGTCCCATATTTCCAATCAGCTGCTAAGTACAAAGTTACCAAGTTCCTCTGTATTGAATTATAACAAGAACATTGTTGAATTTTTAAAATGTTATTTGGTGCTTACATAAAGCGAAGACCTGGAGGAAGTGCTCCAAAATAAAAAGTAGTGTTTCTAAAGTAAATGAGATTTACACACATTGAAAATAACGTTTGTTCATTTGTGATGGCTAATAAGATTGTTAAATGTAGCACTTTAGATACAAGACTGTCTAATTATGCAGGGCATTGTCTTCCTGTAATTACACAGGTCCCTGTATATGACCTGTATCTTGATGGCACTGTCCTGACTCGACATATCTCCCATGACTGTTATGGGACACTCAGCTAAACCTTAAACCTCTTAAAACACACCTGCTACTGAATTACTGTAACTGTTGACCATGGATCTGTGATGTCTCTGTGAATAAAGAAAACCTTTTGTGAAGCTTTTTTTCCTCTATTGTCACATATGTCACATGTCAAATTATGTGGTAAGAGCATCGATTGAAGAAATTATCAGTTCTGGTCTCAGGAAAAGCTGATTTAAAAATCAGTAGCTGAGGCGTAGGATGTGTTTTGATTGATTCGTAATGATGCTCAATACGTGGTAGATTCACATAGTCATGTTGGCACATGTCATGCTAGCTCTGTTATTCAGTGACCAGCAAAGAATTTTGCTGATTCGATAAGACCAGTGTGGGGAGGAGCTTATCTCGAATCTTGTGACTTACTATTTTAAAACTTTGCTCCAGGACAATAAAATTTTAAAATAAAAGGCACAGTGCTAAGCACAGAATTATCTGTCTTGACGGCACCTTACTGAGATTCAAACAAGATTACTTGGATTATGAGAGAAGAATCTGACAATGCTGTGAGGCAGGTAGGTCTGAAGTTATCCTGTAATTCTGATAAGATAGAAATTAAGTATAGATCTTTAAAATGTCCTACTTTGAGATCAGAAGCTTAAATTCTGGTACAGCCTTAAAAAAAACAACCTGTTGTTTGTCCTGAGCAATAATGGATATTTTGGTGGTTTCCTATCCTGTTTTTGTCATAGTCAGTCATTGCACTTCCTCTATCTGCCAATAAAAACCTCCCTTTTTTCAAAACACTGTATTCAGTTCAGTGTCTCTCCTGCTTTCTCCATGCAGCAGATCATCAGTGTCTGGGTGCGAGACCCTCGGATACGAAAGAATGACTTCTGGCATGCCTACATAGACTATGAAATTTGTTTACATGTAAGTAAAACGCAAAAAAGATGTTTTCATCTCCAGAATCGAATAGTTGGGCTTATACTTATATTTGTTACATTTGTGTGTCCTGTTTTAGACCGACAGCGTGTGTTTCACCAAAAAGATCTCAAGCGTGAGAAGGAGGTTCAGTGAGTTTGTATGGCTCAGGCAGAAGCTACAAGCAAATTCAATGCTAATGTAAGTCAGTTTACTGTTTTTTGAAGACATATACTTTAAGTTTTCCTGTTAAAAGCAATCTGCACTATGGTTTCTGTCATTTTCACTGTGTATTTGTGTCTTTTGCAGGGTACAGCTACCAGAGCTGCCCCCAAAGAACCCCTTCTTCAGCCTGAACAATGCCCAACAGATCACTGAGCGGATGAAAGGGCTCCAGAGGTTTTTGGAACAGTAAGCAGTTCCTCACAGATCAATAAACATATGAACTTTGACATACAACTACATAAACATAACAAAACTCGTAGTTCCCACAAACACCGGGTCACATGACTGCTGTTTTCACAAGAAAAAGCAATACAATATGTCCTAGAAAACAATCTCACGTGTTTATTGTTCTTATTCTCCAGGATCCTCCAGAACCCTCTGCTGTTGTCCGACAGTTGCCTGCATTTGTTCCTGCAGTCACAGCTCAGCGTGTCCAAGATGCAGGCCTGTGCTGCTGGAAAGACCCACTTCTCTGTGGCACAGGCTGTCCAGTGCTGTGGCCTAAGGCGTTTCCACTCTGAAGAGGATCTGCAGAAAGACCTCAACATGTCCTGTGACTCTGACTCAGACAGGTGTCGTAATGTCACCCTTTAAAAATTTTCCACTCCAAAAATCAATCGTTTTCTTTAAAGTCTAATACCTTTAAGGACAGATCTTTTTGTATTTCTTTGTCAGAAATAAAGCTAAATTATGCTTTAAAGTCTAAACTAACTGGTATATTTTTCAGGACAGTAAATACGAGAACTCCTTCTTCCTCATTCCCTAAAATATTTGTCCTATTCTTGTCTCTATCATTCCAGCTCAGAGTGTAGAGATCCAGAGCTTCGGATTAAAGATTTGACAATAAACAAAGTGGAGAGCACAGCTTCACTTGATCTCATGGGATCCAGCCAAGAGGAAACCCTCAGCTTCTCATCTGGTTCTTCATGAAAACATCATCATCTTATCACTGACAAGTATGTTTGGACCTGAGAGGAAGAAATTCACCTGTTACCCTGTCATACAGCACTTAACTCCTAATAATTTAACTCGTATTGCATTCTCATTAGGGCTTTTCAGTTCGAAAGATGTACAGTATATAGTAATGAAAATGTGCCTATTGTATGTTCATGAAGATTGTTTATGTGTATTCTGTAAAGCTGTAGCAAAAATGTGCCTGAAGATGGCAGTGTTGTTACATCCATATGTTTGTATATTCACTTATCCATGAACATGTTGTAACAGTCCATATTTACTTCATAAACAATCTTAACAAAAGTATCATGGCTTATGGTCTTTCACAAGGTGTATTTTGCCACATATGTGTGGCTATGTGATATCTTAAAGCAGTGACAGCCTAATGTCTCTCTCTGTGGCTGAACTTCCCCCTCTCTGAAGAAAGTGTAAGCTTGTCATCTGGTGGCCACTGCAGTGCTTAGCAGTATGATGTGTAATAGGGTCTCTACAGAGTTTTCAGACAGCCCCCCTGTCAGGTGTGTGGCTGGTAGGAGGTCCTGTGGGATCCCAATGGACTCGCTCCTGTCTGAGAAGGCTACTAGGTAGACAGGCTACATTGCTCCCTGCTGAACAAAATGCCAGCTGCACTGACAAGCCACCTTTTCTACCTGTCTCTCTCGCTTTGTGTTTGTATGAGCCCGTTCACCACAGTCACACATCTCAGTGTGTGTTCACGTGTGCTGAATTGCATACTCCCACAGTGAGCAGCACCATGCTTATGCAGAGGTAATGACCACTAAACAGAATGATGGCAGACTGACATATCTGCACAGCTAATTAGATTAGCTTTGTCTCTCTGCAGCGGGTTATGATATTCATTATACATTCAGAACAGACAATAGGCTTGTGTTGCAGAGAACAGAGAGGTGACGTCACCTCAGACCTGCTTTGCTCTGAGCAGCAGAACAGTTTGGACAGGAGGCAAGCCCACAATATCAAACTGGGGGGGGGGGCGTCTTCACTGAAGATGTGTGGGTGTATATGTGTGCTCATGCGCATCCACATATGCTAATGCAGAATATGCATGTGTCTTCTTTGTCAGTGCTTAACAGTGTGGGGCGGCATTATCCTGCACCTTCAAACACACTGAGGCTGTCTCAGCACTGCAGATATTTGCTTCATCTGGATTTTCAAATGGTTTATGTCTCTAATACATCTAGAAAACATACCTGTCTTACCAATCAGACTAACATTTTTTATTATTGGTGTGAATTACTGTGGTTCTTGCGTGGATTTGACCTTTCCTCTTGCATAAAACATTTTCAAATTCTAATTTTAGCAGTCTGCCATCAAAGAAGCAACTCAAATGTGATTCTGTTCAATAATATTGTGTGTGTGTGTCACATAGACGTCATTTCCCAGTGACAAACACTTGAAACACAACATTGGCTCCTCCACTGTCTGCAGTCCCCTTGACAGATGTGTCTAGAAAATGCATGGAAATGTCACCTACTTTTTCAGTTCTACAATTAAAAACCTAGACGCTGTGGGTATTTTATGAGCCAATTTCAGCAGTTTGAGACTACATATGTTTAACTTGGACTATTTTTTATTCCACAAAATGAGGCTTCAAAAAGGCTTCAGCATTTCTGTGCTCTCTCATCCATAAGACATTTTACAGAAAGTATAAACTGAGTAAATAAATAAAACACTCCATTCCAAGTAATTAAAGCATTTCAGAGACCTTAATTTTGGTTTCTGGTCAACACTTTATGAGGGTGGTGAGGGATGTGTTGGAAAGACTTGTGACCTCAGTATTTCTAAAATCCTGGCAACATTACAACCCTGGGATAACTAATGTAAGAGGTTATTAAACATGCTAAGAATGTACAGTTTGTGCAGTATGACACATTACTTTCAGGAAGTGATTTCGTTGGGTTTTGTAAATCACATGTTGGTGAGTTTTCCCACAGAGCTTAGCACGTACTAACAGGCCTCTGTAAGAGTAAAGCCTTTGCTTGCTGCATATAGTCCAATAGATTGAAACGTTTAAATTGCTGGTTTTAGTCTGACCTGTCCAGGAGTATTGACTCCTCTTTTAATGGTGTGTGACTCCGGTCCACTGGCTGTTAACCTTGAGCCACTTTAGCCTAGCCTGTCAGTGCGGCTCTGCTGCCATGACAACACTGACACATTTAAACCCATCAGATTGATTGGCTAACAGCTCCCTGCTCCATGTTGCGTGACCCAGAAGAGGTCAAATGGACTGAAAACATAGGGAGCAGAGTAGAATTTGTTTTGAGGGTGGGTTTAAGCTGGATGTAACAATTAGTAAAAAAAAAAAAACACAAAATAAAAATGCGCTTTCATGTTTTCCACAAATGTTTTAGCGCAGTTTAATCTCATTAGTATTCTTACAGTTTGATACATAAAAAGTAGAAGATAAGATAATGGGAAATAGCCCCCGTGGGACATGCCCATCTGCAAGTCAGCATGCTTTTCTGCAGCGACAGCTCAAATAAACTCCACCTCATGTCTGGCATCTCATGCTTGACTTACTATTCCCTCTGTTGTGTAATTAACACAGAATCACAAAAAAAGCAAAAAAATAATCCATTTTATGTGTTGGAAAGAACCAAATTGTCAAACTCAAATCTAACAATATGAAATCCCAATCAGGGTTCGTTTACTGAGCAGACTGCACAGAGCCAAAAACAAATGGAAGTATTGAGGGAGATATGCTCCAGTGGAGGCAAATTACAGATAAATCAGAGACTGCTCATGCATTTTAAATGCCACATTATACAGAATCCATTAGTAGCAATAGGAGTTCAGCAGCACTTGAGATATTAAATCTCTTTGCCTGTAACTCAGTGGAACCAGGATGAGTCAATATCAGAGAGGCCCAGCTGCAATGCCAATAGATAAGACCAAAGGAATGATGCCAGAGTTTTACACCAACAACAGTCATATGATAGGGCACAGGCTGGTAATACTGATGTGTAGCTTTTTATACAGCAAGACAATCACATTCACTAGGGGCAGATTGAGGAGCAAGGTAAATGATCTGGAAGTCTGGGGTTAATTGAATTGTTAATAACATACGCCTCGGCTCTGAACATTTTTCAAGGTCTCCCACATTTCATGCCAATACTGAGCGCTGATTTACTGAAGGCCACAAAACTTCCACAACCTGACAGCCAAAAAAGGATATTCAGACATTACATCTGTCCTTGTAGCTGTGTATGCTTGTGTCGTCTTTTTGTGTGCGTGCGTGCTCAAAAGCCAACCTTATATCCTAACACCTGCCTCAGTCTGGTGGAAAAATACTTTTTTCTCAAGGCTGAAACATTTTTCTCTGTCACTCAATTGTCCCAGATGGAAATGAGCTGGCTTATGAGCTATCCATCATTCATCAAACCCAACAGCCTCGGTACCTTTCCTCGGTTCTGCATGGCTTATACCTGATATTTCCCCTCCACATGCTGTCGCCTCTTGGTGCATGGATGTAGCAATTACTGGGAACGGGCGTGATCACTGTAGCAAGGCGAGCAACAGCTTCTCGTCTCCTGGAATCAGGGCTGATCAGCGTGAAACCAGCGCCTCTGCCTTGAACACATGGGCCTGGAGGGGGAAAAAGAAAGTTGAGATCACTGCTTCATAATTTCCTGAAATAATATGGTGTGTAAAATCAGACATGTTTCCTTTGGAGCGTACAGCTGAAAACAGATGGAGAAGGAAGGGCCTTTGTTGAGATAACATGTCGGTTCCTACTATATATATTTGTATATATTCACAAATATTCTTTAATCTGTGCTATAAAAGGTATCTTCTAATGCTTATTGCACAAACAGGATCCTAAAGGTTATAAATGAGCTCAGGCAAGCATGTAAGAACTCTGAAATGAAACACGAGTGTTGCAGGATACCTTTAGTATCTATGATGCTCATCCTTACATGAATGCGTGTCTTGGCACAAGAGAACAGCCCCTCTGTGTGTCACAAGATCATGTGTGAATAACAACCCCTTCAGACTAATGTCTTGTTAGAGATGAGGAACAGGTAGAGAGGGAGCTCTTTGGTGAGACCCGGTCCAGTGAAAGGAGAGATGCCCGATGGTGGTAGCAAGAGGACGATGGAGGGTGGAGAAACATGGGGGAAAAAAATGGAGGGGTAGAGGGCACCGTCTCTTGAGGCCTCTGTGCTTCGCTGCCAGTGTGTGTAAATCAGCAGGCAGCTCACGGCTGCAATGAGGTAGAAAATAAAAAAAACATAAAAATGTCCAAGTGAAATAAGAGGCAAGGAGAAATCTTTTATGATGAGCCTAAATTCTCCTTACTCTGCAGTAGATCCACTGGCCGGCTCAGCTTGTCTTCTCCAGACACCGTCCATCATCCCAGTGTCTGCATATAGCCACAAATTACTCAAATTACCCCACCTGCTATTCATGTAATACATATGTAATGAGTATCCTAAATTCACATGATTATCATTCATGGAATGTTAATAGGCCCATGTCAAATTCATTAATATGCACGTAAAATGATGTGGATCACCAAACCAGAATGTCTGAAGTTCTGCAGATGTGGTTTAATACACATAAAGTCCTGGACAGAAGTTTAACAACATGTTTAAACTTGTGCTGATGAACATTTTTTTATCATCCGAGCATGGAAGTTCATTCTTGACCTTTGGGAACATTAAATATAACCAAAACAATCCAATCTCAAAGGTCTGCTTACTAACTTTTACAGCCGTCCTCATGGTCTTCTTCAGCAAGAATAGGACAGGTTTAGCTGCCATCACAAAATCAAAGTGAAGAAGTTTTCTAGTTTAAAGCTCAGCAAGGTAGTGGATCTTTGAGCTCAGATTATTTTGGTGATATATATATCTCAACATATTTATTTGTCACATTTAGACAGATTTGCCTTGAATTTCCTACCCTTTAGCCATTAACAAGTTTATTTGCAGTGCCTATAAAAGGTCTCTTGGAAGTGTTTTATTGTTTCACAACATTGAATCAGAGTAGATTTATTGTTGCATTTTTGGCAATGATCAACAGAAGAAACTCTCTTTAATGTCAAAGGGAAAACTCCACGACACAATCTGAATTAATAAAAAATAAAAAATACAATATATATGTTTGCCTAAGAATTTTTTACCTTTAGCAAGACACCATAAATCACCACTGGCGCAGTCAAATAGTTTTAGAAGTTAAATGGAGTTCTTAATCGACGAGTTTTTCATTTATTGTAGTTTAAATATATCTGTATGTGTCCAACCTTTGGTGAGTCAGCATCACAGCAAAACCTACACCATGAAGACAAAAGAGCACTCCAAGCAGCTGCACAAAAATGAGAACTGAAAGGCACAAAAGAGGCTGATATATGGCATATTTCTTGATAGAAAAAAACTCAAACACGACACATATTAACTTTCTAACACTGCTACAAATGTTGGTGAGATGAATTAGTCATTTGGAAGTCAGCAGGAGCTGTCAGCAATGTTGCATGGACAGCTTTCAACACTTACAGTAAGTTTGTAAAGTACCATGAGTGAATGTCCAGCTGCACTGACAAAAAACAGCGGGAAGTTGGAAATATAGAGACTGTATATAATATTTTATATAGCTGGTTGACAAATATTGCTACTTGGCATTCAACCACAAGCACAGCAGTGATGATTTGGACTTAAGTCTTTTGTGGTGATGTATAGTATGGCCAGGATAATAGAAAATGCTGAGGCTTCAAACCTTGTGAAACCTTGAAATGCCTTGTAAAACCTTGAAATGTTTGACTTTCCACCAGACTGTATGTCTTTTCCCACAGATTGTATATCAATTCAAGTGTTAGCATATACATTCTGCAAATTTAATTTCCCTACACAATAGCCTGCTTCTTTAAAGCCTTCTCCACATAATTCTTGAAGAGATATTTGATATTCCTTTATTCAGATTTTCGGAATAAAAAATGTCAGATTTAAAGATTTGGACTCAATGGGCCTCACTGCCTACTTCATGTGCATGGTCACTCTGCACTGACAAGCAGCTCCACATGTACACCGAGCACTAAATTAGTTCAGGTTAGCTTGGCAGGACCTGTACTTGGATACATACCAAAGCTGACATTAAGTGGGAGTGATGGCAGCAATCTGCTATATTCAGTGTCCCAGTTAGCTCGGCAAGCTCCTGTAATTCAACCCCCTCATACCTTTACTTCCTTACTCCTGTCAGGGGGCTGTCTTACAAAAAAAGGTGCTATATTAGGAGCTGACATTAAGATGGCAACTCAACTTGAATGTGGGGTCATTACTACCAGGGGCATCTAACTCTGCAGTGGGGGGTGGGGGGTAAAAGAGTAAAATAGGAGAGGGACGAGTTTGGATTGGCAGGCAGTCAGTTGCAGTGAAGTGTAAGAGGTATAGTGTGGAGAGAGTTGTAATTACAGTTAGAGCCTCTTTGGCATCTCTGACCTCCCCTGATTACAAACTATCCTCCCAGACCATCCAGGGTCATTACTCACCTCACTAACTAATAGAGTAAATCAGTGGCGAAGCTGACCTGATATTAGAGCCACAGCCAGAGAGTAAACAGGGCCAGAGTATGGAGGCTGGACCCTTGTAAATAATCTGCTAGGAGATGGAACAGAAGCGAGACGTGGGAGATGTTTATAGCAGGTGGACAAACACCTGTCACTTTGATAAGCCTGATTTATCCCGATTGAAATGTCAGCACATAGCTCTACCCTGCCTGACAGCCTGGACTGCTAACCTCGCACCCTAGAACACGAGACCTGTGCGTAACGGTGATGCATACAGTAGGTGAGAGAGATGATGAGCCGCTCTGTGAAAACAGTAGTTTTATCGTCTTGGACATCATAGTGTCCACGGTAGCATCCTCTAGGGGGTTGGTGGCAATGTTTTTAAGGCCGGAACCTGGACTTTCAGACAGTGGAGCTACTCGTGTCTCCGCACCAGCTCCTGAGATATACAGGTCTTCAGGTCAGCATTGTCTGCAGCTCGCAGAAGGCAATTAACAAGAAGGAAGAAAAGACACTGGTAACATGTGACAGAGGTGGGTGTGGCGATGGTAATAAATGACCTGTATAAACCCATATTTACTGGCCTGCTACTAACACTGGTCTTTCACTTCTAATAGCACACATAAAATATCAAAATGATCACTGAAAGGAGTCTCACATTCCAAAAATATGAATTTTCAGAACTGCCATTCATGATCTTTGTTAGCTTTCACTTTAAATGCATCATGTCTCCTCACAATGTCATAAGCCAGCTGAGGAAACCTTAATTTGTCAGCTGCCATGAGTTATGTTAACAGAAACTGACCTCAATTAAGAGTGACTTGCATTTAAAAAGTGTCTATTTCAGATTTTAAGATTTAGACCAGAGGGAGAGGCTTTAATGGAATGCTGACAGAGGGCCAGTTGGAGAGGTAATACATTTCCTGCAAAATGCCAGGGGATACCACATAAATAAAGCAGTGTTATTCCTGACAGAAACTCTCTATGAAGCTGTGGAGTGATCTACGGCCAAGTGACCCGGTTAAAGAGCAGCAGAAACAGCTGACAGCTTGATCAAGATTACCTCTCTAAAGTGGTATAGATCAAGTCTTTAGCCTTCTCACCAATCCCAGGGGTGATGGTATGAAATGGCATGATAATACTCAACAAGGATCAGGTGCTATCACTGTGAGCAGGTGGATATTAGTGTACTGATATTGTCCTGAGAAATATTCTCCATTAACGGAGGATGGACAAGTAACAAATGCACGTTACAGTTGTTAGCCTGTGTAGGAATTAGCATACCTGAGCACTAAACTGTCAGTATAAAATGAACGTTTTCTGTCCTGAAGGGAAATTTGTTTTATATTTCGATCATATTTCTCAGCAAATCTAATTTTATTTATTATTACTCAGCAGCTCAATCTATATATATTTGGCCGGTAAAAGTGTATCTTTATGGTTGCAAGTATTAATTAGTGATATTCTGGTATCATTAGTGTAATTTAGTACTTACTAGATTAATGGCACCCTGGCATTTATCTATGAAACATTATATCTTGATGTTAAATTGCAATAAAAGAACCTGTATATTCTGAGGATATGGCTGTCCAAATGTAACGTGGGGGGATGAGGGGTGTAGTTGACATCCATTAAGGAAATCCTTTATTGGCACATAAAAATGAGAGGTAATATTTAGCCTTACTTGCCTTTAGCAACCGAACCCAGAGCCTAATATTAAAAGGAGGATTATTAGAGGGAGATACCAAGCTATGTTAGCAGTAAAGAAATATTTGTGCTTATATATTTTCACATCAAAACATGTTTTAAGTGTTTTATAATCAGCCTAAATGATGGAATCACACACACTCAGACAATGGCAGTAATGATGTAGAAATGCTCTCCTCTTACTGAATATCATATTGTCTCACTGTATCCTACCCTTCCTGCCCTAAAACAAAGCATTTCCTCTCTATATCCAATGTAGTATATTCAATAACTAATTATGGTAATTCATTACATCTCCAATTAGCAGAGAGGCTTTATCACTGCACTACACCGTAAAGAGGAGGATTTATGTTGGCTTTGAATGTCACCCAGAGGACAGAGGACTAGCTCATCACTCAACGGGAACAAAACAGAGAGACAGGAGCAAGGAAAAAAATAGAGGGAAGAGGCAGAAAAAGATACAGTGAGTTATTGGTTAATGAACGCATTTTCCTTCCCATCTTCTCGCGCAACCTTGAGGAAACCTTGACGAGGCCCCCCTTTTTTTTATCTGCAACAAACCAAAAAGGAGCAGAATACCCTAATAGATAAAATTGTAGTATAAGTTTGATATTTCAGTGAGAAGGCTGTAAAAAGATATGTATAGTATGTATGTAACCTCAATGGGATATGCCCAGCTAACGCCTGCTGTCAAACAGCCCCTCAGAGGGTGATAAGCATCCCTGCTATCTGTGTGGGTGGCTGTCTTATTAGTGCACCTCAGCCGTTTCACTCAGACACGCAGCACATCCAACCATCTGCCACGCTGTGATCCTCTGCCCAGCAAAGTCTCTCAGGTGTCATAAAAAAAAAGAAAAAAATCCAGTGTCCCTTTGAAGCTTGGAACAAAAGTGCTGACCAGATGAATAAACTCGTTTAAAAAAATAAATAAATGATTTTTCTATTTAGAGCCAGAAGGTTGTGTACATATAGAGTATTTGCCGTGCACACATTTGATATTGACAAAGGCCTGATATTAACTACAGAAGGCAGAATAAAGTGATTCAGTAAGCTGAATATTATTCATAAATACCTCGTGTATAGGCATGTTAATGGTTTCTTTCCACCCAGAAAATACATAAAAACCTCCATCATGCTAGTTTTTGACCTTCTCCCTCCTGTCACTTGTTAAGTGCCATTGTTAATTCAGTCTGTAAACATCATTTCAAAATTTGTGTCCTGAGACAGCCAAAAAGGAAACCTCCAAAAAATGTGGCATGTGATATTTTTGACTTGAGCGTCTCTGTCACAGGGGTAATCTATGACCTTTGAAGAGACTCTGTTGCCACCTTGTGGCTTAACTAA
>NC_040023.1:18036688-18046572 GCF_000972845.2 Larimichthys crocea
TCTGATCAAGCACACGTCTAAATCTTTATTCATTTTGTCATTTACAAATATCAAATTTGCCAGAAGCAGAACATGAAATGGTGTTGGTGTGGAAAAACTGAATCTTGGATATAAAATAAATACAAAACAGGCATGGCAGATACTGTAGAAAAATACTCCTTAACATGCATTTCAGTCATATGGACAGCTTTTGCTCCAGTCATCAGTCTCTTACAGTACACATGGGTGGGAATGATCCTGAAAATGACACAATGTACAGGTGAAAATACAGTGGATTCATTCCAGTTACACATTGTGATCATTTAGTTTTATACTGAGCAAATTAGTGTCAGAAATTAAAATATGTTCATTGCAATCATGAGGTCTGAACAACTTACACAGGCTGTATTTATAGAGCATAAAGCTCCAACAGGTAGCTTTTGGGGACGATTCCTATAGTTCCATTCTTCTCTCCGACCCACCAGCCAAAGGTGTTATAGTCCTGCAAAGAGGAAACACTGAGGTGATGATCAGACGTTTCCTTATCTCCTTAAATTCATGTAATCACTCAGCATTTCATAAAGTAAATATCACAATCAATCATCACAAAAGCTGGGAGGTTTACAGAGCAGCAGCTATATTACTTTGAAAACATCATGGACTCTGACTGTATGTATTAGTGAGGTAGCATAGGTTTAAAGTCATAAACCATAACATCCCTGGTTTGTGTCAGGTCGGGGATCTTTGTCATTCCCCGTCTCTCCCTGCCCTTATTTCCTTTCAACTCCCCACTGGTGGCTATCATAAAATGCTATTCCTGTTTTTCGTTCACTCCCACCTCCGAAACAACACCGACATCCCATCAACAACTTCATATGCCCTATTCCCTGTCCTGCCTCTCTTCCTGGTGACGGTTTTGAGCCTGCACACACCTCCCTCCACTCCACACAAAAAACCCTCAGTGTGCGTCGAGCACATCACACATAAATCTGTCACAGCATGACAAGTAATAGCTCCAAATGGCTGTCAGCATGCTGAGATGTGAGGAGGACACTGTGAGCGGAGATCTGAGACAAGAGGAGAATACCCCTCTCTCTCTCTCTCTTTGCCCAAGAGTCTGACCTCACATCAAAGTCCCCCCAGGACATGAATCAACACTGGAGATCACGTCGTGACAAGGATGAAGGAAGAGAAACCTGCACAATGTTTCAAATCTATGCCAAAAACTCAGGGACAAGGAGGGACCACATCTGTATCCAGTTATTCCCAGGAGAGATTAATGGATGTAAGTGATCATATGGTAGTATTAAACACAGGAAGATTACAATAACAATAGCAATGGCTAGCATCAGCAGCTGTCTGATGATGGGCCATTCATCATGTCAGATAAAAAAGGTGCTTGACTTATGTACCGGCTGTGTCACAACTTCATACACAGGAAGTGAATGCAGGAAATGTCATTAGCTTGTCTAAATTATTAACAGGAAATTAAACATCACAAGAAACAAACAGAAAATGTCACATTCATTTCATGAATGTGTCACATGATTAAAATGACATTTCACAAGCCCCTGAGGGATAATACAGCGAGTGCGAGACCAAGTGTGTGTGTGTGTGTGTGTGTGTGTGTGTGTGTGTGTGTGTACACATTATGACTTCCTGCAGCCAGATTTTGAAAACAGCAACACCTCATTGTGAAGTTCTGGTTGACAGATAAGTTGCACTTGAGTTAGTATGGGCAAAACATAAAATCATATATACAGAGCTGTATGAAAGACTAATGACACCACACACTGTGACAATACACACACACACACAACAACTACAGAACTAGATCATTTTACTGTGTAACTTCTACCAAAAGAAATGCTCCACAGCTGACACATCAGTTTGCAATCACAGATTTTACAGCAAGAGATCTGCATGAACGATGACAACATGTTTGGACAGTGTTTACATTTTATCAACCCAGTGACTTGAACAAGGGGAGGTGCAGCATATCTGGACAACTCACTCCCAGTCAGGCCCTATAATCAACACCCAGGTCCCTGACTGGGGGGTCTCACAGCTGTAATACTACTGCTATTTCTGGCCTGTGGAATGGGGGAGGGACGCAGGGAAGACGGAGAAAGGAGAATAGAGGAGTAAGGAGTGATTGGGGAGGGGAAGGAGTCGACTGTCCCTAAAGCTGCAGCTGGCCGCTGCAGTCCAGACAGGTTTTATGGTCATTGCCCTCGCGGCAGGCCACAACCCCCAACACCAAGGTTTCAGCTAATGGCACTCCCAGTCTGAGTGAAAGGGCAACTTGATTCTTGGTCACGAAGAGGGAGTAATAAACAGGCTTTTGGCCATTGAGCACTGATGGGTCTGTCTGCTTTGTGCATTTTCTTTTCTTCCATTAGGGCTGGATCAATTCATCAATTAACTGGTCAACAGAAATGAGCAATTTTGATAATCCATTATTTCTTGAATTCATTTATTAAACAAAAATGTTGATGATGATCAATGATTTGCTTGTTTCTGCTTCTTCTTTTTATTTACATTTTGAACTATTGGTCAGATTTAAAATCTAAAAATGTTCCCTTGTCCTCTAAAAATTTTGATGGGCATTTCACATTTCTGACATTTTATACACTTGGCATTTAATCCATGAGTCAGAAAAAATAAAAGATTACCTAACCATAAGAATAATGTATAATTGTAGCCTACATCCTGTGTTAGAGACCGAGAAAGAAATCAAATTATTGGTCAAAATTCTATTTTAGGTTTTAAAACAAATGTTTGGAGCTCATCTGTCACATGTTTTTAACGCTTCATGGCTTTTACGTGCCACTAGATGGCAGACTTGAATTTGGAAACAGACCTGGCCGGCTGACAACACTGTCTCAGTTGAGTACATGCTCCATAGAAACCAAACCAGACAGGAAATTTAGCAAGTCTACATGGTGTACATCTCACACGTTTTTTGCTTCTTTTTTTTATTTTTTATTTTTACACAAACCACAGGGTCAAAATGTAGATGTATAAAATTCTTTGACTAATTTGCTCTGCAATGTTCAATAACAAGCTTGTTAAATGATTCACAACAAAATCCAATCCTGCGTTCATGTGAACCAGTTAAGCACAAAAGGGCTCCTGTTTGGTTACATAATAAAGGTAAAGAACAGCCCCTCAGTTCTCAATACCTGGCACCCACGCCTAGGCGACAAGCCTCGGAAATTGTGCGTCCACTACACGTCCTCACCTGCTCTGAATAGAGTGGCGGACTGAGCCTGGGTTTCCTGAGAACACACATTCCTATTTGGCGAGGTGAGAGAGACGTCTGAGAGGTGTGTGGGCTGAGGGGCTGCTCACCGCCTGGCATGACAGCAGCGGCAGCATTGCTGAAACAGTCCAGATGGAAGTGATGGAATGGCACCGTGTGCCAGCTGAGCCCAGCCCCAGCCAGCAGCACTAAAACAGTTTCCGTTGTGACACAACTAATCCCCATCACAGTGCCAGAGAGAGAACCTAGCACACTCTGCCTCTTACCATCAGCCGTCCACCTCCAGGCGGTAGGCCAGATGCTGCCAGTAAAGGATATGAACAGACAGTTCCTCTGAGGGCCTAGAAATAACTCACTTTAGGTGGTCTCAGACCAGCAGAGCCACTCTGACTACAAACCTCATCTCACAACTTTTGCATTAGAGTTGGGGTTGAGCTAATCCGGGCTTTACCATGCGTCAAGAAAACATTCATTCAGAGACAAATCACTGTTTTACCTCTGACAAGCAGGAATCCCCTAACCATACCTTGCTCAGGATGTAGATGGCATCTCCACGTTTGAAGGACAACTCATCTGGGAACTCCCCAGTGCAGTCCCATAAGCCCTGGTAGTAGTTGACGTAGTCTGTGCTCTTATCAACTGGATGAAATAGGGGAAAGAAGATAAAAATTGATTAAATGCTTTATTTTTCTACTGACAGTAATCACATTTAGTGATCAGGTCTGACACAGCAATGTTTTTTGTGTGCAGAAAAACCAACAGGAGGCAGTGGAGAGCCTGAAATAGACTGGAGGCACGGAGCAAATGTGAGCCAAGTTCAAACTATCTACTAATTCTAAGCAGCAGCACATAGCCAGAACCAAACTAAATAAGATCAAACTATCTGTGGATGGCGGTGAAACTTATCCTAAACTTAACTTCTGGCTGTATCTTTGTTACGTCTAATTTGCAGTGTCTCTGTTTGATCAACAGAAATTCAATCTGTAATTAGAATTGAATCATTGTTTAAGTATTTTTTAGGCCGTAAAGTAAGCTATAAATGTTACTTTATAGTATGCTGTACACAGCTAGTAAATCGTATCGGATGGCGGAGCATTTCCTCTTTGGTGGCAATTGTGCTTGTTAATGTTAAAAGAATGTTTCCGTGGATACACCAAATAGATACAGATAGCAATGTACTTTGCACTCACTATTTAAATGTATCACTTGCAAAAGGAAGTTGGTCAGAAAGTTATTTCCAGTATTGTGTTAACTTTCAGTTGCGCACATACACAGAAACTTCCTCTACAAACTGCTTCTCAACTGTGACAGAGGGTTGTGTTTGCTCACACAACTATGTGTGCCAGAACGGCCATTTGTTGGTCACACTCTGATACAATCTTTTGTATATCAAGTGAAAGTCACTACACTCTACTACACAAACTAAATATACCACTCATATCTATGCACAGTCTTAAAACCAGACAGACATTTCCATAGTGTGTACCTGCAGCAGTAGGAGGAGGAGGAGTAGGTTTGCTCGCTGGCTCCACTTTTGGCACTTTTGGAGGAGGCTTTGCCGCAGGAGACGCCTCTTCCTCTGCAGAAATGTGCCAAGATATTGATGGATGAGTGTGCTATGGATTAAAAGGTTATGATTCTTTGTCTATATAAAAATACAGGTTGATAAAGTGGTAAAATGTGTAGTCAGACCTGGGAGCTCTTCATAGATGTCTTCGTCGATCGCACCAACATCGTCATACACTTCCTGTTCCTCGTCTTCATCTTCTGGGATGATGCCCGTCATATCTACAAACAGGGGAACACAGCATGTTCAGTACAAAAAAAGAGCATAATAATGAGTTTTTATGATTGAAACAGTTCAAACCTTTCAAAACAAAGTCTATCTGTTTCACCCATTCCTCCGCCTCTTTCGCCGATGACGCACAAAACTGTGATGAAAGAGGAGAGAAATGAAAACAGCAGTCAGGGCAATATGCAGTTCTACATATATTAATTAACATAAACAAATAATACTGCATTTATGCATAGTAAAATGTTCCACACGGAAGAGCCTGAATGTTAGAAACACTCATTTAGACTTTTTAAATATGCGTGTCAGGTTGAGCCATTGCAAAGGCAGCAGTGTCAAATGAATGAATAGGTTTTAAAAATAAAGATTTAATGAAGTGCATGTACACACATGCTTTTCCAAGTCTCTTAAACATGGCACATCTCAAGTCTACATTTGTTTTTTCAATTTAGGACGTACATTTAGAGCAGCAATGACTCAAACTATCACCAAGAGATGAGCGTACCTGATAGACCCGCTTGTCTGGAGCTGAAATTTCAAAGCAACAGTCTTTCTTCGAGTCTTTCCGTAAGGTGTTGTTCATTTTGACGTTGTACCCATCGATATTGAACTCCCCCTTCTGCTGCTTGTCTGGTTACAGGAAATGAAAACATCCTCATTAATGATTCAGATACAACAACTGCAAAATCACTGTCAAAACCTGGGAAACAAAATCTAAATGAATGTCCAACATCTGTGCACTTAAATTTTCTCAAACAGTGTGTGATTCATAATTAACAGGAAAGCTGGTATGGAATTTAAATACCTTTCTCACTGCCGTAATAGTAAAAGGTCTGATTGCTCAGAGCACACCATCTCTTCTGCCACTCGGTGCCAAAAAAGCTGTGATCTGTGGAAGTAAAATCAATAATAGTCTCACCATAGAAGAGATTAATCAAACGACCCAAAATATATATAAAAGTATAGGCTACCGTCCTCTCTTTTTAGGACATCATAGCAGAGCACCCACCCTTTCTGCGCTTCTCAAGGTATCCCGCTTTAAAGACTTGTGTCAGGTCCTGAGCCGCCACAGGTGGTGCCTGCTGGGCTCCTGAAAAAGAGTTGAGGAGACCCAAACAAAGTGGGTTCAGTGTTCTCTCTGAAACTTATCACCCTTTCACGGTGTCTTTAATACATAAAGATGAAGATCACATTTGGTTTATTAGATGTTAAACACAAACAGTCGGGTTTCTGACTAAATTTGCTATCATGCATTTGTTCAACTGGTGTTAAAATAATTAGGACATCCACGGAGGCTCCAATGAGCAATGTTTCACTTCTCTCTAGAGTAGATTACCCTTGCAGTGTGCAACTTCAATGCAAATGTTCAACTACTGTGTCAAAGTTGCTTTGTGTGAAAGAGCAGCCATAAAGCTGGCAGCTGCTTAGAGCCCATAAACCCCAGACCCCTAATCACCATTTCACAAGGATTTCCCTGATACTCTATTGTGAAAAAATAAATACAAAAATCTTGGGTGGACTTGCGTGGATTGCCACGATGGAGCATACAGGGTTAAAGCTACTGTATATTGAGGAATGTTTTTTTTCTCAAACTACAGCCGTGGCAGTAATTTTCAGTCCCCAGACTGTGGCTGGGAGCAATAAAGCATGCTCTAGCTGTCAAAGGGGTGGAGTGAAAGAGGCGGTGGGAGTAGCAGTTGTGCCCCTAAATTGCTTCCCAAGTATGTTGCCAAGTTACAGTTGGAATGTCTCCCTCATTGTGCCACTCAAAGTCACTTTCTCCAAGGAGCAGACGCAAAGATTTGTATATTTTCATGCCAAGATGCAATTTGAAATACTTTAATCCACAGTTTGTTAGCAGTTAGCAAGTCAACTTTGGATGTCTGCTAAGTGGCTTGTGGCTTACCTTCGCAGGCGTCTTCATCCTTGTCTGTGCGCTCCGACAGCAGTGACCCTCCATCGTTGTTGCTGTCAGCTTCCTCCTCTTCCTCTGACTCATCTCCACCTAGTTGAGTAAACAGTGCTATGTAGTAATGACACACGCTATGTGTAAAACAGTGCCTCCCAACATGTTGTAGGCGTGAGGAGTGCGAGGAAATAACATCACACAGTATTTTTAGCAGAAAATAGCAAAAGTCTGAAAAATAATCATCTTTTTTTAATTCACGTGGAGCAGAATTTAAGTTTTTTTTATGTTCTATGTTGTCACCATTGTTGAGAGATGATAAATCTCAAGTAGTTTATTCTGATGTGATAAGTTTGACACATATAGCGACCCCTTAGGTTCATGATGTGACCTCTTGTGTCACCCCCAGGTTGGAACAGATCTAAACGCAACCCCTTTAGGATTATTATAAGAGTAAAACTCACTTTTGTCCTTGAAGTCGTGTGGGAAACTGTTGAGACAGAGACAGTATGTGGCTGTTACTTGCATTATGAGTCTTTGAATATCAGACTTGTGGTCAAAAACACAGGAAACAGACATACCCCAACTTGACCTCTTTAATCCGTTTGATGAACGCTTCCTTCTTCTCTTTTGCCTTCTTGCTTAAATTTTCACCTTTTAACCCATCGTTGAGGAAATTTTCGAGATCTAAAACAACAAACACACCAGGTAAAAACATGCACACAAGCCAAGCTGATAACACTTCACTGGTTGTGGTGTTTTATTTTGGCAGCCAAGTGGCCCAGAACTGATGGAGATCATCTTACCTTACAAAATAAAACAACACAAAACAACACAAGACACACGTTTGCAGCTTTGATGTGAACTGCTCATTGTTTGATATTCAACAGGAGTGAAACAACAGCAGCACTGTGGCGACATGTAACTGGACTGAAACTCACTCATTGAGTCTACACTTCCTCTTTTAACAATACCATCTCTAAAAAAAAAAGTGCAAAGAGCCGTGAAAGAGAGAGTCCAACAAACGATCAATAACTGATGTGGTGATCTTTACCTGAAATGAGCGCGGTTAACTCCTCGGGAACTTGACGCATTGTTGGAGATGTTTGCCTCAGGCAGCGATGGACAGTCCGCAGGGTGAAACTTCACATGACACGGAAGCAGCAGCAGCGACTCCAACATACGGAAGTTGATGTTAATTATTTATCAGTGACCACACAGTTCACAAACCCGCCTGCTGCTGTTTAACACCCACACTGACGCGCATGGCTCTATCATGTGTGTGTGTGTGACTGCTGCTGATGCTTTCATGCAGTATGAGTAATAAAATAACGCATGATCATATTTTCTGATTGATTCCAGATTATATTTCTCTGGCACTTAAGTCTCTGACTGACACATTGGGAATGTTTTTATTTTATTTTTTACAATGATGCAAGCACTTAGAGTTATGAATATGTCAACAATGTAAATCTAAACAGGCATTATTAATAGTTGAAATGGCAATTATATAAAACTGTTCTGGAGGTTCCTGTGCCAGGTTTATTGATGTTTCAAAGGAGTCTGTGCCATTTCTGCTTTCCCTAAAGTGTTTGTGGCATCATTTGTATTTAACTTGTGACAGTTTTGATCCGTTTACATTGTCCAATCAATGAGAAACACATTTTTCCATCAAGAGCAAAACTATAAAAACATTCACTTCTTACATCAAGTGAAGCCTGTGCCTCCTGGTGCATTCACTGACATATTGTTTATAAAAAGTGTCAGCCATTCATTACTTAATCTTTTGACAGGCTGTATCAGCCAATCCAGGTTGAAAGACGGAGCCTTTGAACTGTATAGCCTGTTGTTGTGGAGAAAATGAGACAGAAATGTCAGTGCAGCTCTGGAGGCACTGTGTGAAGAGCTTCAGTTTTTTTGACTTTAGCTGCAGGTGCTGGACGGTGTTTGTCAGTGCTGCCAGACACGCTGACTCTCTCTCTCTCTCCACAGAAACACTTTATTTACTCCAGTTTCAGTCCAGCAGGTTTTGGAAGTGCGACGTCCAGACAATGTCTATTCTAGTCCTAAGCAGAGAGGAAAAGATGACAGAATAGGCACCCTACAGTGATGTTTCCATGCTTTCTATCTTTGATTCTTGATGTTATGGATTTGTACAGAGGGGATAGCATAACATTCTGGACCGTGTAAATAGGATTCTCTGTGGGCCCCTGCTCACATCCATGGCTATTAATTCTAGTATCTTGGTAGGCCTTCCTCATATGAGGGCCCCGCATACTCTTTCCTCCTTTCCCCCTCCAACTCCTCTGGATTTGTATTTCATACTAAGAAAAGGGAGCCTGATATTTGGGTCATTGTCATGTGATACATCATTGCGTTCCTCACTTCTTAAGACAAAATTAAACCTCATCATATCATATTCTACTTTTCCATGATAGTTTCAGAATACATTTTCTGATGTCACTTCCTGTTCAAAGTAGCCAATAAATTCTTTATGAGCCTCGAACCCAGTGGTGGTCATTTAAAACCTGACCCCCTCCTGACCTGGCAGTAGTTCCTCCCAGTTTGGAGAGGAGAGGAGAGCCAGCTTGACCTTTGACCCGTGTGTGTGTGTGTGTGTGTGTGTGTGTGGGTGGGTGTGCAAGGAGAGATATGCTGGCATAGAGTTGTGTTTCCCATAAAGCTTCATCTCCTCATCTGTCCTGTCTCTCATCTGACAGGTTTTCTCCCAGTGATTGGCTCCTTCCCAGTTTATCACTCATTGCATGTTTGTAATCCACATCTATTGCCCAAAGCAACCAAAAAATGATAATAAATCTGATTAAACATTGTTTTTAACAGTTCGTGAAACCTCTGAATGTTCAGATGCACAGCATGATATGTGTTTTATTTTGTGGATATGAAAAGAAACAAGTATGCTACTGAAGTTTTTTTTTTTTTTT
>NC_040023.1:18046613-18054937 GCF_000972845.2 Larimichthys crocea
ATCGTGAGAGGGAGAGAGTATTTGTGGTTAGTCTAGCCTGCAGACACTACAGACACTGAACTGTTGGATGTTGACACAGTGTGGTCTCAGTATTCAAAGTGAGTTCAGTGGCTTCTTCACCAAATCACATCTGACTGCCTCTCTGCCTCCTGGGCTTTCACTGATTTTCCTAGTTAGTTTGAAAAATTATCACAATTAGCCATCACCTAATATCATATCTCAGTAGGAATAACAGATCAACACCTCACCTCATCTGTTTTTATTTATTTATTTTTAATTATTGCTATAAGCCCAACCGCACTCCTGATAACAGCACGGTGACGGCGGGGACACAGAGCCCATAAATGAATCCTGTTTCCTGCAGACTCTTCTCGGAATAATTGTTCAGTGTGATTGTTAATCTTGTGATTCCTGGAACAATCTTTAAACTTGTGCTTTCCATCAATCATTTCCCTAAACATTTAACAAACAGCATCCTCATTAAAAAAGAGAGAGCAGCCACGGCTGCTACAGGGTGACGATCGCTTCTTTATGTGCGTTTTATCGAGCCGAGGCTCAACTGGTCGGTGTGAAGGATTCCTTCAGCAGTAAATGAGACGAAACCCGCTTTGGTGCAGATTAACAAACATTTGCCTTCATTAACATTGAAAATACTGAATTAAAAGAATAAATACATTCTGCTAAATTAATAATATCTAGTCCAGGGTCTATTTTCTGCTTCTGAATTATTGACAAAATCCTATTAAATTGGAATTTAAACCAATTTGCAAAAAGAAAGTCTCCTCTCGGCTGCTCTGAATTAACCTTAAATAATTTGAAATCATAAAAAAAAAAAAAAAGTTTTAGAAAAACCACAAAGGCTTAAGGCGCGATTCTTAATTCAGAAAGATTGTATTACATTGCGGATCAGGCTATAAACAAGCACCCTCAGTGCTGTGAGTTTTATAGGCAATAAAATTTAATTAGAGAGCCAAGAAAAGTCATAGCTTTTGGCCTGGGACTCCTAGCAGGCAATTCTCACTGCAGATTTTCTTTTTCTGGGTTTGAACATGTAGAGATAATGAATCTCTTTTTTGTCTGGTCAGATACAATCCATAGGATCATGGTTGTGAAGAAATCTTTCAGTTAAACCTATGGAAATCTCCAAAATATACATTTATCTCTTGCATTTTATTTGTATTTCACTGTGCTCTGTGTTCACTGCATTTATTTGTTTTTTTGGGGGGGCAGATTATTAAAATGAATAGTGTCTTTATACTACAAGGACATATTAACTTAGTAAAAAATGTCCCGTGGCTTTTAAATTAAACATTTTATATTCTCCTTATTTGAATACTGTGAGAAACTGTGCTGCATTATGAATTATGCATGAACATAATTCATTCATTCTTATGGCTGTTTCTAGGTTTTAATGTACAGGCCTAAAATCAATAAACTCTTCAAACTTTCTCCTGGTGAAATAAGACAATGTGGCGCTGCTGATTACAATCAATGTAAAGTTTTATTTCAAGAAAAATATTCTGCTCAGTTATAGTCGGAATCCATATAAAAATAAACTGTGTATCTCGCAGCCTCATAGAATAAACTATAGGCTAAGTAGTAGCTTTGTTGCTTTTGTTTTAACTTACCTTATTTGTGAGATCTATTACTGAACACATAAACTGAACACACAAGTGTCTTAATTCAAATAAAACATTGTTGAAATGTTTCAATAGCTCAGGTTTTGCAGGTCAATCGTTGTGAGTGTTTCTGAGAAAAGGTCAAAAGTTTCGGATGATAAAGGCAGGGGACTTTCTGTTGAATCTGACAAACTTGGTGAGAAAGAGGACGAGGATGAGAAAACTTGGAAATCCTGCAAAGAGACGTCCAGGTCAGGGGAATGATCATTGTCCGGGCCTATTGTTGACACGCAGATAGGAACAGTGGGTGCCGGATTTTGAAAATGTTTCAGATTTTTCTCATTGCTGTTCAAAGGCGTAACAGCCGGGCTTTGGTGGTCCCCATTGTGCCCGTTCTGACACTGTTGTGAAGTCAAGGTATTTTGCTGGAAATACCTCTCCCTCTCCAGGAGCGTCCCGGCTACGCTGCTGTCCTCCTCCTGCTCAAACTCGTCCTCCGGCCCGTCATCCATGCACGCGTATTTCCCCTCACTGTCCCGGTTCTCCTTGCAGTGGGTCTGCCTCTTGTGCTTCATCCTTCTGTTTTGAAACCACACTTTCACCTGCTTCTCTGTTAAATCCAGCAAAGCGGCTATTTCCACTCGCCTCGGTCTGCACAGATATTTGTTAAAATGAAACTCCTTCTCCAGCTCCAGAAGTTGGGTGTTGGTGTACGCAGTCCTCAACCTCCGGGATGACCCTGAACCGCCAACACCACCCTCTGGGATCTCTGGTGAACCTTTAAAAAAAATACATAAAAAAGAAGATTTTTTAAATCAGAGAATAAAAAATAAACAGCAACACAACCGTGTGTGTGTGTGTGTGGTGAAAAACAAGCTCAATGGGGGTAAACTTGCGGCAAGCAAGCAAGCACTGGGACTGGGAAGATTTATGGGCCCCAGGCAGAATATGATGGGTCTGCGTGGACAGGACAGGACGGAGGGTGAAGATTAATGAACATGCCAACTGCTGGCCCGTGTAAGAATAATCTATCACTCCCCATTACTGTCAAACATTAACACTCTTACACTGCATCACAAGTCAGTGAGTTACTTGATGAGATTAAGCATGCTTAAATCAAAATCCTATACTGGCTTAAAGGACGCCCACGTTTGCACAAGGCCCGGGATGCAGCTCCTTGCAGAGGGGGAATCCTCAGACAATGAGGAGCCTTTTGCATGGAGGTTATTAATCATCATGTCTTGCCTTGGGGGGAGAAGTAGAGTGGCGAGGAGTCAGTCGTTGTCGCGGCTGCAGCAGCAGAAGAAGCAGAAGAAGCAGCAGCAGAAGCAGCAGCTGTAGTCTGGTTTCTCTTGATGCTTTTCTTCTCCTTCATCCACGGGTATTCCGGGGGTAGGGATGCAGCCTGCAGCGGGCTGCAGCCTCTCAGAGCCTGCTTTGAGCGGCTGTGTCGTGGGTGGATGCCCGGGTTCAGGCCGGGGATGGTCTGCTCAAAAGGAGGAGGAATCAGTGTCGAGTGTGAAAGCGCCGAGCTCTTGATTGATGAACTTTGAAATGCATCACCGACAGGGTTAGTGAGAGATGTCAGGCACTCAGCGAGCGACGGCTGGCTGTTGATAAAACCACTTTCTCGCCCAAATTCGTAATTCATCTCCTCCTTCTTGTCTCGAAAAGTCGTTGATTTTTTTTTAAAGTTAATTCAGATTTAATTAAGCAGTTTGTTTTCATAAAGTACTAAACTGGTTATAGTCGTATGGAGACCTCTATGCCATAAACTATTGCTTTCATGAGGACATGGTTGGAATTAGACCGTGCTGCTTGTCACATGATTACATCTGCCCAATGACAATTTGGGGTTTTTATCAAAAGAAGCCACTGTCCCCTGTGATTGATCGAGAAAGTCGGAGGGGTAACGCCTCATTCCGGGGGTAGGGGTTGCTTTATTTACACATTTTTGGGTCAGTTTGTTCACCACTGCCCACCCCCGCCTCAAAAAATGCACCCAAACGCCTTGCCTTCTTTGCGCGTCCACGCAATCTGCCGTGCAGGTTACGCGCGTGTGAGACGTCGTCGTGGTAGTGGTGCGTGCGTGTGTGTGTGTGTGTGTGTGTGTGTGTGTGTGTGTGTGTGTGTGCGTGTGTGTGCGTGTGTGTGCATGTCCAACGTGTGTTTATTTCTAGCGTGGCACTCCACAAATCATTTCAGCAGTCACATTTGTGTCTCATAACGACGACTACGCCCACAGTGGTTATCAGTGCCAAAGCGTTAATCTTGAGACTTTCATGAAAGGTTTGGAGAGGAAAGCTGCACCAGACATCCAACAACATGTTCGCCCCTCCCCCAACACACACACACACACACACACACACACACACACACACACACCGCCGTAGAGAGAGAGGGAGAGAGAAGAATTCGTTTTTAATAGATTCCAATGTGATTTTGCGCTCGTTAAATTTTGGCGCAATAAATTTCGTCTATAGTGAGCTTAGGCTGCCCAAAACATTCTCCTATTAGAGGTAACTTTATCATGTAAATATATATAAATGATATCTACTGAGAAAATAATATTTTGTGTCACTGTAACAAAGCAGTTGGGTTATTCAACGGGCATTCGTCACCATTTTACAGTTAATAGCTCCCTGCCCCACATCCCATTTCATTTATTTTATTTCACCTATAGGGATAATGTTGACCCAAGCCATCATCCATACACTTCAGCATTATTGGTTATAACATAGCGCAGAGTACAGATGATTTGCCACTGTAGTGTGAAGCAGAGGAAAGGTGGGGATCTGATGGCTGTTTATTGCCCAGGCTCTAAACAAAGAGCCCTGGTAGCCTGTGTGTGATCAATCTTTCTCGCCAAAAGGTCTGACAGCTCCCTGCCCTAAGAACACATTTAAACCATCTAACACTCCCTTAGATCATATATGGCCAGGAAGAGGACAGACACTCTCTAGGTAGGCTGTAGGAGAAGTTTTCAATTTAGAAATGTTGGGTTTTCTGGATGAGACGCACGGCTATTACGCACAAAGCTTTTGTTTTTTTGGGAGGGGGGGTGTAACTCGTTCGATAATAAATCATAAATCCATCTAAAGACGAAACTCTGACGCGTTTTCGTTTGCATAAAGGACTATACTGGCACAGAAAAAAACACAGAAGAGAGGAATGGACTTGGTGAGTGGTATAGAAACGAACGGAGCAGCGTTTAAATAAGAGCAATTGTTTGCTGAGGTGAGTGGGTGTTGGCATTCAGCAGAAATCCCCATTCAGTCTCATACCTTTCTCTCTGTCAGATACCCCGTGAACAAGTCTTTCTGTGGCCTGCTCGGATTCTACAATAATTCAGTCCGATCACAGTTGCTTAAAATGTTTGATTTGGCTGGATAAAATGTTTTAATTATTATTAATCTTTATCTTTAAAGATGTATTTTCGATTTTCCAAAGATTTTAGGAACGAACAATCTTCTAATATAACCTATAATATTGTGCTATAATATAACTGACTTAAGAAATAAATTAAATTGACTTTAAATGTAACCAAATTCTATCTGTGCCCAGCTCATTATCAGTAATTTGTGGTTATTTCTGGAAGTAATTATCTAAATTAACCACAATAATTATACCATTTCTTCTTACTGGAATTTGCAGATAGATAAATAATAGTTTATATAGATGATATTTATCGGGCCAGAGCGTACGGCTTTAAGTCGACACAGGTGTAGCAGCAGAGCAATGACACAAAGAGAACAAAGACCAAACAAAGCTGGACGGTATTTGCTGTAAAAGAATGCTGACACTTGAACATATTGAATATATTATGGCTACATTATTTTTGATTTATGTCCGGTGTTCTTGTTGGGAGCTGAACAGACATAAAAGGCACGTTTTGCCGCATGTTTTGAACGAATGCAGACAGGAGACGGTGTCTGGATGAGCTGCGAGCAGGAGAGGCACGTTCCCCGTCTGTTCTGAGACAACAAGAGACATCTGGGAAGCAAGCAGGCCAAACCTGCGACCACTGACCAATTGCTTTTAATGAAAATCTCATGCTATAGATGCATCTGTGTTTTTTTATGATGAGTGACATACAAATGTTTAAGCAGAGTGGAAAATAAATGATTGAACAGTTACCAATATGCATCTGTTTTTATGTTTGTTTGTTTTAGTGTGGAAACGATAGAAGTCTTCTTTAATGTGAAATATATTTAAGTAATAACACAGTTATTATACGTGTATTACACATTTTGCGTGAGCGAGGTTATGCAATTATAAATTATGTGTTTATGAGTGTTTATTGCATGTTGTTTCCGTCATTAAGGCTGCATTATATCATATATCACATCATCATTCTGCATGTGGGGGGGAACTGGGAGGGGGGAAGAAATACAAGGGTACATTCAAGCTCTGTAGTTCTTCTGGAAAACACATTTAGCTTCGAGCCGTGTGTGTGTGTGTGTGTGTGTGTGTGTGTGTGTGTGTGTGTGTGTGTGTGTGTGTGTGTGTGTGTGTGTGTGAATCCTGGGAACAAAGCAATGTTCACGGCGGGATTTTCACATTACATTTTTTATTTATTGAGCCCCCCTGGATTCATGAGAAGATTTGACAGATACTTCAGGAGCCTTAAAGCGCCGCAAATCAACAATTCAAACTGTTTTTGCACGTCGACATGTGTAGTAATGTCGTGATAGCTAAAAGAAAAACAATGATATGGTCATCCTGGGCCTCTTTTATGCCTCTTAGAGAATCAAAGACCAAATAATGAACATTTTGGGATTGCAGAAAATGAATAAAAGAAAACCACCATGATACATAAACCCACCTTTCAAAGGTCTGTCTGTCAGTTCTCTTTCTGCTTTTTGATTCACGTGTCCCAGTTGGCCTGTAGGTAAAGGGTAAACATGTAGTTTTTGGAAAGAGTTTGTAGCAAATAGCATGCTTTAAAATAGTTGTGAGGTTGAGAAAAAATACAAAAAATAATAATGCAGGAAACAGAGACTGACAGAAGCTCTCTAAAAATCAAACTCCAAATTCAAAGAGCATATTTTTTCTTAAAAACTGCATTAATCTGAGGTGTTATCAGTATAGATCAAGTAAAAATGTTTACTCACTCATAATTACGCACGTATCACTCACTATCCACATCTAAGGTGACAGACTATTGGCAGAGAGAATAGGTGGATGAAATACACTCCCATGTGCTCATGACTTTACTCCCCTGAACTTCTCCTCCAGAGTTCACGCATGGCCTCCTCTGTCACCGGTGGTGTCATGAGGTTTGATGTATAGGGGCCAAGGAAGGTCACACCAGCATGCAACATCCAAGCAGCTTTCTGTTTCCTCAAATGGCTGTTTGCATTGAAGATATCCACCCAAAACATGTATGGGGACCAGGCAGGAATGCTACATATAGGCACAACACTGTTTTCTGAAGGTTTGTATGTAGAGTTGTGTGTCTTCTTAACATCTGATCGTGTTTCTGAAATGGGAACATCAGTCGTCCGCAATATCTTTACAGTTTTCTCAAGAAGAAAAAGAAATAAATGAGCTACATGTGGGTGACCTTTGGGGGTGAGAGAGAGAGTAAATGAGCTACATGTGGGTGACCTTTGGGGGTGAGAGAGAGAGAAAGAGAGAGAAAGAGAGAGAGCAGGGGGGGAGGGGGAGGTATGGAGGTGGAGGTGGAGGGATANNGGGGGGTGTTGAAGGATAGCAGGAAGTGAGGAAAGGCTTGGGGTATCTTTCACTTTGTAGGACCTCAAGTTCATCGCTCGGCTGGAGTCCAGTCCAGCTCCTGGAAAAAGTGATGACATACCTTTGTGTGGATATGCGTGTGTCATCATCATGTTAAATCAGTCATGATAAGCATTTCATGCATGCATACAGTATGTTTTTACAAATATGTGTCCACCTAGCTGCTTATTTATTGACTGCATGGATATAAAATGTCTGTCTAGTTTCAGTTTATTGTGGATTGCAGCTACAGACATTCAACGAAACTATTCAAAGCATCTGATAAACTGTTGTGCATTTCTCTCAGAAAGCCGCAATAAAACCTAAAAGTATCCCCTTACCAAAGAGAATCCCACATTATGATCTTTAAAGAGTAATTTATGCCACAAATGATGATGCATGCAGCAGGATTGGAGGATTTACGACGAAAACGACACATCTGGTGCAGGTTTGTAATACATGGGGAGTGGTCTTGGTGTGCCGTGAACGCATCACCGCAGTTTGAACACTGCTCTTGAGACGAGTCGCTGCCTCCACCTGCTGGCGGTCAGAGCAAAGCGGCAGTCAGCTGAGCACGGAGCACTGACACCATCATCAGGACACAGATGTTTGTTCATTTAAGGTTTTTATACGTTAATTTCATTTTTTATTTTTTTTTACTTTGTCGTTTTCTATTTGTTCTTCAAATAAAGTGATGTATGCTGAGACATTTATACCAGCGTGTGAAACATGTTGTATCAGTGTGTGTGTGTGTGTGTGTGTGTGTGTGTGTGTGTGTGTGTGTGTGTGTTGTCCTGAGAACTCTGCTGCGACAAAACAACAAACGGATGTTTCTCCACCGAGACAGTCTAATTGTTGCTAGACGGTCATAAAGTAATTAGACGTTTTAGGACAGACCCATCTGCAGTCCTGCCATACCCTACACCTCTCTTCTCTGTGTGTGTGTGTGTGTGTGTATGTGTGTGTGTG
>NC_040023.1:18054961-18055500 GCF_000972845.2 Larimichthys crocea
GTGTGTGTGTGTGTGTGTGTGTGTGTGTGTGTGTGTGTGTGTGTGTGTGTGCCTTACAACAATATCACATATTTGACTGTTTGCCCGGGCCTCATTAGAAATGCTGGTTTACTGCTGCCACAGAGCCTCTACGTGCTTTGCTGTTTTCGCACCTTATAAACAGTTGAGGCTGTGATTGTGGTTTATTGCAGGAGGGCATCTAGTTTGCAGAGCGTTCAAAGGCCGAAAATGTCCTACAAAGTCATGCACACACACATGCTGTGTTTCTGAACAATAATTAAGTGCAAACTAAATACAAAAAAAAAAAATGTTTTTAGCTTTTGTTTTTAGTTTGTTCTGAGTCATTGGTGCATTTGTGTTTAGAATTGTTACATCGCTGTGTGTCGTTGGTTTGTTACCCAAACATTTTATTTCTGTAAAATNTCGCTGTGAGTCGTTGGTTTGTAACCCAAACATTTTATTTCTGTAAAATATTTGAACCCAAAGATATCAAGAAAAAAACCTATTAATTTAACTTCTTTCTTTTTTTTATTTTTTAT
>NC_040023.1:18055709-18062726 GCF_000972845.2 Larimichthys crocea
AAGCAGTAAAACTTTGTTTTTTAAAGCCTTTTTTTCCCCTGAAATAAAACAAGAGAAATAAAATTTTGAATTTTGTTGAAGTAGTTTTAGGCAAACAGAGCAGTGAATTAAGTAAGTTGTAGTATTTTATTGATTTCTATTATACATTTTGTTCAAATATGTAAGAAATAGTCCGTATGTTTTAATATTAAGCAAAACAAAAAAAATCTTAAGACATAATACTTTTCTCATGTGCAAGCCTATACAAACTACTTTATTTTGGATGAGACCATAACGACGAGGTATTTTTTTAAGTGTGCACAGTGTTCTCACAAATGGATCAAAACCGAACGGTTATAAAACATCTAGATCGCAAAAGGAATAAGTTAAACAATGCAAATAGGTAGCTGAAAGACATTCAGGTAGTCAAGGAATAATTTCATGCAAATAACAAATGTGTGTAGGTAACTATTTCTGTGCGCAAAGTACAACACAAGACACTTTGTCCTCTCACTAACATCAAACACTGGATATCATAGAAATGAAATAAAACATCCAGCATTGTATTAACGACACAAACTTTACAACAACATGTGTAACAGTTCAGGAATATTAAGGACAGACCCCCTCCCTTCTCTCTCTCTCTCTCCCTCCCTCCCCCACCTCCCCCCTCAGGCTCTAATCCACCAGCAGTCCCAAACAAGTTAACTGTCTCTCCGCCGGTCTTTGTTTTCTTTCTTCATCTTCATCCTGCGATTCTGAAACCAGATTTTCACCTGTCTCTCGGTCAAACTCAGGACTCTCGCTACTTCGTATCTACGATCCCGGGGAAGGTACATGTTAAATAGAAACTCCTTTTCCAGTTCGAGGATTTGATGCTTTGTATACGGACAACGCTTTTTTCTGGTGGGCTTTGCGTGAAGCCAGTTGGACGATGGGTTATCTGGAAACAGGGGGTCAAAAACCAGGAGACAGGAGAGTTAATGCTCTCAGAACAGCATTCAAAAAACGAGACATGGGAGGACATGCTACTCCTGGCAAGACTCTATATGTGGAAAAGAAATTACCACTCTCCACTGAGCAATTTGTGGGCTGAGAATAGCACATCGCACACCAAATTCCTTTGATTTTTTTGGATAATTATATATAATGATGGGTGTCAAACACCTCGAAGAATATACACATCTTATTTTTACAGAACATCCTGTCATTGAGCTCAAAGACTGTTTCTCACTGAGCTTAAAGAATATTTACTATTAAATATGTACGCCCATTTTTGTACCAAACCAAGCCTGTGGCATCCAAACCAAATCCTCCACATCCTCAAGCCATTCATGTCATTTTCATTCATCTAAATGAGTCCATAAAGTGACCAGAATAAAACGAAAACACTGCATTGCTTACTTGCATCTATCTCCCTCTTTTCGTCTGCTGTCGGGGTCTCTTCAGTGGCTTTAGACGTGGATGTGGTTTCGCAGGGAATCTCCGCAAGCGACGCTTCGTTTCCTATGTCAGACAAAAGAGGTGTGTGCGTTTCCAAAGTTGTACATTCGGCACTCCCAATCAGAGGCTCGGGTTTTATCTCATAATGCATGGCTGTCGATGGTAATCCCGTCAAACACAGGGACGCGGACACTGGATCCAACGCCCAGGAGCGCGTAAACATGCCATCGCTGTCCCCACTCGTGTAATGGTGATGTATATAGGTCGGAGTGGCTGTGTTTGGAGGGTGGGTCGAGATGGGACTCCAAGATCCACCAAAAATAGAAGATTTCGCCTGCAAAGGGCAAGACTCGTGTCCGCCATATTCGGTGAGCATCGCCTGCTCCACCCCTGCAGCTGATGAGTACCTCGGTGCCAGATCTTCCTGCTCGGGAAGAACGGGCGACTCAACGTAATAACTCGTTCCCAACGTCGACATTGCAAGAAAAAAAATGCAAAAAAAATCAAAAATAGCGCGTTTACAGTCCTGCAATGTTTAGAAAAAACAGATTCATTGCATATAATGTGCTGCTTTCCTGCACCAGCTAGGGGCTCAATGCGTCCAGCAAGTTGAACCTTGCCCAAGACTGGATAGGGCGCCCCAAACACGTGACCGTGGGACAGAACAATAAATAATAAATCAGCCTGCTGCTCAAGTAAATGGCCACCATTTTCCTCACCATATTTTAATAGCAAATTCCCGCGCCTTTATTGGGAAATATTACGTTTTATAAGCAATAAACGTTATGATTTCTGTCAAGAGATCTTATGCTGGTGTAATCGAACAGAGGGGTGCAGGGGGAGTATTATTTTAAAAGGCTCCATTTGTGAAATCACCAAACAGGCTCTTCGCTTAAAAATGGTACATTCATAAAAACCCAATGGGATGATTTATTCTCCAAAATAAAAGACTTATAATAATTTAATGACCTGCATCTATAAACCTCTTACTGTTGCTCGTTAGTGGCTGCTATATAAACCATTCTTCTTAGACTTCTTAAATAAGATAAAACAAAAGCAGAGATGTGTTTAAAGCATCACTGGAGGTTACAAAATCAAAACAGCCATCTACACATTAAGCGACATCTTCCAAGATGCACATTGCTGTGTCTGCAGGGCTGTGGCTTTTACTTTGAAGGCAATCTAAAACGGAAAGTGGGGTGAGGTTATTTGGGTGCTATATAACGGTCCTTTTTATCACGGGCAATTGGGTTGTTTTTCTTAAGGTTACAACCTGGCTGTCTAAGCTAAATATCACCAATAAAGCTCAGCCTTTGTGTCCATTCTCTGGCGCAAGCAGACGCATCCGGCATTTCCTACGGCGAGGCAACTGGCAGACTGCAATGATCATAACCGAGGCCTTGTCTGTCCTTTCCTCCTCTCCCGGACATATACAAGCCTGAATCCTTTCATTTGCCTGCCTGCATCTTTACTTCCTGTTGTTTGGATCACACAGAGACGCTGAAAAAATCTTTTGCAGAGATGGTCTTTAAATTATAGACACTGAGAAAAAAACTTTGCATCTCTAAGATTAAATGTAACCATGTCCAGATGGATATATAATACAATTTAGCTCCATAATGAAAAAACAGAAAGATCATATCAAGTGTTCCCTTTACGCACAACCATAAAACACTTTATTGCACTTTTTGGAATAATCATTTTTTATGTGTCTGAAGCAGCCTGAGCCAAATTATTAATAAATTGGACCAATAATTAATAGTGATTCACTTTTCAGGATGCGACGAGTTTTACTGAGGTAATCAAGGCAGCTTCGTGTTGTGGGAGAAATATTATAGCCCAACAACATGAGACTACCTAAACCACTCAACAGCCCGCTGTCCTCTTCAGGAATATCTCTTATCATATGAGTGTGTGTGTGTGTGTGTGTGTGTGTGTGTGTGTGTGTGTGTGTGTGTTTTGAAGGTGTGAAANCCAGAATAACAAGTCAACCTGTAACAATTTTAGAAATCTGTAAAGGCGCAAAAGTCAATGTTCAGACAGGTTTTATTCATGATCTGATCAGTGCGGCAATTATGAGACTGTTTTGCAAAATCCTGGAGCTGTTTTCGTCCCAATCCGTCGTTCCTTAGACATGAGAATTAAACATTTCAGCATTAAAAAATTAAAATTAAAATTAAAAAAATAAGCCACTTATTCACAATTTAAAATACATTCGAAATAATAACAACGGAAATATGCTTCTCCTCTCACTGTGTGGTTTACATTTAAGTCTGGTGTCAAGGACAAAAAGCAACCAAGTGTGCACAGCCACCAGACATCTATTACAGGCCTAAACCATGAAGAACATCACCCTCTACTACTGTAGTAATATTTACTGTGCACAAAGCGGACCCAGTCCAAAACACAAAGGCGTTAGCACCATGCACTGAACCTGTGCCAGCTTTTTTAAAGATTTAAACACCGCGCAGCTCCTAATCTTTCTGAATGAAATAAGAAGTCTGCAGTTGCGGGGATGGTTTTATTAAATTGACCAGCAAAAAAAAAAAAAAAAAAGTGCAAATGTTCATCAGACCTCTTGGGTTCTTTAGCTGTCACATAAAATATCCCAAGGGTTAGTCCAGCATGCAAATTCCAATGGTTCACTCAGGTTGACTATACAATATGTACAAGCCTGAAGCTCTGAAACATTGTGGTCACATTCTGAACATCTTAAACACAATGGATCAACGTTACAAATGTAGCTATTTATAAATACATATCCACGACAAAATAAAAACAGACGTGAAAATAAGAAAGAACAACAATCAATAAGTTAGCAGTAGGGTCCTATTTTCCATGGACATTCTCACAGTTGGGTTGGGAGGGGGGGGGGCTCTGCTCAGGCGCCCTTGCCATGGATGGAGGAGGGCGCCAAAGACGCAGACAGTCTCATGAGAAACTGAAGTTGCTGGAGAGCTCTCGGATCCTATTCTCCCGGCTCATTTTTTTCAGTTTCATCCTCCTGTTTTGGAACCAGATTTTGACTTGCCTGTCAGTGAGGTGCACACTGCGGCTGATCTCCAGGCGACGCTCCCTTGTCAAGTACATGTTGAAGAGAAACTCCTTCTCCAGCTCCAGAGTCTGGTGCTTGGTGTAGGGGCAGCGCTTCTTTCGGCCACTCTTAGCTGTGAGCCAGTTAGCCGTACTTTCCATTTTTCCATCTCCTATAGGACGAAAACGAGACATGAGGACATTAGGCAACAGGTGTGACAAAAACAAACATCATAGAACGGAGGAAAGGCTCATTTTAGTGGTTTGAAAATTGTGGACTAATAAAATCCAAAATCCAAAATAAACAAAACATGTCCAATTAATACAACTGTGTTTTATTGTAAACTACTGAAGACGTGGTTTGATATATAAATTCGACAATTTGAACTGACACCTACTGCACAACCATATATATTAATACCCGTATAATGCATGATTTCTGTCTACTGTTTGATTTTTATTACCATTTTACGCACAACCACACATCTATGTGGATATGCCGTATAGCTGCAATTCAGCATTTTACCAGAAACAGCTATTTGCCCCGTTAAGCAGCCTTAACCACAGCAGCCTGTAGCCAACTGCACGTTTATTAAGACATAAAACATAGTCTGCACCGTCTGCTGAAATTATAGCGAGGCCTGGACTAGAATGGATTGGCCTTGTCAATGTGAAACCCGGATAATATTTAAAAATCAGGAAGAATTCGTATGTTTTTAAAATTATGAAAACTTCTCATAGTTCCCTGCTAAAATAAATCCATCATAATAGCATTGTAATTAAAGCACAGCTATAGCAGCGTATTGTGATGTAAAAAAACAAAACAAAACAAAACAAAAAAAAAAACAGCTAATAAAGCACAATAGGTCTGATCTCGGCTCTGATTGGTTAAGTCATGTTCAATTTCGCCTCATGCCCGATAAAACGGTAAATATCCGATAAACACGCACCTAAGAGTGTCTGACCTAAATATAATACTCTAACAGAAACTCACAGTTCATACTCATGCAGCCCTCTGTGGTTAGAAATCAACGATTAAACGAAACAATGGAAGCCAAATCAAATCTACGTGCATGCCCTTTACGCAGTCTAATTTTGCAACATATTTCTTCAATGTGTGCCGACTCTTCACCTTTGACTGGCTTTTCTGGAGATTCCACACTGCATGTCTCAGCGGGTTCAGGGGAAGATGAGCTTTCCGAGGAGAGGCGGCTGTCCTCCTCTCTGGCCGGGGCGCAGGGCGCAGGGACAGGCGCCTCCTCGTGGCTCTCTCTCCGCTCCGGCTCAGCAGAGGTAGCCTGAGACTGGGAGGGCTGGCTGTCCAAACGGGCAGGTCGTTGGAGACTAAAGTGATTCATGTTTGGCTGGACATCATGGTAAAGCCTGGAGGACGTGTATGTCTGGGACAGGCGGAAGTAGCCCGGGACCGGCAAGGTGCTGCCGGTAACCGGGCATGATGCAGTCGAGTAGGAAATGTCATCTACAGTTGATCCTTTAGGACATTTGTCAGACTCATAAAGGCAATATGCGCTCTCCTCTTTTATACTCGGTGAGAACGAACACTGAGCCATATGCTGGCCGCTGGGCTGCTCTACCCGGCATGATCTCGACGTTTCCAGCCACGTTTCCATCCCTTGAACATACGGAGCAGGAGAAGGGATCACGCTTTGGGTGCTTGGCTCGTTGCGCTTACCGATCCCGGGGAAACAAGAGCCGCCGGAGAGTCCATATGAATATTCCGACGCCGGTGGCAAATACACCCCGTTACTTTGGTAATATGAACCACTGTCGGTTCTCACGTTGATTAAGGAGTCCACGAAAAACGAGTTTCCAGCTTGATTGTTGGGGCATGTCATCGTTGTGGTATAATTTGACGGAGGATGAAGATAGCCCTTTCTGGCTGACATTTCTTGTGCAAAACATTGCTGAATAATTACTGATACTCACGCTTCTCACTGTAGCCTGCAGCCAATTAAAACACCAGCACGACTACAGACTCCTCCCAGTCCGGCCGGGCAGCTCCACTGTGTCGTATATTTTGTTTTAGGCTAAGTAAAGAGAAAACTATGGGGGAAAGTGGTGCATCAGAGGGTTTTAGCTCAAATCTTTAAATCTCCTTTTGAATCTCACATTTTCAGCCACCTATAAGCCCGAAGCTGCCTATGTTAATTTAACAACAGCCCCTATTTGACAACTCGGTTGTTGAAAGCTGTCCCTAACAATTATGTACAATGCATAGCTTTATGGCCAGTTTTACAGCACTGTAAAAATGAAGGGTTTTTAGAGGTGCCTCTGAGAAACACAGGGTGCATCAAAAATCCAAAAAGGTCCTGTGTGCCTCTTTGGTCGAGGTACTCTTAACCTTTTTTGTGCTGCTCTGGTGATTATTACTGGACTATTTTCTTTTAATTCCTCATGATAAGTAGTGTAGTACTAGTTTTATCTCGCCACATTGCTGGGGAAACCAGTGCAAAGTCACTTCCTTCAGAGCCCCCGAGCTTATCTTGGTCGTGGTGTGAATATTGTGGGTGCAAATGCCATGATTGCGTCCAGACACCTTTT
>NC_040023.1:18062772-18063296 GCF_000972845.2 Larimichthys crocea
TACTGCAAAGGCTGTGTGGAGCATTTAAAAAGGTGACACGCAGGCACACAGTTGAACAATGCCCTGGAGCTACATTTTCCTTAATGGTCACATAATACAGGCAAGACTGTAAGAAATTTAGCTCGTTACTGAATAGATTAGGACTTGTTAATCTGGCTAATATGTCTTTAAAGAAGCACTGGGAATTTCTAAGAGTTTCTGCTCGTAATTACTTAGAAAAAACACAACACAAGGCCTATATTCACAGAATACATGCTCTGTTAAATTTCAGATCAACACCTCCTCATATCCAGACCCACCAAAAATGTTCGATGCGCCATTAAAGTTGTTTTTTTTAAATGCATCAAAGATAGTCACGGTTTTTTCTCTTCTTAGTTTTTGTCCTTTTCGTAAAAATTTTCAGACAACAGGATTACGCATCTGAACTGGAGGTAACTGCGAAAATATATTTTTAGAAAAACTAGTAACCGTGATTCAGCCAGAAAACAAATAAAATAAATTGCATTTTGCTTGCATGGCGTGTA
>NC_040023.1:18063360-18065845 GCF_000972845.2 Larimichthys crocea
GAATTTTAAATAAAACAAGACCAATCATCTAATGCACAAATCCGCCGTGCCAGTTAATAAAAATTTTAAAAAAGGATGTTTCTAGACAAACACAAAGTAAACACAAATCGTTAGTCTGGACTTGCACAATATTTTAAAAATAAATAATAAGTCAGAAATACAACAACCCATGCTTCCTTAAAAGTTAAAAGACCGTCAATGAGGTTAAGAGTTTATAACACAGGCCTACAGATTTAAGTCGGCATAAAAATGTCTCCAAAGGTGGCTTTACACTGAAATACAACATCGGCCACCTCCATTTTCCTATAAGTCTGGAGCCATAAAGTCTAGAAATGAGAGCTACAGTTTATGTACAGCCATTTTATATGGCGTCAAACCTGCTGCAGTCTAGTCTCAATGAATGATAATAATCATTAACCCTATTGGATATTTCCTGTGATGTTTCAGTGTGCGCTGCGGGTGTGCTGTTCTTATATTATTATTGCCATAAAACTTGTTTTTTTCATTCATTCAATTAGTTTTTTGTTAGAAATGTTAGAAACTTCACGAGAAGCCTGACTGTTTTGTGTTAAAAGTGTCTCTCTGTTTGTGTCTGCGCGCACACACACACACACAAGCACTCAACTCAACAATGACACACGCAGGGACACACACAAAGTTGCAACAAGCTGCAGTCTTAATGTCAAAAGACAACAAATAGTCTTTGGGATAATTCAAGCTCTAATTATCACGTTTACAATGTTTACATCACGACTACACGACATCAATCAGATTTAGTATTCATAAAATGAAGAATAATTTACGTTTTAAACTGTATGGAGATTATAAAAGTTAGTGAGCCACAAATTGTTTGGAATACAGGCCCTTGTGACCTTATCTTTTAGTGCGCATTAGTCACTCCAGGCCTGTAACGTCTGCAAAACTGCAACCTGAGAACCTGCTTTAAATTTGATGTGAAAAAAAAAAGAAAGAAACAAACATCCTGCACTATTTGCTCCAGGTAATTTTGCCAGCAATGCGTTCATCATCATAACATCTGCAGCTTAGATGAAAACATAACGTCTCGGTGCTTCTTTTTTTTAAGGTGGAGATAAACTAGAAAAATAGACCCACTTCCTCAAATCGCATTAATAAACCTCCCCTGCAGTCATAAAATGCACATGGCAATATTTCTGTGCCTACCTTAACAATGAAATCCTGAGGTGGTGACATATTTTAAAGCAGCTGAGCCGTTGACTCAAACTTCTTTCATATCTCAATTCACGGCAATGACATTGATCTGAGGAGCGCCACCCAGTGGACGAAGACGGCAGGCCTTACACTGCAACACAACACAAAGGCAGAATATTCCTACCACGGTAAGATGCTGAAACAAATGACGCCGGAAAGGTCCGTGGACACAAGCTTTCAATGCTCCCAGCCGTTGTTTTTCAGCCCCTTAGTCACAGTTAATAACCTTGGTCTCAGACGCTTTATTGCACTACACTCCAAATGCTCCAGACGAATCCGCGTTTTATGGCCAAGTTACTGGAGCAACTGGGAGGATGTGCAGCAATCAAAGCGGAATTCCTGGGAGCCTCACAGGATGCACGGTATAAGGAGGGCATCATGGCCCTTATTAGCTTATGGCAGGCCATTCAAGTTGTTTTCAGGGGTCTGGTGGTGGATATAAAGCCACCTGAACCCTATCTTTTTCTTTTTTTTTAATGTGCTCGAGCCTCATTCTACCTTTCCTTTGCAGGTTAACACAACTATTCATGGCCTAGATTCATAGTATGTTTATTTAATATCAAACAAATGTAGGATCTTTGGTTTAAACCACTCCAGATAATAAATAAATGAAAAGAGAGTGATGATTGTAATGGTGATCTGGAGTTCATCCACCTCTTTATTTACTCTCCCCCCCAGTGTCACTGGCTGATGGGTCAACACAGGCTGATTTTTTTTAGAGGATGAAGTGAATATTGTCTTTGATGAGAACAAAATCACGCAAATAGATTGATCTTCCTTGCAAAGAGGCGGCCTAATACATCTGTATGCATTCAAACAAGTGTCAAGATTGTTTTAGTTTAAGTCCAACAGGCATGTAAGGTCAAAAATCAGCTTTTCCACATCGTCCCAGAAATGAATGAACCCTTTGTAATGGATATCAAATAATAACTGCAGCGGATCATATTTCCAGCCATGAGGGAATAAAAAGCATCAGACCTACACATCATACACCTGATACGATCCACGTGCTGGCATATAAGATAAAAATTGAGATTATGTTTCATTTTGGGGGGTTGTTCTTTTATCAGCGGTTTGCCTTCTTGAATAATTCAACTTTACGGCCAAGAGCTCAACAAAGCGCTTGTAGCCTGGCGCAGATGTTTAATATGTCTGAAGATTTAAGACTTAAAATGCATGAAATGAATAAACTGGTATCAGATTTTAACTCTCATTCTCTGACATTGACTTTTTTTTTTTTTTTTTTTTAGGGCAT
>NC_040023.1:18065861-18066151 GCF_000972845.2 Larimichthys crocea
TTTTGTAAGGGCATCTGGGTTGATCATCGCCAACAGTGCCAGGTGAGAAAGAGGTCTGATAGTAACTCCAAAACACACAAAAAGAGTTTCCAATCACCGGAGGTTGTATTTGTACAATAAAGTTAAAAGATTAAGAGAAAGAAGAAAACACGAACAGTAGTCTGATGTCAAGATCTCTGGCCACAAAAGTTGCGTGTGCGTGCGTAAATTCGAGAAAACAATTTGAATTTATAAAGAAAAAAAAATTGGAGTACAGTAATCTCCATGTGTGTGTGTAAATAATATAAAGT